>NC_134486.1:252063090-252395440 GCF_040206685.1 Ascaphus truei
AGGAACAGGAACCCATAAAAGAAAAGAAAAAAACAAACTAAACATTAAAATAATAAAACATGACAATCAAGGGTTGTACTAGTTTTATTCTTAGTGAATCTGTATTACAATACCTTGTTCCGGGGTCTTCTTGACATCCGGTGCCACGCCCTGGTCTTCAATCTTCAGGAGGAGGTCCGTCCTCCTCGGCATCTGCCTTCAAAATGAGACGACATAGGCTTTTATAGGCCTATGACGTCACATTTGTCGTCATATGGTTCCCACGGCCCTGATTGGGCCGTGAAAACCATGTGTTTTGGCCGATGTAAAAAAATTGATGACGTCACTTAAAGGCAATGCCAGCACAGCCAATCAGAATGGCTTTGCTGCTATTGCCTTTAAGAAAACGTCATGAAATGACACATGGCCGGACTCACATGGTAAGCCAGCCAATCAGAGTAGGGATGTAGTTCCCACGCTCTGATTGGCTGGCTTACCATGTGAGTCCGGCCATGTGTCATTTCATGACGTTTTCTTAAAGGCAATAGCAGCAAAGCCATTCTGATTGGCTGTGCTGGCATTGCCTTTAAGTGACGTCATCAATTTTTTTACATCGGCCAAAACACATGGTTTTCACGGCCCAATCAGGGCCGTGGGAACCATATGACAACAAATGTGACGTCATAGGCCTATAAAAGCCTATGTCGTCTCATTTTGAAGGCAGATGCCGAGGAGGACGGACCTCCTCCTGAAGATTGAAGACCAGGGCGTGGCACCGGATGTCAAGAAGACCCCGGAACAAGGTATTGTAATACAGATTCACTAAGAATAAAACTAGTACAACCCTTGATTGTCATGTTTTATTATTTTAATGTTTAATTTGTTTTTTTCTTTTCTTTTATGGGTTCCTGTTCCTGGATCGTGTCGTGGATTGTTTCTTGGATTTCTTCGTGGCTTGCTTCCTGGATTGGTTCCTGCACTTGTTCTTGGATTGGTTCCTGGATGGTGTCGTGGATTTGTTCCTGAATGGTGTCGTGGATTTGTTCCTGGATGGTGTCGTGGATGGTGTCGTGGATTGGTTCGTGAGTAAGCTGATCAACGGGAGTCGGTGGGGGCAAGTAATGGTAAGTTAAATAAAGAAATGTACTTAATGTAACTGTTTTTTGTGTTGCTTTTTCATGTTTTCATTTTTTATAATGCATATCATTTCTTCCCACTGTATGTATGTCTGTATGTATGTGTACAGATATATATACAGGGTAAGAAATGATAGTGTTGTTAAAGCTTCTAATTCTGTATTGTTAATCATTGTGGCTATGCATTGATGTGTGCTAAATGTATTTTATTTTTAGACAGATGTAAGTTTTGGGCTTCCAGGCCGTACAATAGGATATGGAAAGCCTTGCTTTAGTATATTGTATTTGTTGGTGTACTTTTTTCTATGTTTTGAAGTGGTTCTCTGTTAGGATAGCTTTAGTTCATTGTGTAATTGGTATGGATGGTATTTTAATTGTTTAGGGATGTAATTGATGTGTGGTAATTCATTGATGGTGAGTTTATTGTATTAAATAATATACTTCTTGTGATGTATGGCGATTTGAGTGGCATTATTGTATTGTTAACATTGATTTGCAGCGTGTACATGCAGTTTACATGTTATGCTACATGTATACACTGTAAATGCAATGTTTTATGAGGCATGTGAGCCTACAGATTGAATGATTAAATGGAATTTGGTTAGGCAATTGGTTTTTATTTCACTGAAGATGTTATGCATAACTGTTGTAGGCATTGCAGGATGGCTTCACCCCTTAATTACCTTTCAGGTTAGTACCCGATAAGGTGATTAAGGGGTTCAGTGTTATGTTAATGATATTGAAATGTTGTGGCTATTTCTAATGTTGGCAACGGACCCCAAGGATGATGCTGGCGACGGAGACTTCTTATTGATGAGGTTAGTACAATTTTATTTACATTTTAACGTTATTGAATGTGTTTAATAATGGCCAAATAATGTATTATCCCTATGTGGATAATAGTTATTTGGCACATTATTGTACTGTATGTGCTGGGGGAGGGGGTATTAGGCCCAAGGGTATTTGGTAGGACTCCCCTGTGGGTATTGGGTGAGGGTGGTTGGGGGGCTTTGTGGGGGAGGGTATGTGGGTGATGGTGGCTTAACCCCTTAATAACTGTAGCGGTTAATAACCGCTATGGTGATTAAGGGGTTAGGGGACATTAATTTGGATGTTGTAATTCTTGTGTTTGTTTTGCAGAAGCGGATGGGGCATGGGCAGGATGAAGATGAGGATGGCCTTCATCGTGGCAGTGGGACATGGGTGAGTGCTATATGTATTTAAAGTCTTTATTGTTGTGTAAGTATTGTAAATGGACAACTGCACTATTATCCATTTGTGGATAATAGTCATTCTGCCCATTACTATACTGTATGTTAGGGGGGTATAGGTGTTGTTGGGTATATATATATATATATATATATATATATATATATATATATAATTATTTAATTATTTATTTAATTCGTTATTGTGGTGCTGGGGTGTTTTTTTTTTATTATTGTGGGTAGTGGGGGTGTGTGAAGGGGGCATTAGCCCCAACGGTGGTTGTTTAGGGCTTGCGGGTGGGTAGCGGGAGGCCTTAACCCCTTCAGGACCGTAGCGGTATTAACCGCTACGGTCGTGAAGGGGTTAAGTGCCCCCGCATCCCCCCCGCAAGTCCTAAACTCACACCCAGGGCCAAATACCCCCCTCACCCATCCCCGCTAACCACAATAACGCTGGCACGGTGGGTTAACCCCTTCATTGCCTTAGCGGTTAGCCGCTAAGGTAATGAAGTGGCTTTTAAATGCCTTTTTCCTGCCTCGGATGCATGCCGGGGGGCTCCGGTGTGGGTATCAGCTCCGGAGACCCCCGGCATCAATCACAGGCAGGAAAAAGGGCTGATTTTTCCTAAGTGTCGCCCTTGCCGATGCTTCTCCTTCAGCAAGTTGCCAACTTTAGTTGGCGGGCTGGATTGGCCATAAAATCTCCAATCTGGCCTGCCGATCAGCACCAAAAAGCTGATCGGGGCTTACTGAATTCAGGCGGGAAAAAAAAGTCCCGATAAGTGGCTTATCGGCAGCCGGGTGGCGAAAAAAATTTTTTCGCAAGAAAAGTTGCCGATAATTCCCACTTATCGGGGCTTACTGAATCAGGAGGGCAAAAAACGGCTATAAAATGCCGAAAAAGCCTTATCGGGGCTTACTGCATGAGGCCCTATGTCTGTTACAATTATACAATTTTTCTTGATTGAGTAACCTAGAAGATTGGTCATTTTGATCCTAAATAGTATATGGAAATTATGTATAATGACATGCAATTTGTTATTATTACTTTTTTTGTTTAAATTTTGTTTAAATTTTTTTAAAATAATTCTTCCTTAATTATACATTTGGTGATCAGTTATTCAGTCCAAACTTGCAAGTTTTGCACAGGATGATTAAACATTTGTTTATAATTTTATCAAGACAAAATGATGTCAGCTTATATATTTATATATTTATGCATAAGAGTTTTTTTTTACTCATTACTTCAGTCTCAATATATTCTAAATACATTTTCGTGTATGTATTGGTTTCTAGGAATATACAGATCTGCAGTTATCAATTATTGTTTATATTCATGTTTCAATTTTTCATTATATTATTTATTAGAATATTTACATGAATATCTGCAGATCGCTTATCCTTAGACCATTCCAAACATATTAACCTTACTGCAGTAGGGTATAGATATACTCAATATCTAAGGAGATCGCATTTTAATTTTTTACTCTATGTGGTTTTTTTTTTAAACGTATGTTCAAGTCACTTTGTATGTCCTTAGCTTTACTGATGCCGGAGTAACAGTGTTGATTGTCAATAAAGTTCTTTGTTATTTTCGTACCAATGATCCTGACGCGCTGATGTCATACGCCCCGCGTCATTTGACTCACCCGGAAGTGGCGGGGATTGGCCGCGGTCGCATCATGATCATGTATTTAATACACTCCGGTAAGTACGTTTTTTATTCACCTTGATAATGGGCTCTATATTCCGAAACGCGTTGGTGTATTGTTTGCTGCTATGATCCATTAAAATAGCCTTATTTTTTATCGTGGGAACGCACTCCTGTTGTTTTTTGCTGGCCTACTAGCATTGGATGTAGTGCTTCGTTTTTTCTCTCTTCTGGCTCATTCAAATCTTGGGGTTAAGACCTAAGTTCAGCTCAGCCCTTCCTGTGCTTCCGGTGCTCCCGGACATGACGTCATCCGCGCCGCCGATCTGGTCCTGGTATGGCAATCTCGTGAGATTAGCACTTCCTGATGACGTCACCAAAATGGCGGTCGCTCAAGATGTGGAACTGGCGCTGGGACCTTCAGGGTTGAGAGTGGGACAGCCACTCATTGACACTCCCTTACCTAGGCCCCGATCCCGAGGAAGGGGTTGCCGAACCCCTGATGCCACCCCCTTGCCCCTCTCTAAGGGCCGGGGTAAAACTGCCAACTTTGGACTGGTCATGGACATTGATAGGCCCAGATCACTGTCTCTAGTTGCCCATGCCCCATCACCAGCCCCTATATCCAGCCCGATACTACCACATAGGGGTAAGGTAAGCCCCATGCCACCCCTGTTCAGGATGTGCTATGACCCCCTCTATTATACCAGGCCAAGTGGTGTATAATAGTCTGGCCTCTGCTGCATCCACCTTTGTACTATCCCGTTTTCCCAGTGATGATCAGTCCCCTGGTCTGTCCACTGATTTAAGGGACTGGGACTTTGGGGAAGGGATGGTTGGTCTGATGAGTCAGAGGGAGAAATACCTGCATCTAGTTGCATACCTGTGGCCAAGTCTCCTGTGTCATTCAGGTCTTTTATGGAATCATCGTTATCCCAACAGTCAGCTACATCTGGTGTGTCCTCTCAGATGGATACTAGGTCGAATAGTCCAAATTTAGAACATCAGTCCGGGGAACCCCTTAAGTGGTGGGACCCTATGTTTCAGGGCTACGCTGACAGCAAGGACTAACAAAGACTTCCCACTTACCTGAACAGGAACCGGTGTGAAAGGAACCAGCCTCCATCCTTATGTGAGGACACCTGATCCGGCTTCCACGTGGTGTTGGGTAACATTATCCCAAAATTGCCTGTTTATCAATATTTTGATGTACGCTTAATACTCACCTTTAATATTCTTTATGTCAATATAATTTTTAATGCACTATGAGCGTCGTGCGCTGTGTTTTTTGTGTCTTTCTCTGTTAGCCATAGGGGGTTCCTGAGCCCTCCCTTCTACCGCAGCTGCAGACGCTCTAATTACCAAGGTCACGTATTTAAATTCATATTCATCACATCACTATTAACATAAGTTGCGCACCTTTTTTTCTTCACCCATGAACAGGACATGGCTACTGCTGGTTGATGGTCCTGTAGTAGATTACTGGTGGGAGAAAGGTCAAATGACAACTGAGGAAGTAGCTGAAGCCCTCTGTAAGGGGGTGGGAGAAATTAATTTAGGGATAAGAATATCTAAGGGACCCTCTATTTTTTATCAGAAGGTAGAACTTAGTGAACCAACCTTTTGGGTTCTGCCCAGCCAAGGAGCTGGCCGCAAAATAATAAAATTCAGTAGAGCTGACAGGGCTATACTACTTGGGTACCGTCAGTCTCACGGATATGAGTTCCCGTACTGCACCGACACACTTTATTCGAGCAAATACCCGGTATGTACCTGGCAGATACCTGGAATGCGCCGCTCCTCACCTCTGACAAGCCCCGTTGTGTTTGCCTTCCCAGCCTGGGTTCATGCCTGGCTGACGGGCGGCTGATCTGTTAAATGATAATGATTAGGATTTAATAGGCTGCAATGCTTCGCGTGTCTACCAGATGGCATAAATTCATGAATTGTAATGCAGTATATATATATGTACTGTGCAGTATTGCAGCCAGCGGGAATAAAATGCTTCAATCCCTGCCGGAAAATACCTCAATGCACTCGGGCAGAAAACAGTCACAAACCTCAATACACCCGGGTATACCCGAATTCGTGGGACTAGCCGAGCTCGAATAAAGTGTGTCGCCAGTGTATGTACCCGAGCCGAACATGGAAGAATTTGAGACTAACCGTCATGATTGGTTTAAACAGGCTGCCTTAGGGTATGTCAAGGCTAAAACTTCTGAGAATATATTCATCAATGAATCCAAAATATGCTCCATTATGGAGGAGTGATTAGTGGGTACATGAATTTATAAGGATAGGGTAGAAGTCAGACAGAGGCCTGGTTCGCCTAAGGTGTATTTCATCTGGACCAAGATGTTTGATGGGAGGGTGGTAAAGAAACCCGATCCCAACTATTACAAATAGGGAATCTGTCATTCTTCCTGTTGGAAGCATTGTTATATCATCACGCTGTAATCGGTGGATGATATAGATTAGCACGTCTTTGTACTGTATATTGGTTATGTCGTGACATCTGATGTAACCTGTTCTGTATTGCAGGCTCCAGGTTACTGGATGGTGCCCAGATTTGATCCCAGTGAGGTCATGGGAATTTCACCTAAGGGAGAGTATAGCCATGTCTGGTCCTGGCTATCTTTCTGCCTCCCTGTCATGTAAGTCCTAGTAGTAACAGGCAGTGCCAGGCTATCCTATGGGTTTACCCCTCCTCATGTTACCACTCTGAGTGAATAGGGTGAAAGTGAACTGGAGTCTGTGTACAGCCAATCATGGTGCAGACCCTGTGCCCTCTCCCTTCGTGTCTTAGGGAGGAAGTGTCCAAATTATAATCAGTTGAGCTCTCCCCCTCCTGGGGTAGAGACATAGAGTTGAGCTCTCCCCCTCTTCAGGTTGAGACCTGAGTTCAGCTCAGCCCCTCCTGGGGTTGAGACATGCCTGCAGCTCGTCCTGGAGGTGAAGAGCACCAAGATCTGTGCACAGCACAAGGCCTCAATATGGCCAGAGGGCCAGCACCATCCAGAGGTCTGAGAACCATTCTAAACCATGATGCATACGCTGTAATACCAACTGCAGTGGCTACCTCCAATAAAGAATCCTTTTTATATACTTCTGCCTAAGTAACAGTCTATTGGGTAGAAGTATGAGAGAAGACTGTCATAGTGGGGACTGTCTCCAGCTATGCTGGAGCTCGCTGTGACTGGAAGTGCTGACACCAAGATGAGAAGGCCCTGAAGGATCACCAAAAGCCTGTTCTGTTTCCCCTTACCATCATCTCTCCTGGACCCTCACAGGTAACAAGCACCACAACACCTGTCGCTTAAGCAAGATCTTCCGGGGGGGAAGGAGGGGGTGAAGCAGCGCTATAGAAGGAGGGAAGATTGAAGAAGATTTCATGTATTGTGTAGTTTTGCTGCATACATCAACAAATAGCTCTACTACAAAATGATGGCATAAATGTTTCCACATGTCAATTTCTGCTTTGGGCTAAATTAATCACTTTGGGACGTGCAAAGATGCACTTAGCTGTAGAACACAAAAATGCTCATTACCTGCTTTGTTGCTAGAGGGGCCAGCAATGCATTGCTTTACAATATGTTGCTGGCAGAAAACGGGTTATCTTAAATAGACAGAGTCAATGCATGCACATTTTTAAATGAGAATGGTGTGTGTGTGTATCAGTGCTTCCCCCACCCTCTGGGAGATTCTGCCATTACTGGTCGTGTGGTGCATGATACCTGCTGGTAACAGGAGGGCTGAGCTGTCCGCCGATGTAGTGGGGAGACAGGATCAGGTTTCTGGGGTACATTCACTGTAGAAATCTGCCATGCGCTCCAGGTATAGATGGAATGAAACAGGATATGTGTGATCAGTATGTATCAGATGGGGGGAGAGTAATTGGGGAGCATAATCAAATAGGCGACATCCAAGGGGAGGAGGTGGGGTAAAGAAAGGGGGCAGTGCAAGTCCTCCATATCCTCAGTTGAAACCCTCTAGTATCCTCCTCCCTCACAAAGAAACAGTGCAATGATGCAGACAGCATGAAAGTACTCACAGGTTCAGGAAGTGGGGAAATCACCTCTCACTGCTAGGTGTATATCAAACACAGAGCTCACACAGTGGGTCAGGCAAAGGGAAAAACCAACCTCACAATGTTCTGCATATGCTCCATTCAGAGCTCCCATGGTGGGTCTGGCAATGGGGAAACACCTCTCAAAGCTTCCTGTGTGCTCCACTCTGTGCTCCTGCTTCAAACTCCTGCAATCAGTAGCACTGCACGTCCGCAGTGTAAGCTCCTCCATCTCCCCCCAGATGGGTGCCTCCAGAGACCAAATGCAAGCACAGAAAGAGACAGGCTCCAGGGCACACACAAACTGATCCTGATCGCTTGCTTGGTCAAACAAAAATAAAAATAAAAAATCGTGGTCAGAATGTAGAAAAAAGTGAAAAATCTTTATTGCAGCATTCAAAAGTAAACAGTATAAAACCTCCCACACGTTTCAGCCAATGACTGATCTTTCTTACGGAGTAACAAAATGTGGTCAGCAAGCACTCTATATAGGTGTTGAACAATTAAAATAAACACAATCAGGTGAAATTGATTGTACAATCAAACAATACAATAAGTACTGATTATAGTAAAAGAACCATAATAAAACATGATGCTAGAAACATATCAAGATAGAGATAATGATTATGCAGAACGATATTTGTCAGGATTAGATCAATAAGACTTATCAATATATAAATGCTTACAATTGATGTTTCAACAGTAATAAGATATAGATAATGAATTCTGATACCATGGTACTTAAGGTAATACCCCTAGCCTGGAACATTGACATAAATCATAATATATAGAGCCACAAAGTATTCTGAAGTGCTATATTAACATTCCCAATAACAAAATAATCTATAAGAGTCATAGACCCCATAGTGATTGATAGGATAGAAGAAAGAGTGGTGCTCAAATATAAATGTGTGCGCTGCTATTCGTAGTATTTATAATGTCTTTGAAACCACAAAAATTACACTGCACCTATCAATCAATATGAGTGTCCCTGAATAAATGCCAGGGGATGGGATAAACTAGTGATGTCCCTAGGACTACCACAGCCAATGGTTATAATACATAAACCCCTCAAAAGCATGAAGACATCCCCTCTATATTAGGGCAAAGGTAACCAAATAAGGGCAATTGCCCGTTACCTGTCCCAGGGGGTATGCGGAACATATCCAAGGTGCAGGGTTCTGTGGGTCGCGTGCAGTCCTGTAGAGTGAAGATACAGCAGCAAGGAAGCAAAGGAGCACAGCAGGCAGTAAATGAACGGCAACTCCAGAATAAAAATAAAGGTATTTAATGAATCAGCTGCTCATAACAGAAAAAGAGAGAGCCACAAATGCACCAACGCGTTTCATCCCGTGGGACTTTGTCAAGGTGTACTTATGGCAACAAACAATCTTACCTAAATAGTGTAGACATTTCGCGCCAAAAACCAGACGAGTGTGACGTCATCACTACGCGTCAGGGGTCCGTCGCGTCAGCGCGACGGCCATCCAGGCCAACCAGTGATACTGGCGCTCGAGTGACGTCACCCCCATGCGACCAGATCCTAGACTGACATGCAGCAAGGCGCCACCCCTGATAGGCTCCAGGGGCTAGTGTAACACTATTGAACAATGACAACTTTATTAACACATATGCATAAACAACGAGAATAAAAAAAGTTAAAAAACAGAATAATTGAAAAATAAAAGAGTTATAATATAAAACTATACAGAATAATGTAGGAAAAATTCTCATTGACAAACCATAAACAATACATTAAATATGTACATATTTAAATGAATAAATATATGCATAAAGAAATATAATTGAAAGAATAAATAATTAATTAATTAATGAAAAAATACTTAAATAGTATATAGATCAAAATATGTTGTGTGTGATACATAATATAGTGACTCCTCCCATTACTACAGGGTAGATCTAATATATTAATAATAATACAAATACTCTAATTGTGAAATGTTCAGAAATATGAATGAAATAATATATACATTTATATATTATTTAATTTCATTTAGGTAATATTATTTGTTGCCATAAGTACACCTTAAAAAAACAAAATACAAACCGGTGCCTAAAATGTCCAAAGACAGTCTATATGAAGTCCAAATGGAATGGAGTGCAAAGAACTGCTTCAATTCTTGTACTTCCAAAGATGTAGATGTGTCCACGGCCAGATGTCACGTGATATGTGGAATACAAGCAGAAAAACAAATCATAGTGCAAACTGCTACTCAAATAGACATACAACACGAACACTATACAAACAACAAATACACAACGATGAACAAATGAAAGCAAGGCGGACTAATAAAAGAGCTAATTTAATACAACATTGAATTTAAAATAATAAATAGGAACAAATTGTAGGCAACTGGTCCGGTTGGTTTAAAACCGGAATCCTACTCACAAAAACTTGAGAGTATAAGCGCAGTGAATTGTAGTCAATGGGAGGTAACAGCTTGTCCTCCAGTGGCGTCAGGCTGATCTGGGAACCACTCCGGTTGCGCGGACACTGAGAGGTGAATCGTCATTGCCAGCCACCGGCCATCTTGGCTGGGACGCGAACACCTCCCTGTGTTCCCCTGCTATCGACACATTGGCATATGGTTATAGAGACTTTCCTCCACTACACACATAGTGTGTTTAACTCGACCGAGGACTCTTTACATCAGTGCCGCATGTGATGTTTGAACTCAGACGACAACGAAGTGCCCTCTACACGTGATCCCCAGACGACTTGGATGCTTGTTACAAGCTGCAGTCACCGTGAGAGACCCAGATGACATCTGGAAATTGCAGAGGACTACTCACCAGAGGGACCTCCATCCATTGCACACCCTGATGTCAGCTGTGTGGTAAAATCGTGTACTGTTATACGTATGTGCGAATGTTCTTTTATATTGATGTACGCAGAATACTTACCTCCTTTTTATACTAAACACGTTTTTGATATACTTCACCATTTGCGTTTTGCGCTGTTTTTTCTTGTATTTTTTCTCTAGTTCGTGGGAGTGTTGAGCCACTCTTTAATTATAGTAGCATACGCCAATTTACCTACGGTTTTGTATGGTTTAACATATATATATTTTTTCACTTTTTCCTCACAGTAGGGTTGTGTCTATTATCGTGTGCATAGTCCAATACGATATAGGAGTTGACAATATTGTTGTTTCACTGTTAGACACTGTCTTTTAACACAATTAAGTTGTTTTTTGGGTTGCGCACCTATTCTTTTTCACTCTTGGCTGTGTGACCTGCCCCTCTCAAGTAGGTAGAGGCACTGATACATTTTGGGTGGCACTGCCCTTAAGTGCAGCTAGGAGGAGGGCACCAGGACTTTTTACATGATTGGACATGCTCAGGCCGGATGTCACTGCCTCAAGTGCAGCTCCAGTGAGTGGGGAAAACCCATATTGACTACTGGCAGCCCGTCTCTGGTTCCTCCGTAGGGACCAGGTTTGGAACCGTCTCAACCTGCTCGGTGGTCATCGGGGTACTCGTATCCCCTGGATCCCCTGCTGAGGCACACGGGCCCTCTGAGGCCTCCATAGTAGAGGTAGACATTTTCTTAGCAGCGGAGCCGACCACCCAGGTATTGGGGTCAGCCGCATCCTTCTCTGCGAATTCTGCAGGCCTCAGCAGCGTGGGTTTCAGGAAACGGGCACCGCAGCGGCCACACTTGGATTCCCACGTCAATTCGCCACCTGGGAAATCACACTTGGGGCATAGACATCTGAGGTACCTTTTCCCTTCCACTTTTACCACCAGGAGCTCATCTGGTAGTCGATAGTGGGTAAAGTCCATATCACTTGACATGTTCAGAACTCGTAGTAGACATGGGCACAAGAGAAATGATAGCTTCACTTCTCTTACTCGCCAGGCCCCAAAGAACTGAGGGTGCGGTTCACCACATCCGGGACCTCCTTTGTTCTCCAAAGTCTTTAGGCATTGGCTGTCGGTGTGTCCCCTCCCTCTGGTGGAGATTAGAGGAAGGGCACCCGATGACGTGGACAGGACATGACGCTGACTTCTGCTTGAGCCCGTCATGACTCTTGGGTAGGGTCCTGGCTTTCGCGCCAGACCCTTGCAGTACTTTGCAAAAAGATGTGCAAATTTTCTGCAAACCTCCCATGCAGTTCCCATTCTCGTTGGGAACTGTCATTTTAGATGATATGACTCATGTGGAGCATTCCTGGACAAGGGAACCTTCATTTTGAGCACAGTCCGTTCTCCGACCCCATCGGAGTCACGATTCCGGACGGAATCCATTCCTTTTGGATCTGTACAGCACATGGTTGCGGTCTACCGAGAGTAGGTTATACCTTAGCCTAGCAAAGCTCCATTTTGATACACTGCACACAATCACAGTCCATTGCAATCACTCTTTGGTTCCGTGATCTGGCTACGGCTAGAAGTACTCTGGGTATTCTTCCAACAGAGGAGTCAAGGCACCTTGTACGTCAGGCACCCTTCCTAAGACACCCCCTAGCAGTACCTTAAGTGCCCCGCTTGGCTGCCAGTATCGCAGACCCTCTTCAGAGGCCCCTGGGACTAAGTTAAACAGAGCACCCCATTTAGGCATCCCAACTACCCGCCAAAGGGCAACTCAGAACAGCAATAGCCCTTGTGTCTCCAGACCATTCACCTGATAGGGCAGTCTAAGCATAGTTCTGTGATTGGCAAAAGGTGTTCCCCTGGACACTACACCTAGCCTCCCTCCGTCAGTTTCAGCACTTGCTCTGGAAGCGTACCTTATTATTTCCAGCCTTGCGTTGCTGAAAACCTGTCCTGTCGAGCACTATCTCAGCAGCGCTTCAAAATGTAATGGTGCTTCCCCCACCCTCTGGGAGATTCTGCCATTACTGGTCGTGTGGTGCATGATACCTGCTGGTAACAGGAGGGCTGAGCTGTCCACCGATGGTAGTGGGGACACAGGATCAGGTTTCTGGGGTACATTAGCCACATGGTTCTCTAGCAGGGCAGCACCTCCATCTGCTGTAGGCTCCAGGTAGGTAGAGATTATCTCCTACAGTAGAACTATCACATCTCCCCCAGTAAGATCACACACTAGACGGGAGAATAATAAACGGAGCGGTTTATTCTCTCACTCTGTGCAGCGCAGTACACGGCAGGGTTCTGCCCAATGCAGCAACTCTCAGCTACTCACTGAAGGATGGTCCCTGGACCTTCACTACAGGCCAAGGGCACCCACAGCAGTCCCAGCTCTTCCCTGCCCCTCTAGCAGGGACCGAGGTATGGTACACACTCACTCTCCCCCAAGGGGAAGAAGACCAGAGAAGGCCCAATAGTCAGGCTCTTGGCTGTGTGACCTGCTCCTCACAAGTAGGTAGAGGCACTGCTAAATTTAGGGTGGCATTGCCCTTAAGTACAGCTAGGAGGAGGGCACCAAGACTGTTTCATGATTGGACATGCTCTGGCCTGAGTAACCGCCTCCCACTGTCACTCAAGTGCAGCTCCAGTGAGTGGGGAAAACCCATATTGACTACTAGCAGCCTGATTCTAGCAGGACTTACTGCCAGGAGTAGGGCAGATTAGTAGCCAACGGTGGCAAGGATATATACAGTTAGGTCCTGAAATAATTGGACACTGACACAATTTTCATAATTTTGGCTCTGTACGCCACCACAATGGATTCCAAATAAAACAACAGAGATGCAATAGAAGTGCAGACTTTCAGCTTTAATTCAAGGGGTTGAACAAAAATATTGTATGAAACATTTAGGAATTGCAACCATTTAGGACGGCGCTTCACTCTACAGATGGGCAAATACCCAAAACATACTGCGAAAGCAATCCATGAGTTTTTTAAGGCAAAGAAGTGGAATATTCTGCAATGGCCGAGTCAATCACCTGATCTTAACCCGATCGAGCATGCATTTCACTTGCTGAAGACAAAACTTAAGGCAGAAAGACCCACTAACAAACAACAACTTAAGACAGCTGCAGTAAAGGCCTGACAAAGCATCACAAAGGAGGAAACCCAGCGTTTGGTGATGTCCATGCGTTCCAGACTTTAAGCAGTCATTGCCTGCAAAGGATTCTCGACAAAGTATTAAAAATGAACATTTTATTTATGATTGTGTTAATTTGTCCAATTACATTTGAGCCCCTGAAAAAAGGTTGCAATTCCTAAATGTGAACTGATAGCGTCTCCCTGGGCTCCGTGACGTCACTTCCGGTACCTCCGGCGTCACTTCCGGTTGCAGATTTTTGCCTGGATAACATATCCATGAGTGTAGAGTCTCTCAGGAGGCTAACACTCTATGCGTTTCGCTTCCAGTAAGTTTCGTCAGGAGTGTCACTTTGTAACATGGCTTTATATAGCCGGCAAAGAATGGTGGGTAACCGAGTTAGTCGTTTTTTCCATGTAGTAACAAAGAAGGGAGAGGGACTTTTATTGTTTATTGTTTTATTGGACCAAGTAGTTGATATGTTACAAGCTTTCGAACCTCTCAGGGTCCTTCCCCTATGCCCAATGAAGGACCTTCAGAGGTTCGAAAGGACCCTCTCCCTCCTTTGTTATTACATGGTTTTTATATCTTAATATATAAAATCGAAAGGTTAGTGCTATCTGCGGTGAATCTGATTGGTCCTCAGCCTCTGGCCAATCAGATTGGTGGGTCTGACGTCACCCAACTGCCACTCTCTTCCCCCTCGGACACACACACACACACACACCTCTCCCCCCCCCCCATCACACTCACCTCCCTCCCCGGCGCTCATTCACCTCCCCGGCGCTGACTCACCTCCCCTCCCCGGTGCTGACGCATCTCCCCTCCCCGACGCTCACTCACCTCCCCTCCCTGGTGCTCATTCACCTCCCCTCCCTGGCGCTCACTCCCCTCCCCTCCCCGGTGCTGACTCATCTCCCATCCCCGGCGCTGACTCACCTCCCCTCCCTGGTGCTGACTCACCTCCCCTCCCCGGTGTTGACTCACCTCCCTGGCACTGACTCACAACCCCTCCCCGGCGCTGACTCCACTCCCCTCCCCGGTTCTCCACTCCCCTCCCCGGTGCTCAACTCACTTTCCCGGCGCTGACTCCACTCCCCTCCCCGGTTCTCCACTCCCCTCCCTGGCGCTCCACTCACATCCCCGGTGCTCCACTCACATCACCTCCCTGGCACTCCACTCACATCATCTTCCCGGCACTGACTCACCTCCCCTCCCCGGCGCTGACTCCCCTCCCCTCCCCGGCGCTGACTCCCTTCCCCGGCGCTGACTCCCCTCCCCGGCGCTGACTCCCCTCCCCGGCGCTGACTCACCTCCCCTCCCCGGCGCTGACTCACCTCCCCTCCCCGGCGCTGACTCACCTCCCCTCCCCGGTGCTGACTCACCTCCCCTCCCCGGCGCTGACTCACCTCCCCGGCACTGACTCACCTCCCCGGCGCTGACTCACCTCCCCTCCCCAGCGCTAACTCACCTCCCCTCCCCGGTGGGGGGACAGGCAGCCTGCAGCTGCCTCGCAGCGCCAAGTACCTAAGATGGCGGCACCCAGAAGGACCCCCTTCCTCCCTCGCGGCGCCGAGTGCCTAAGATGTCGGCGCCCGGAAGGAGAGGTGACGTGTGTGTGTGTGTCACTCTGTATGTGTGTGTCACTGAGTGTGAGTGTGTGTGCGTGCGTGCGTGCGTGTGTGTGTGTGTGTGTGTGACACTGTGTGTGTGTCCACTGTCCCCCCCTCCTGTCCACTGTCCCCCCCTCCTGTTCACTGTCCCCCTCTCCTGTCCACTGTCCCCCTCCTCCTGTCCACTGTCCCCCCCTCCTGTCCACTGTCCCCCCCTCCTGTCCACTGTCCCCTCCCCTCCTGTCCAATGCCCCCCCTCCTCCTGTCCAATGCCCCCCCTCCTGTCCACTTCCCCCCTCCTGTCCACTACCCCCCCTCCTGTCCACTGCCCCCCCCTCCTGTCCACTGTCTCCCCCCCTCCTGTCCTCTGCCCCCACCCTCCTGTCCACTGTCCCCCCTCCTATCCACTGTCGTCATCCCCTCCTGTCCACTGTAACCCCCCTCCTGTCCACTGTCCACCCCTCCTGTCCACTGTCCCCCCCTCCCGTCCACTGCCCCCCCTCCTGTCCACTGTCCCCCCCCCTCCTGTCCACTGTCCCCCATCCTGTTCACCCCCCTCCTGTCCACTCCCCCTCCTGTCCACTGTTCCCCCCTTCTGTCCACTGCCCCCCGCCCTCCTGTCCACCCCCCCTCCTGTCCACCCCCCCTCCTGTCCACCCCCCCTCCTGTCCACTGTCCCCCCTCCTGTTCACTGTCGTCGTTCCCACCTGCCCACTGTCGTCGCCCCCCCTCCTGTCCACTGTCCCCCCCCTCCTGTCCACTGTCCCCCCACCTCCTGTCCACTGTTCCCCCACCTCCTGTCCACTGTCCCCCTCCTCCTGTCCACTGTCCCCCCTTCCTGTCCACTGTCCCCCCCCTCCTGTCCACTCTCCCCCCCTCCTGTTCACTCTCCCCCCTCCTGTCCACTCTCCCCCCTCCTGTCCACTGTCCCCCCCTCCTGTCCCCCCTCCTGTCCACTGCCCCCTCCTCCTGTCCACTGTCCCCCCCTCCTGTCCACTGTCCCCCCTCCTGTCCACTGTCCCCCCCTCCTGTCCACTGTCCCCCTCCTCCTGTCCACTGTCCCCCCCTTCCTGTCCACTGTCGTCGTCCCCTCCTGTCCACTGTCGTCGTCCCCTCCTGTCCACTGTCGTCGTCCCCTCCTGTCCACTGTCGTCCCCTCCCTCCTGTCCACTGTCGTCGTCCCCCTCCTGTCCACTGTCGTCATCCCCCTCCTGTCCACTGTCGTTGTCCACTCCTGTCCACTGTCATCCCCTCCCTCCTGTCCACTGTCGTTGTCCCCTCCTGTCCACTGTCATCGTCCCCTCCTGTCCACTGTCGTCCCCTCCCTCCTGTCCACTGTCATCGTCCCCCTCCTGTCCACTGTCGTCCCCCCCTCCTGTCCACTGTCGTTGTCCCCCTCCTGTCCACTGTCGTCATCCCCCCTCCAGTCCACTGTCCGTCCCCACCTCCTGTCCACTGTCCATCCCCCCTCCTATCCACTGTCCGTCCCCCTCCTGTCCACTGTCCCCCCCCTCCTGTCCACTGTCCCCCCCCTCCTGTCCACTGCCCCCCCTATCCACTGCCCCCCCTCCTGTCCACTGTCCCCACCCTCCTGTCCACTACCCACCCTCCTGTCCACTGTCCCCCCCTCCTGTCCACTGCCCCCCTCCTGTCCACTGACCCCCCTCCTGTCCACTGTCCCCCCCCTCCTGTCCACTGTCCCCCCCTCCTGTCCACTGTCCCCCCCTCCTGTCCACTGTCCCCCCTCCTGTCCACTGTCCCCATCCTCCTGTCCACTGTCCCCCCCTCCTGTCCACTGTCGTCATCCCCTCCTGTCCACTGTCGTCGTCCCCTCCTGTCCACTGTCATCGTCCCCTCCTGTCCACTGTCGTCGTCCCCCTCCTTTCCACTGTCGTCGTCCCCCTCCTGTCCACTGTCGTCGTCCCCCTCCTGTCCACTGTCGTCCACCCCCTGTCCACTGTCGTCATCCCCCCTCCTGTCCACTGTCGTCATCCCCCCTCCTGTCCACTGTCCGTCCCCCCCTCCTGTCCAATGTCCGTCCCCCTCCTGTCCACTGCCCCTCCCCCTGTCCACTGCCCCCCCTCCTGTCCACTGTCCCCCCCTCCTGTCCACTACCCCCCCCTCCTGTCCACTGCCCCCCCTCCTGTCCACTGCCCCCCCCCCTCCTGTCCACTGCCCACCCCCCCTCCTGTCCACTGCCCCCCTCCTGTCCACTGACCCCCCTCCTGTCCACTGCCCCCCCTTCTGTCCACTGTCCCCCCCTCCTGTCCACTGCCCCCCCTCCTGTCCACTGCCCCCCCCTCCTGTCCACTGCCCCACCCCTCCTGTCCCCTGCCCCCCTCCTGTCCACTGCCCCCCCCTCCTGTCCACTGCCCCCTCCTGTCCACTGTCCCCCCCTCCTGTCCACTGTTCCCCCTCCTGTCCACTGTCGTCGGCCCCTCCTGTCCACTGTCCCCCCCCTCCTGTCTACTGTCCCCCCCCCTCCTGTCCACTGTACCCCTCCTCCTGTCCACTGTCTCCCCCCCTCTTGTCCACTGTCCCCCCCTCCTGTCCACTGTCCTCCCCCCCTCCTGTACACTGTCCCCCCCTCCAGTCCACTGCCCCCCCACCTGTTCACCCCCCCTCCTGTCCACCCCCCTCCTGTCCACTGTCCCCCCCTCCTGTCCACTGTCCCACCCTCCTGTCCACTGTCCCCCCCTTCCTGTCCACTGCCCCCCCTCCTGTCCACTGTCCCCCCCTCCTGTCCACCCCCCTCCTGTCCACTCTCCCCCCTCCTGTCCACTGTCCCCCCCCCTCCTGTCCCTCCTCCTGTCCACTGCCCCCTCCTCCTGTCCACTGTCCCCCCTCCTGTCCACTGTCCCCCCATCCTGTCCACTGTCCCCCCCTCCTGTCCACTGTCCCCCTCCTCCTGTCCACTGTCCCCCCCCTCCTGTCCACTGTCGTCGTCCCCTCCTGTCCACTGTCGTCGTCCCCTCCTGTCCACTGTCGTCGTCCCCTCCTGTCCACTCTCGTCCCCTCCCTCCTGTCCACTGTCGTCGTCCCCCTCCTGTCCACTGTCGTCATCCCCCTCCTGTCCACTGTCGTTGTCCACTCCTGTCCACTGTCATCCCCTCCCTCCTGTCCACTGTCATTGTCCCCTCCTGTCCACTGTCATCGTCCCCTCCTGTCCCCTGTCGTCCCCTCCCTCCTGTCCACTGTAGTCGTCCCCCTCCTGTCCACTGTCGTCCCCCCCTCCTGTCCACTGTCGTTGTCCCCCTCCTGTCCACTGTCGTCATCCCCCCTCCAGTCCACTGTCCGTCCCCACCTCCTGTCCACTGTCCATCCCCCCTCCTATCCACTGTCCGTCCCCCTCCTGTCCACTGTCCCCCCCCTCCTGTCCACTGTCCCCCCCCTCCTGTCCACTGCCCCCCCTATCCACTGCCCCCCCTCCTGTCCACTGTCCCCACCCTCCTGTCCACTACCCACCCTCCTGTCCACTGTCCCCCCCTCCTGTCCACTGCCCCCCTCCTGTCCACTGACCCCCCTCCTGTCCACTGTCCCCCCCCTCCTGTCCACTGTCCCCCCCTCCTGTCCACTGTCCCCCCCTCCTGTCCACTGTCCCCCCTCCTGTCCACTGTCCCCATCCTCCTGTCCACTGTCCCCCCCTCCTGTCCACTGTCGTCATCCCCTCCTGTCCACTGTCGTCGTCCCCTCCTGTCCACTGTCATCGTCCCCTCCTGTCCACTGTCGTCGTCCCCCTCCTTTCCACTGTCGTCGTCCCCCTCCTGTCCACTGTCGTCGTCCCCCTCCTGTCCACTGTCGTCCACCCCCTGTCCACTGTCGTCATCCCCCCTCCTGTCCACTGTCGTCATCCCCCCTCCTGTCCACTGTCCGTCCCCCCCTCCTGTCCAATGTCCGTCCCCCTCCTGTCCACTGCCCCTCCCCCTGTCCACTGCCCCCCCTCCTGTCCACTGTCCCCCCCTCCTGTCCACTACCCCCCCCTCCTGTCCACTGCCCCCCCTCCTGTCCACTGCCCCCCCCCCTCCTGTCCACTGCCCACCCCCCCTCCTGTCCACTGCCCCCCTCCTGTCCACTGACCCCCCTCCTGTCCACTGCCCCCCCTTCTGTCCACTGTCCCCCCCTCCTGTCCACTGCCCCCCCTCCTGTCCACTGCCCCCCCCTCCTGTCCACTGCCCCACCCCTCCTGTCCCCTGCCCCCCTCCTGTCCACTGCCCCCCCTCCTGTCCACTGCCCCCCCCTCCTGTCCACTGCCCCCTCCTGTCCACTGTCCCCCCCTCCTGTCCACTGTTCCCCCTCCTGTCCACTGTCGTCGGCCCCTCCTGTCCACTGTCCCCCCCCTCCTGTCTACTGTCCCCCCCCCCTCCTGTCCACTGTACCCCTCCTCCTGTCCACTGTCTCCCCCCCTCTTGTCCACTGTCCCCCCCTCCTGTCCACTGTCCTCCCCCCCTCCTGTACACTGTCCCCCCCTCCAGTCCACTGCCCCCCCACCTGTTCACCCCCCCTCCTGTCCACCCCCCTCCTGTCCACTGTCCCCCCCTCCTGTCCACTGTCCCACCCTCCTGTCCACTGTCCCCCCCTTCCTGTCCACTGCCCCCCCTCCTGTCCACTGTCCCCCCCTCCTGTCCACCCCCCTCCTGTCCACTCTCCCCCCTCCTGTCCACTGTCCCCCCCCCTCCTGTCCCTCCTCCTGTCCACTGCCCCCTCCTCCTGTCCACTGTCCCCCCTCCTGTCCACTGTCCCCCCATCCTGTCCACTGTCCCCCCCTCCTGTCCACTGTCCCCCTCCTCCTGTCCACTGTCCCCCCCCTCCTGTCCACTGTCGTCGTCCCCTCCTGTCCACTGTCGTCGTCCCCTCCTGTCCACTGTCGTCGTCCCCTCCTGTCCACTCTCGTCCCCTCCCTCCTGTCCACTGTCGTCGTCCCCCTCCTGTCCACTGTCGTCATCCCCCTCCTGTCCACTGTCGTTGTCCACTCCTGTCCACTGTCATCCCCTCCCTCCTGTCCACTGTCATTGTCCCCTCCTGTCCACTGTCATCGTCCCCTCCTGTCCACTGTCGTCCCCTCCCTCCTGTCCACTGTAGTCGTCCCCCTCCTGTCCACTGTCGTCCCCCCCCTCCTGTCCACTGTCGTCGTCCCCCTCCTGTCCACTGTCGTCATCCCCCCTCCAGTCCACTGTCCGTCCCCCCCTCCTGTCCACTGTCCATCCCCCCCTCCTATCCACTGTCCGTCCCCCTCCTGTCCACTGTCCCCCCCTCCTGTCCACTGTCCCCCCCCTCCTGTCCACTGCCCCCCCTGTCCACTGCCCCCCCTCCTGTCCACTGCCCCCCCTCCTGTCCACTGTCCCCCCCTCCTGTCCACTGCCCCCCTCCTGTCCACTGACCCCCCTCCTGTCCACTGTCCCCCCCTCCTGTCCACTGTCCCCCCCTCCTGTCCACTGTCCCCCCCTCCTGTCCACTGTCCCCCCTCCTGTCCACTGTCCCCATCCTCCTGTCCACTGTCCCCCCCTCCTGTCCACTGTCGTCGTCCCCTCCTGTCCACTGTCGTCATCCCCTCCTGTCCACTGTCATCATCCCCTCCTATCCACTGTCGTCCCCTCCCTCCTTTCCACTGTCGTCGTCCCCCTCCTGTCCACTGTCGTCGTCCCCCTCCTGTCCACTGTCGTCCACCCCCTGTCCACTGTCGTCATCCCCCCTCCTGTCCACTGTCGTCATCCCCCCTTCTGTCTACTGTCCATCCCCCCTCCTGTCCAATGTCCGTCCCCCTCCTGTCCACTGTCCCCCCCTCCTGTCCACTGCCCCCCCCTCCTGTCCACTGCCCCTCCCCCTGTCCACTGCAACCCCTCCTGTCCACTGCCCCCCCCTCCTGTCCACTGCCCACCCCCCTCCTGTCCACTGCCCCATCCTGTCCACTGACCCCCCTCCTGTCCACTGTCCCCCCCCCCTGTCCACTGTCCGTTCGTCCCCTCCTGTCCACTGTCTGTCCCCCTCCTGTCCACTGTCCCCCCCTCCTGTCCACTGTCTCCCCCCTCCTGTCCACTGCCCCCCATTCTGTCCACTGCCCCCCTCCTGTCCACTGCCCCACCCCTCCTGTCCCCTGCCCCCCTCCTGTCCACTGCCCCCCCTCCTGTACACTGCCCCCCCTCCTGTCCACTGTCCCCCCCTCCTGTCCACTGTTCCCTCTCCTGTCCACTGTCGTCGAGCCCTCCTGTCCACTGTCCCCCCCCTCCTGTCCACTGTCCCACCCCCTCCTGTTCACTGTACCCCTCCTCCTGTCCACTGTCTCCCCCCCTCTTGTCCACTGTCCCCCCCTCCTGTCCACTGTACCCCTCCTCCTGTCCACTGTCTCCCCCCCTCTTGTCCACTGTCCCCCCCTCCTGTCCACTGTCCTCCCCCCCTCCTGTACACTGTCCCCCCCTCCAGTCCACTGCCCCCCCACCTGTTCACCCCCCCTCCTGTCCACCCCCCTCTTGTCCACTGTCCCCCCCTCCTGTCCACTGTCCCACCCTCCTGTCCACTGTCCCCCCCTTCCTGTCCACTGCCCCCCCTCCTGTCCACTGTCCCCCCCTCCTGTCCACCCCCCTCCTGTCCACTCTCCCCCCTCCTGTCCACTGTCCCCCCCCCTCCTGTCCCTCCTCCTGTCCACTGCCCCCTCCTCCTGTCCACTGTCCCCCCTCCTGTCCACTGTCCCCCCATCCTGTCCACTGTCCCCCTCCTCCTGTCCACTGTCCCCCCCTCCTGTCCACTGTCGTCGTCCCCTCCTGTCCACTGTCGTTGTCCCCTCCTGTCCACTGTCGTCGTCCCCTCCTGTCCACTCTCGTCCCCTCCCTCCTGTCCACTGTCGTCGTCCCCCTCCTGTCCACTGTCGTCATCCCCCTCCTGTCCACTGTCGTTGTCCACTCCTGTCCACTGTCATCCCCTCCCTCCTGTCCACTGTCATTGTCCCCTCCTGTCCACTGTCATCGTCCCCTCCTGTCCACTGTCGTCCCCTCCCTCCTGTCCACTGTTGTCGTCCCCCTCCTGTCCACTGTCGTCCCCCCCCTCCTGTCCACTGTCGTTGTCCCCCTCCTGTCCACTGTCGTCATCCCCCCTCCAGTCCACTGTCCGTTTCCCCCCTCCTGTCCACTGTCCACCCCCCCCTCCTATCCACTGTCCGTCCCCCTCCTGTCAACTGTCCCCCCCTCCTGTCCACTGTCCCCCCCCCTCCTGTCCACTGCCCCCCCTGTCCACTGCCCCCCCTCCTGTCCACTGTCCCCACCCTCCTGTCCACTGCCCCCCCTCCTGTCCACTGTCCCCCCCTCCTGTCCACTGCCCCCCTCCTGTCCACTGACCCCCCTCCTGTCCACTGTCCCCCCCTCCTGTCCACTGTCCCCCCTCCTGTCCACTGTCCCCCCCTCCTGTCCACTGTCCCCCCTCCTGTCCACTGTCCCCATCCTCCTGTCCACTGTCCCCCCCTCCTGTCCACTGTCGTCGTCCCCTCCTGTCCACTGTCGTCGTCCCCTCCTGTCCACTGTCATCATCCCCTCCTATCCACTGTCGTCCCCTCCCTCCTTTCCACTGTCGTCGTCCCCCTCCTGTCCACTGTCGTCGTCCCCCTCCTGTCCACTGTCGTCCACCCCCTGTCCACTGTCGTCATCCCCCCTCCTGTCCACTGTCGTCATCCCCCCTTCTGTCCACTGTCCGTCCCCCCCTCCTGTCCAATGTCCGTCCCCCTCCTGTCCACTGTCCCCCCCCCCTCCTGTCCACTGCCCCCCCTCCTGTCCACTGCCCCCCCTCCTGTCCACTGCCCCCCCTCCTGTCCACTGCCCCCCCCTCCTGTCCACTGCCCACCCCCCCTCCTGTCCACTGCCCCCATCCTGTCCACTGACCCCCCTCCTGTCCACTGTCCCCCCCTCCTGTCCACTGTCCCCCCTCCTGTCCACTGTCCGTTCGTCCCCTCCTGTCCACTGTCTGTCCCCCTCCTGTCCACTGTCCCCCCCTCCTGTCCACTGTCTCCCCCCTCCTGTCCACTGCCCCCCATCCTGTCCACTGCCCCCCTCCTGTCCACTGCCCCACCCCTCCTGTCCCCTGCCCCCCTCCTGTCCACTGCCCCCCCTCCTGTCCACTGCCCCCCCTCCTGTCCACTGTCCCCCCCTCCTGTCCACTGTTCCCCCTCCTGTCCACTGTCGTCGACCCCTCCTGTCCACTGTCCCCCCCCTCCTGTCCACTGTCCCACCCCCTCCTGTTCACTGTACCCCTCCTCCTGTCCACTGTCTCCCCCCCTCTTGTCCACTGTCCCCCCCTCCTGTCCACTGTCCCCCCCTCCTGTCCACTGTCCTCCCCCCTCCTGTACACTGTCCCCCCCTCCAGTCCACTGCCCCCCCACCTGTTCACCCCCCCTCCTGTCCACCCCCCTCCTGTCCACTGTCCCCCCCTCCTGTCCACTGTCCCACCCTCCTGTCCACTGTCCCCCCCTTCCTGTCCACTGCCCCCCCTCCTGTCCACCCCCCCTCCTGTCCACCCCCCCTCCTGTCCACTGTCCCCCCCTCCTGTCCACTGTCCCCCCCTCCTGTCCACTGTCCCCCCTCCTGTCCACTGTCCCGATCCTCCTGTCCACTGTCCCCCCCCTCCTGTCCACTGTCGTCGTCCCCTCCTGTCCACTGTCGTCGTCCCCTACTGTCCACTGTCATCGTCCCCTCCTGTCCACTGTCGTCCCCTCCCTCCTGTCCACTGTCGTCGTCCCCCTCCTGTCCACTGTCGTCGTCCCCCTTCTGTCCACTGTCGTCCCCTCCTGTCCACTGTCATCGTCCCCTCCTGCCACTGTCGTCCCCTCCCTCTTGTCCACTGTCGTCGCCCCCCTCCTGTCCACTGTCGTCGTCCCCCTCCTGTCCACTGTCGTCCCCCCCCCTGTCCACTGTCGTCATCCCCCCTCCTGTCCACTGTCGTCATCCCCCCTCCTGTCCACTGTCCGTCCCCCCCTCCTGTCCAATGTCCGTCCCCCTCCTGTCCAATGTCCCCCTCCTCCTGTCCACTGTCCCCCCCCTCCTGTCCACTGCCCCTCCCCCTGTCCACTGCCCCCCCTCCTGTCCACTGTCCCCCCCTCCTGTCCACGGCCCCCCTCCTGTCCACTGACCCCCCCTCCTGTCCACTGCCCCCCCTCCTGTCCACTGCCCCCCTCCTGTCCACTGACCCCCCTCCTGTCCACTGCCCCCCCTCCTGTCCACTGTCCCCCCCTTCTGTCCACTGTCCGTTTGTCCCCTCCTGTCCACTGTCTGTCCCCCTCCTGTCCACTGTCCCCCCCTCCTGTCCACTGTCTCCCCCCCTCCTGTCCACTGCCCCCCCCTCCTGTCCACTGCCCCCCCTCCTGTCCACTGTCTCCCCCCCTCCTGTCCACTGCCCCCCCTCCTGTCCACTGCCCCACCCCTCCTGTCCCATGCCCCCCTCCTGTCCCATGCCCCCCTCCTGTCCACTGCCCCCCCCTCCTGTCCACTGCCCCCCCCCTCCTGTCCACTGCCCCCTCCTGTCCACTGTCCCCCCTCCTGTCCACTGTCCCCCCTCCTGTCCACTGTTGTCGACCCCTCCTGTCCACTGTCCCCCCCCTCCTGTCCACTGTCCCCCCCCTCCTGTCCACTGTCGTCGTCCCCTCCTGTCCACTGTCGTCGTCCCCTCCTGTCCACTGTCGTCGTCCCCTCCTGTCCACTCTCGTTCCCTCCCTCCTGTCCACTGTCGTCGTCCCCCTCCTGTCCACTGTCATCATCCCCCTCCTGTCCACTGTATGTCCACTCCTGTCCACTGTCATCCCCTCCCTCCTGTCCACTGTCGTTGTCCCCTCCTGTCCACTGTCATCGTCCCCTCCTGTCCACTGTTGTCCCCTCCCTCCTGTCCACTGTCGTCGTCCCCCTCCTGTCCACTGTCGTCCCCCCCCTCCTGTCCACTGTCGTTGTCCCCCTCCTGTCCACTGTCGTCATCCCCCCTCCAGTCCACTGTCCGTCCCCCCCTCCTGTCCACTGTCCATCCCCCCCTCCTATCCACTGTCCGTCCCCCTCCTGTCCACTGTCCCCCCCCTCCTGTCCACTGTCCCCCCCCTTCTGTCCACTGCCCCCCCTGTCCACTGCCCCCCCTCCTGTCCACTGTCCCCACCCTCCTGTCCACTGCCCCCCTCCTGTCCACTGACCCCCCTCCTGTCCACTGCCCCCCCTCCTGTCCACTGTCCCCCCCTTCTGTCCACTGTCCGTTTGTCCCCTCCTGTCCACTGTCTGTCCCCCTCCTGTCCACTGTCCCCCCCTCCTGTCCACTGTCTCCCCCCCTCCTGTCCACTGCCCTCCCCTCCTGTCCACTGCCCCCCTCCTGTCCACTGCCCCCCCTCCTGTCCACTGCCCCACCCCTCCTGTCCCATGCCCCCCTCCTGTCCACTGCCCCCCCCTCCTGTCCACTGCCCCCCCTCCTGTCCACTGCCCCCTCCTGTCCACTGTCCCCCCTCCTGTCCACTGTCCCCCCTCCTGTCCACTGTCGTCGACCCCTCCTGTCCACTGTCCCCCCCTCCTGTCCACTGTCCCCCCCCTCCTGTCCACTGTCGTCGTCCCCTCCTGTCCACTGTCGTCGTCCCCTCCTGTCCACTGTCGTCGTCCCCTCCTGTCCACTCTCGTCCCCTCCCTCCTGTCCCCTGTCGTCGTCCCCCTCCTGTCCACTGTCATCATCCCCCTCCTGTCCACTGTCGTTGTCCACTCCTGTCCACTGTCATCCCCTCCCTCCTGTCCACTGTCGTTGTCCCCTCCTGTCCACTGTCATCGTCCCCTCCTGTCCACTGTTGTCCCCTCCCTCCTGTCCACTGTCGTCGTCCCCCTCCTGTCCACTGTCGTCCCCCCCCTCCTGTCCACTGTCGTTGTCCCCCTCCTGTCCACTGTCATCATCCCCCCTTAAGTCCACTGTCCGTCCCCCCCTCCTGTCCACTGTCCATCCCCCCCCTCCTATCCACTGTCCGTCCCCCTCCTGTCCACTGTCCCCCCCCTCCTGTCCACTGTCCCCCCCCTTCTGTCCACTGCCCCCCCTGTCCACTGCCCCCCCTCCTGTCCACTGTCCCCACCCTCCTGTCCACTGCCCCCCCTCCTGTCCACTGTCCCCCCCACCTGTCCACTGCCCCCCTCCTGTCCACTGACCCCCCTCCTGTCCACTGTCCCCCCCTCCTGTCCACTGTTCTCCCCCCTCCTGTACACTGTCCCCCCTCCAGTCCACTGCCCCCCCCCACCTGTTCACCCCCCCTCCTGTCCACCCCCCTCCTGTCCACTGTCCCCCCCCTCCTGTCCACTGTCCCACCCTCCTGTCCACTGTCCCCCCCTTCCTGTCCACTGCCCCCCCTCCTGTCCACTGTCCCCCCTCCTGTCCACCCCCCATCCTGTCCACTGTCCCCCCCTCCTGTCCACTGTCCCCCCCTCCTGTCCACTGTCCCCCCTCCTGTCCACTGTCCCGATCCTCCTGTCCACTGTCCCCCCCCTCCTGTCCACTGTCGTCGTCCCCTCCTGTCCACTGTCGTCGTCCCCTACTGTCCACTGTCATCGTCCCCTCCTGTCCACTGTCGTCCCCTCCCTCCTGTCCACTGTCGTCGTCCCCCTCCTGTCCACTGTCGTCCCCCCCCTTCTGTCCACTGTCGTCCCCTCCTGTCCACTGTCATCGTCCCCTCCTGCCACTGTCGTCCCCTCCCTCTTGTCCACTGTCGTCGCCCCCCTCCTGTCCACTGTCGTCATCCCCCTCCTGTCCACTGTCGTCCCCCCCCTGTCCACTGTCGTCATCCCCCCTCCTGTCCACTGTCGTCATCCCCCCTCCTGTCCACTGTCCGTCCCCCCCTCCTGTCCAATGTCCGTCCCCCTCCTGTCCAATGTCCCCCTCCTCCTGTCCACTGTCCCCCCCCCTCCTGTCCACTGCCCCTCCCCCTGTCCACTGCCCCCCCACCTGTCCACTGTCCCCCCTCCTGTCCACGGCCCCCCTCCTGTCCACTGACCCCCCTCCTGTCCACTGCCCCCCCTCCTGTCCACTGCCCCCCTCCTGTCCACTGACCCCCCTCCTGTCCACTGTCCCCCCCTTCTGTCCACTGTCCGTTTGTCCCCTCCTGTCCACTGTCTGTCCCCCTCCTGTCCACTGTCCCCCCCTCCTGTCCACTGTCTTCCCCCCTCCTGTCCACTGCCCCCCCCTCCTGTCCACTGCCCCCCCTCCTGTCCACTGCCCCCCCTCCTGTCCACTGCCCCACCCCTCCTGTCCCATGCCCCCCTCCTGTCCACTGCCCCCCTCCTGTCCACTGCCCCCCCCTCCTGTCCACTGCCCCCTCCTGTCCACTGTCCCCCCCCTCCTGTCCACTGTCCCCCCTCCTGTCCACTGTTGTCGACCCCTCCTGTCCACTGTCCCCCCCCCCTCCTGTCCTCTGCCCCCCGTCCTGTCCACTGTACCCCTCCTCCTGTCCACTGTCTCCCCCCCTCTTGTCCACTGTCCCCCCTCCTGTCCACTGTCCCCCCCTCCTGTCCACTGTCCTCCCCCCCTCCTGTCCACCCCTCCTGTCCACCCCCCCTCCTGTCCACTGTCCCCCCCTTCCTGTCCACTGCCCCCCCTCTGTCCACTGTCCCCCCCTCCTGTCCACCCCCCCTCCTGTCCACTGTCCCCCCCTCCTGTCCACTGTCGTTCCCCCCTCCTGCCCACTGTCGTTGTCCCCCCTCCTGTCCACTGTCCCCCCCCTCCTGTCCACTGCCCCCCCTTCTGTCCACTGTCCTCCCCCCTCCTGTCCACTGTCCTCCCCCCCTCCTGTCCACTGTCCTCCCCCCCTCCTGTCCACTGTCCCCCCACCTCCTGTCCACTGTCCCCCCCCTCCTGTCCACTGTCCCCCCCCTCCTGTCCACTGTCCCCCCCTCCTGTCCACTTTCCCCCCTCCTGTCCACTGTCCCCCCCTCCTGTCCACTGTCCCCCTCCTCCTGTCCACTGTCCCCCCCCTCCTGTCCACTGTCGTCGTCCCCTCATGTCCACTGTCATCATCCCCTCCTGTCCACTGTCGTCCCCTCCCTCCTGTCCACTGTCGTCGTCCCCCTCCTGTCCACTGTCATCGTCCCCCTCCTGTCCACTGTCGTCCCCCCTCCTGTCCACTGTCGTCGTCCCCCTCCTGTCCACTGTCATCCCCCCCTCCTGTCCACTGTCGTCGTCCCC
This sequence comes from Ascaphus truei, assembly GCF_040206685.1. Lineage (NCBI taxonomy): Eukaryota > Metazoa > Chordata > Amphibia > Anura > Ascaphidae > Ascaphus > Ascaphus truei. The sequence goes on from NC_134486.1 coordinate 252,091,874, forward strand.
CTCCTGTCCACTGTCATCCCCCCCTCCTGTCCACTGTCATCCCCCCGCCTTTCCACTGTCCGTCCCCCCCCTCCTGTCCACTGTCCATCCCCCCCTCCTGTCCACTGTCCCCCCTCCTGTCCACTGTCCCCCCCCCTCCTGTCCACTGTCCCCCCCCCCCCTACCCCTCCTGTCCACTGTCCCTCCCCCTCCCTCACTCATAGCGGGAAATTTAACTCACGGGCAACGCCAGGTCTCTCAGCTAGTAAGCATATAAATCCTTGTGTTCTGCCATTTTCAAAGCAGTGACAGTGTCTGGTAGCCGAGTCAAATTCACCCTCGCTAACATGGCCGCCATGTTCCCGTATCTCACAAGTTCCTTTCCAACGGTGGAAGAAATCAGCTTTGATTTTTTCCTCTTCGGCATCCTTGTGCTGCCCCATGGATTTCTGCTGAAATAATTTCTGAAGATAGAAGATGGAAGAAAAGAAGAAAATAATTACAGAAAAAAAGGGAAGATGGTGAGAGAAGATAAAAGAAAGAAGGTTTTGGTACCTGATGCTGATCTTCAAGGAGGATGGAGATGGATTGCCGGTGATGACATTGTGGTCGAGAGCTTCCTAATACGCCGGAATTAGAAGGGTGAAGACTTCTAAAGGTAAGATAAATATTGAATGTATGTAATTGTCTTTTTCAGGTTTTTTTATTGTATTTATTTCTTTTTATGTTTTTCATTGCCCATTGACTGCTAATATATTAATCTGTGTCCCTTTGGGGTACAGATAAATACAGTGACAGACAATGCATTTTTTGGCAAATGTTTGTTTTCTATTGATTGTTATTTTTTCGATTTCTATTTATTGTTTTCACTAAATTGTTTGCTATTTGGTTGGCTTGTTTTTATTACACTTTAGGATTGGTTAGCGGTTTTATTACTGGAATAGTTTTGTTGGTTACAGAGGCGGCACATTTTATTTGAGTGCGGCTAGCTCCGCAAGTCTGGGGATGCCCCGGCATGCTAGCCGCACTCCCTCGGCGTGCCGCGCGTCATCGACGCGCGGTCACGCGTCATCGGGTGCCTGCGCCCCCTGCACGCGCGTCCAGGGCTCCCCGAGGGAGCCCTGGTGTCCCGCGATGTGGGGGACGGCGGCAGGGGGTTCCGGGGGACCCGGCGGACCCGGCAGCGGGAGGGAGAAAGCCCCGATCGGAGGGCGCTCCTGAGCGGCTTCGGCGCACGCCAGGCACATCCCGGCGCACGCCTGGTTACTGCTGCGGCCGAGACCGGGCAAATGCTCGAATAAACTCGGCCGCAGCAGTAGGTGTGTATTTAATTGTATTCTAGTATTTTGGTATAATTTAATTTTTATTCGTTTACGGTTTTGGTGATAGAATAATTTTATTGATGTGTAGTTGAGGCTTTGTAGTTGTTTTATTGTTGTGGTGTATAGGTATTTGTGTATTTCTTTAATTGTGTATTGTTGTGCTTGATGTTTTTTTGTATAGGTTGGCCATTGACTGCTATAGTGGCTTATCATGCCCATATTATATGGGTATGATTTACCTCTGTGCCAATAAATGGGTAGAGGGTGGGGGTACTTGTGTCGAGGTGGGTGGTTAGGCCTCCCGGGTGGGTAGCGGGTGAGTGTGGGTTAACTCTTTAATTACTATAGCGGTTATTAACCACTAAGGTGATTAAGGGGTTAGGGGCCATTAGATTGTATTTTTTCTTGTACTCTTGCTGCCAACGTAGGACATGGACCTGGAGTATGCTGATGAGGATGCCCATCATGATGGCAGGGGTAAGTAGAAAGTTTTATTTACTTTATTTATGCTGGCTGGTTAATGTTTGATTTTGAATGGGCAAATAAGCTATTATCCATATCTGGATAATAGTAATTTTGCCCATTACTGTAATGTATGTGTTGGGGGAGTTGTTGGGGTAGAGGTGGTGGGTACTGTAGTAAAGTTGTTGTGTTTGGTTTTGTTTATTGGGGTTAGAAGGATTAGGTGAAGGGGGTAGTAGCCCCAAGGGTGGGATTTTAGGCCTTCTGGGGGGGTAGCGGGACTGGTTAACCTCTTCATTACCATAGTGGTTCCCACTGCTATGGTAGTGAAGGGGTTAACTCCTCCCGCAACCTTCCCGGCAGGCCTAACCACCCACCTTGGGGCTACTACCCCCCTTCATCCACCCCCTCTGCCTCCAATAAACAGGCTATTGCGCTTAGATCCCTTCATTGCCTTAATGGCTTGCCGCTAAGGTAATGAAGCTGTTTTAATAACAATTGTATTATTTTATTATGCTCCGGAGCAGAACCGCATTGATCTCAGGTCAGGGACCCCCGGCTTTCCGAGATACAGGCCCTGTTATGGGGTGCCGGTATCTCCTATGCATTTAAATGTCTAGCGTCACATGACCGGGACATTTAAATGCATAGGAGATACCGGCACCCCATAAAGGGCCTGTATCTCGGGAAGCAGGGGGTCCCCGGACCTGAAATAACTCGGTTCTGCTCCGGAGACCCCCTGCTCACGTACACTTTATTAAAATTGTTATTAAACCCCTGCGCTCGCTGTCAAGATATGTGCAGACCAGATCGCTGCAGATCGCCAGGTGAGCCCTTTTGAGAGAGGCGAACATCACATAACTGGCTCCTCGCCAGTTTTCACAAAAACACAGAATGGTGATCACAGATCACCAGAGCCCTTGAAAATTGCACTCAAAGTAGGTCACACTAATGGTAGTAGTATGGCCAATATAAAAGCTTGAATAGCCTAACCCTACAAAAAGGGTAGACCGCCGTACGGTCACACATGAGCACAATCAAACATAATAAATGTTTAATATAAGCAATTAAAAACCCGACGAAACACTAAAGTACTAAATAAATAATGAATTAATTAAAATCCCCATGCGCTGGGTGGAGGCAGATATGCAAGGTGTATGCATCGCAATAACTGTGTCACAACACATATAACAATGTAGCAGATCAGAATATAAGCACATATAACCAGTAGCATGTCAGTGCTGTGGTTTGGAGAGAAAGTGTACAGGGTACAGGGATACAGGTAGAAGTTCTAAATTGCTTATATTAAGCATTTATCATTTTTGATTGTGCTCATGTGTGACCAGACAGCGGTCTACCCTTTTTGTAGGGTTAGGCTATTCAAGCTTTTATATTGGCCCTACTACTACCATTAGTGTGACTTACTTTGATTGCAATTTTCAGGAGCTCTGGTGACCATCTGTGATCACCATTCTGTGTTTTTGTGATAATTTTCTCTTCCCCTGCGCACCGGGTACTCATTGTTGTTTGTTTACGGTGAGCGACATGTTATAGTGTGTATCATCTCCTCGACAGTTTTGTCATTTATCTATCGCAAGTCTTTAGAATCTTTCTGAATACCATGATAATTACAATGACAAAACTGTTGGCGTAACAGGCCCAGCGAGACGTTTTATAACGGCTACTAACATAGGTCCCCTAATCTTTAGAACTTCTCATATCATAATACCTTCCTTTATAAATACAGATTTTTGTCCTGTCAAAAAGAACATTTAATCACCTTTTCCTCAGTAATCAAAAAATGTAGTTAATGACTTTTAACTCTACAACAACGATATTCTGTAAATAAAAAAAATATAAGATAGGCAGCTGTCATGTAAATTTAACAGATAGGTTGAACTCGTTGGACATATGCCTTTTTTCAACCTCAACTTGTCCTTTACTGTATTAGCAACAAATAAAAATAATAGTAACTTACATATAAAATTTCTTTAATAATCCCCGATTCTGATGTCTATCACAGGAGTAGGGCATCACATAGGAAATAGAAGGGTAGTCTCAGTTCTGGGAGATCAGACCCGCGCGCTGGGGCTGTCTCCGTTCTGTCTCCTATCCTCCACGTGTGGTAGCATGGTGAGGAGTGTAGCGCGCATGCGCAGGAACCGGAGCCCTCTATAGGTGTCCTTAGGATGCCTGTCCGTTTTTGATAGCGTAGAAACGATCGGGAACGAGCAGAAACGATACACTTGAATGTGTACTGGTGGTGGGTAGTAAAACCGCCAGCCACAACTATTTTTATTTGTTGCTAATACAATATATATCTCTCATCTTGGTGCGCTTTTGTGTTTTTTCTTTTTTGCTAACATTGGTATCGCCGTCGGAGTTTCCGGTGGAAGCCACATTTGGAGGTGGGGGAGACACCTCATAACACAAGAGCAGCAAAAGAACAGAGAGGGATCAACATTCCAAGTTTAAAGAGCCAGAGCGAGGACTGAACTTTTCATCACTTGTCCTTTACTGTGTAACAGCCGTCAACCGTGAAAATATGATTAATTTACCATACAAATTTAAATATAAAAAACTTTAATGAACAAGATTAAGTATAATTTTTTTTTGTTTGTTTCAAAGTTTTTTATTAGGCATTTATACATTTCACAGCGTTGCAGTCACATACATTATTGTGGCCTAATACAGATTTTCCTCATTTTTTTTAGTGTTCATCGGGGGAAAAACAGAAAAAGTCTCAACGTTCCCCTGTCCTCCGGGGGCTGCGGGGGGAGTGCGAGTATTGAAACAGAAAATGGAGGAGAGGGGGAAGAGGGTGGGAAGGGAGGTGAGAGGGGGGGGGCGTTGCTTCCTTTCTCCTCAGTCTCTATTGCTAGGGTCTCTTTTCTATCTAGCTTCTTTTCTTATCTTATATGGTGTGTCAACGTTGGGGTGCCATTTGGGTCAGCCATGGGTCCCATGTCCTATTGAAGGAGACAGTGGATCTTTTCAAAAAGGCTGACAATTTCTCCATTTCCATCACCTCTTGCACCCTATTTTTTACTGTTTGTTTAGAAGGGGGAGACACCTTCTTCCAGGCGGCCGCCACCGCGCATCTAGCTGCTGTGAGAATGAAGGAGACTAATTTACCTGTTGGTCGGTCCAATGTTTCTAAGGGCTTGGCCAGCAGGTAGGTCAGCGGGTCAATGGGAATTGTGAGGTCTGTGACCTCTTCTATTAATTTTTGTATAGTTCCCCAGTATTTCTGAATTTCCGGACATGTCCACCAGATATGGGCCATGTCCCCCTTTTGACCGCAGCCTCTCCAGCATAGATCAGAAGCCAGGGGGTAGATTTGATTTATTCTAGCTGGGGTGAGATACCAGCGAAACAGTATCTTGTATATATTTTCTTTGATTATGCTATATATGGAAGTTCCTGAGGCTGTTTCCCAAATACTTTCCCAATCCTCTCGGTCTATAACTATATTCAATTCTGCTGCCCAATGCAGCATGTAGTCGTGGGTGGGGGCTTCTATTGCCCTCTCCAGTTCTGCACAAATTTGCGCTATGAGACCTTTCTGGTGGCCTGTTTCTCTACAGAGCCGCTCGAAACCAGTGAGGAGGAAATTCCAACGTTGGGGATAATGTTTGAATAAAGTGTCAGATTTGTAGGTACTTGAACACGTTCAGCCCTACTATTTCATATTTGGTTTGTATGCTTTGGTAACTAAGGAATTGTCCAAGGCTCAGGAGGTCAGCAACCACTCTGATGTTTTTTGTTTTAAATTGGTCGAATTGCCTGGGCTCACATCCAGGTGGGAATTTTGGATTTTTGTCGATTGGTGTGAGTTGAGAATTAGGTACTGTGAGCTTGAATTTGAATTTGCATTTCGTCCATGTCTCCCATGTGTGTCTCATCGGGCCTAATTTGAATTTACTATTCTGCATGTCTTCCCTGCTAAGGGACCAAAGGCAAGCCGGCAGTGAAGGCGTCCCGGCATAGTACATTTCTATATCTAGCCAGCAGTATTGGTTTGAGTTAGCGTTCCAGACTACTACCTGCCGCAATTGGGCGGCTTGATAGTATCTTGTGATGTCTGGGACGCCAAGTCCTCCTCTCCCCCTTGAGGCCAAGAGAACTGTTCTGGTAACTCTGGGTTTTTTACCCTGCCAAATAAAGTGGAAGATTAGCTTTTGAATGTTCTTTAATTCTGAGCCAGGGATGTGGACCGGGAGAGTCTGAAAGTAGTATAGTAATCTAGGGAGTATATTCATTTTAACTGAGATCATTCTCCCGATCCATGATATTTGATATCCTCCCCATTTATCTAGATCTTGTTTGATTTTCCGAAACAGGGCCGGGTAATTCTGTTGGTATAGGGATTGGTAGGTCCTTGATATCTTGACTCCCAGATATTTGATACACGAGGAGCTCCAATGATAATTAAAGTTTAGTTTGAGGAGTTTCACCTCTGGCTCTGGCAGGCTTAAATTCAGGGCTTCCGATTTGTCATTATTAATTTTATACCCCGATATTTTTCCAAAATCCTGAAGTTCTTTTTGGAGGTTGGGTAGGGAGGTTTGGGGTTGGGTAAGGGTTAAAATGACATCGTCTGCAAATAGTGATATTTTATGCTGCCTGTGCCCAATTTCTATTCCTTTGATGTCTCTATTGGCTCTTATTGCCGATGCCAGGGGTTCTATGGTTAGTGCAAAGAGGAGAGGGGACAGGGGGCATCCCTGCCGAGTTCCGTTCGTGATCTCGAATCTCTGGTTACTGCCCCCTGGCAATTTTACCGTTGCTGACGGGTTTTGGTATAGTCTACGGACCCCCTCTAGATATGCGTCTTTGAAGCCAAATTTGCGCATAGTGTGGTCCAGGAATAGCCAATCTATTCTATCGAATGCCTTCTCTGCGTCTAGGCTCAACAGTAATGCTTTGGTCCCTGTGAGGTGGAGAAGGGAGATTGGGCGGTAGCTTCCACATTGCATCGGGTCTCTTCCTTCCTTATGTATAATAGCCATGTTGGCCAGAGACATTGATGGGGGGGATTTGGTTCCCTTCCATAAACTGGTTAAATGTTTTTAAGAGATGCATGGATAGTGTGGGCAAGAATCTCTTGTAGTAGACATTAGTGAAACCGTCAGGACCAGGAGACTTAGTAATTTTTAGTGATTTGACCGCCTCTTCCAGTCTCTCTTTTGAAATCTCAGCATTGAGGACTGTGTTCTCCTCCTCCGTTAATGTGGGGAGTTGACATTTGTCTAAATATTGCGTTATTAGTTCAGTTGCTATCGGTTCAGGTCGCCATTTTTAGATCTTAGGTTATAGAGTTCAGTATAATATTTTGTAAATTCTGCTGCTATTTTGCTGTCACTATATTGTATCTCACCAGACCTACTCTTGATCGCCGTAATTTGGGATCTTTTTTGTACCCCTCTCAGTTTGCTGGCCAAGAGTCTGTCGGCCTTGTTACCCTTGTCATAGTATTGTTGGTTGGTCCATTTGAGGGCCTTTTCCACATCCTCCAACTGAATTTGTCTAAGTTTTGTTCTGGCTGTTAGCAATGTTTTATATATTTTTTTTGAGGGGTTAGCTTTATGGGTTTGCTCTATTTTGATGTTATTTGTAAGCTCCTTGACTAGCTTTTGGTAGACTTTTTTCCTGTGGGACGCGAGGGAAATGAATTTCCCTCTAATGGTTGCCTTATGGGCTTCCCATAGGATTGCTGGAGAGGAACGGATCCTGAGTTAAAAAAGAAATAGTCCTTAAGCGAGGATCTGATCTCCCTTTCTATCTCAGGATGGTTTAGTAATGAGTCATTTAACCTCCAAGAATAATTTGTTGATTTTTTCAAAGGGGGTTGATAGGGGCATGGTCAGACCAAGTGATTGGTCCAATATCTGAGCTAATAGTTGCCGCCAACACATTTTTGGTGACCAAGAAGTGGTCTATTCGAGAGTAAGTATATAGTGAGAGACAGGGCTCCCAAGTACCGTGCTCAGCTATGTGGTATCACTATAAGCATAAGTATGAATTTGTCTCATTGATATATAAACAGCAGGGAAACATTTGTCTTGTCATTCATTCATAGTCCGTGTTTTCCAAATAAGTACCTCCTTCCACATGTGAGTAGGACCTGTATATATAGGTATAGTCAGTCACAAATATCTGACCACCTAATCAACAGTAATAGTGTCCCCCTGAATAATAGTGTAGGTACAGTGGAAGCGCCCCCAGAGACCACAGTGAGCGGACTGGGGTACTCACGGTTAAGAAGTACAAATGATTCCTTCGGCGTGCGTCACGCTGGTAGTAGAACGACAGAGAAATCCTCCAAGAGATGAAGCGGAGCACAGCACAGCAAACAGAATACAGGGGCTAGACACCGGCAATGATAAAAATCCTTTATTCCATGAACAACATCATGGCTAGGGATGGGTAAAAATCTCTAACGCGTTTCGGGCCGTCGCCCTTTGTCGACAAAGGGCGACGGCCCGAAACGCGTTAGAGATTTTTACCCATCCCTAGCCATGATGTTGTTCATTGAATAAAGGATTTTTATCATTGCCGTTGTCTAGCCCCTGTATTCTGTTTGCTGTGCTGTGCTCCGCTTCATCTCTTGGAGGATTTCTCTATTCGAGAGTAAGTCTGGTGAGGTGCTGAGTAAAAAGTATAGTTTCTCTGGCCCTGATGCTGGGATCTCCACACATCTACCAGTGAGAAATCGCTCAGAATTCCTCTGAACCTTTTCCCTATGATCTGGGAGTGGGTTGTACGAGGAGGACCCATTGTGGTCGATCTGTCCTCGGTGGGGTTTAAGACCATGTTTAGGTCTCCTCCCACTATCATCGATGACAGATATCCCGGGTCGACGCCCTCGAGGACAGTTTGTAAAAATTCCGTTTGATTCTCGTTCGGGGCGTACACATTAACCAGAGCAATTGCTGAGCCCGCTAGAGAGCCATATACCACTAAAAATCTACCCTCTGGGTCCACTGTTGTTTTGACATGATTGAATGGGGTGCCTTGTCTGATTAGGATAGCCACTCCCCTTTTCTTACTACTGAATGAGCACATTGGGAACACTTTTTTAAATAAATTTGGGGTGTCTTGGGATGTGAAGTGGGTCTCCTGTAGGAATACGATGTCTCCCCCTGACCTTTTCATATCTTGGAGGGCCAATCTCCTTTTCCTGTTATTTTGGAGGCCTTTTAAATTGAGAGAGGTTAACTTGATCATGATTGGGCTAGCCATTCGGACTCTTTTTTAGATAGCTCCATAAGACCTCTCCTTTCCCACTGGGGAGGTCGTGATCCAGTAGTTCCGAGCCTAGTTTGTGTTTCAGCAAACATGTAGGATGGGCACCTTTTTTGTTCGGGGCAGGTATATTGGGCCGAGGAGGAAGGGGGTGGGTGGGAATAGAGGAGGATAGCGCAAAGATCTGCTGGGACAGGGTCAGCAGATGGAGAATAGTAGAAGTGAGGTCTACTATAGACCGTAACAAAATATTACCAGTCCTATGGGCGACCGGCATTTGGGCTAAAAGGCCCTTCAGGGGTGGTTCCGGCCTTGTTGGCCGTTGGACGTCAGAAGAGTCCAGACCCTCTAAAAAATTTACTTAACACTCTTTCCCCTTTCTCATATGTTACCATGCATTTTCTTTAACGATATCTCTTAGGCGGGGAGGGGAGGGAGTGGGAGGCCTGGGGCCCTTATTCTACTACAGTATCTACAGTGGGGCGTGTGGTGTATGGATCATTATTCACCGGCAAAGCAATATTTGCATTGGAAGCTAAATATGGCAACCTGGTGACAGAAATGATCATATTTAATCCCTGGGTTAGTTTAACAGCTTTAACTGACTAGTGCAGCACTCTCTGGAGCGGGGGATATGCGTTGCTACTATTCTAACTGCCCTGTTGGAGGGGTCCCTTTGAGGGGATGGGAGGGTGGAGGGGGGAGGAGGGTGATCGGAGGAGGGAGGGGGGAGGAGGGGGGAAGGGAGGGGGCCAAAGTCACATTTCAAACCTTGAAGTAAACCTTTGGTGTACAGTCATGCGTTATTGGCGGATTTTAAGCATTTTGGAAACCAGTGAGTGGATCTTCAACAATCACACTGTGTGTCGGCTTTAACTGTTGAGTATTTTCCCCGCTGACATATCAGGCGGATGGCAATATGAACAATTTTGATAATGGGGGGGGAGAGGGGGGAGGGAGGGGGGAGGAGGGGGAGGAAGGGAGGGGGGAGGGGGGTGGGAGGGGGAGGGGGGATGGAAGGGGGAGGAGGGGGGGGAGGGGTAGAAGTCAAAGTCACATTTCAATCTCTGGGGTATACATTTGGATACCGTTTTGCACTTTTGACAGGTTTCGAGCATTTTGATAAGCATAATTTTTTTTAACTTTAAAAAAAATCTTGTATTTTAATTTCTCTAAAAACCATTAATTAACCCCCCCCCCCCAAAAAAAAGAAATAAAAAGAGAACTGAGGAGGACAGTCCCAGTAACAGCAACACTGCAGAACAGCAGAAACAGCAGTATTCAAACTATGTCAGAGGAAGAGGCCAACTAGGAATCAACAGAAACTAATAGAATGAGGATTTGTTTATTGAAGTTGAGAATAATAGTAAGGGATTGTGTAACATCCAACACCATTATAAAAAATCAATGATGGAGTCCCACCACACAATCCCAAAAAATGGCCAAGAATTATGCAACCACAGTCTGTAGCTAGTACGAATTGGTGTCATGATGGCTGTCAAATAATTCCTTTTTCTATATAGTGACAGAGACCGAGAGAAAAGAATGAGGTCAAGAAGTGAGTGTAAGAAAAAGTAGTCTGGAGAAATTGAATTGAACTGAGCCAATTGCTTTCAAGGTGAGGATGGACAGGACAAAGGATTTCCATCGTCACATACTTGTGGAGGCGCAACTACAAGTACAGGAGCATCGTCTTAGACTAAGGCTGAACAAGTCTGTTCCAAAAGCAGAATTTCTCAGGGTGCATCAACCTTATATGTTCACCAATGACCTGTGTCGAGCTCTCCTCAAGTGCCTCACCCCAACTAACAAAGTTGTATCCTATGTTCAGATCTAGATTTTTTAAATTGTATTATCTTGGTACAGTTAACAAATTAGCTAGGGGATGAGGAAATTACAACCTGGGGACTACGACCATGATGTCCACGTTCCTCCACCTCATCTTCTCCTGGACATTCCTCGCTATGCTCATTATAAGAACCACCATCACCACAACCAATGTCACCCTCTCAAACATCGACTGACGCACTCCCTGGACCAGACGAACTTACAGCAGTCGCGACCTCCTTACTGCTTGAAGCACTACCACATTCCCACAGGATGATGCTTCCCATGTCCAAGCTAGAGAAGCAGTAGAGGTGCTGGGCTTAGCAGAAAGCAGATGGGGCCGCTGAAACCAGAACCATCATGGTGGACCATGATAGACTATTACTGGGCCCTGCTCTGGCAACCTCGATACCAGCCTGACCTGCTTGCACACGCAACATGTGCTGCTGCATCTCCTGCTTGCACACCTGTTCAAACAGAGCTACTTGCCAACACAATCTATTCCTCTGACATAAGTAAATACTTGATTGCTCTGTAAGACTACCATTAGCTGATACAATTGGTCTCCCTGTGAGCAAGCCTGATTTTTATGGACCTTGGGCAACGAATAGAATGTGGCTATGTTTGAATACACCCTCTCTTTTTTGTTGATAACCTTATCAATCTGGCTGGTTTGTAAAATTGATCAAAGTTGATGAATAAAAACCAAAGTAGGATCTTTCATCTTATTACGATACACAGGAGACTCAAAGATGGGAGAAATCGAAAGTAAGTTTGGAATCCTCACAGGGTACAAAAAGATGGTACCCACAAGAAGAGGAAAGAGGAGGAGGGTCCATCATGAAAGCGAAAAGAAAACGCAAACAGATAAGAGAGGAATTTAAAAAGGCGTTTTTAATCTCTCCTCTACAATTTTAATTGATAGACAATGTAAAATTTGAAACAGGATCATGCCCCCACCAGTAACTCTAATCCGTTTCAGGCACCATAGCGGTGTCAGGCCCATACCCTATCCAAATTAACTCACTTACCCATGGACAGGGATGACAGACCCAGAATTAGTAGCCGGATAGGGGGTCATCCGACTGATATGCTAATTGACACAGGTGCTGCTGTACGTATAACTAACTTGGACTTACCTAAACAGAAAGATGTGCCTGCTGTAGCTCTACTGGGAATAGGCATAGCCATGTCCATATCATCTCTCTGAAGTGACACAAGTAGAAACTGCTGGCAATGTATTTGAAGGACAGGTAATGATATGTAAGACACATGAGGGATTTAGCTTGGGAAGTGATTTTATGGGAACATTTGGTATTGTTGTGGACCTGTACAATTTATGTTTGTGGCCGGGATGCCATACTCAGAAGCGTGCCATCATTACAGATGAGTTTAGCTTGTTTCCCATTAAAAGCTCAGATGCATTAGATACACCTAATTTACTAGCAACTTTGGATCCTAAGCTTGCCCGGATACTATTAAAATCATCTCCTGTATGGGCAATTTCAAAATCAGATTGTGGAAGGGGTTCCAATATGGAAGTAAGGATCCAGGAACCTGACCAACCACCACAAAAACAGTATAAGTTCTCTGCTGAGGCAATACCTTCTGTGAAGGGAACTATTACATCTTGTTAAACCTGGGAGTGCTGAGAGAGTGTACATCAACCAATAATGCACCTATTTGGCCTGTAAAGAAATTTAATGGCACATGGAGACTTACAATTGATTACCGTGCCCTAAATAAAGTGACCCCGCCAGTCAGGGCTGCCAACAGAAATCATGGGGCCCAGGACAAATAAAAGGAGCAGCCCCCCCCTCCCCTTCCCCTCCCTCCTCCCCCCCTGGAAAAAAAAATCAGACGCAACTTTAAATTAAATGTTTTCTTGCTATAAATACTGAAAAAAAATTACAATGCAGTCTGTTTATTTTAATATTTTCAACAAAATACAAAGATATCCAATGCTACATCAAATGTGACAAAATACATACTTAAATTATTCAATGTTAGTATTCTCATGAATAACGTTTATTTAGTTAAACCCTTTGGCCAAAGCGTTATAAGCCTGAAGCCACGTCACGGCATGACCAGTATGCAGGTCCTAACACTACCTGTGAAAATTCTTATTTACCCACTACCTACCTACTAACCTCCAACCAACTGATACCAACTGATACCAGTTGAAAATTAATAAACGCACAATTCCAGCAAGCTCTGACACCAGAACCCACCACATCATATATATATATTGCCAAATGAGTGCTCTGAGTGTGGCCAAATGTATATAACAAAAGAAAAAGATACCCAATGCTACATCCAATGTGACAAAATACATAGTTAGATACTTCAATGTTCGTATTATCATAAATAAGGGTCATTTAGTTAAACACTTTGGCCAAAGTGTTATAAGCCTGCAGCCACATCACAGCATGACCAGTTGCAGGTCCTAAGACTACCTGTGAAAATTGGCATTTACCACTGTACCTCTGCAGTGGAGGGAGAATGGCCTCAATAGACCTGTCCTACACAAACACATGAAAATAACCTGCTACTTATGAAGTGGGGTGGGGTGAGCTTAAACCCTGGAAGGATGGGCCACAAAGCTCCAAACAACTGATATCATTTGAAAATAGTTTTTATTAAATTATCTCAAAACGTTGTCATGGGCTGCTATTTAAATTTATATGAATCTTCAAAAAAATAATCTTTGTAATGGTTCTAAGTCTGATGCGTTTCCCATCTCCTCATTGTTAGGCTTGCAAAATCTTGTATACGAAAATTTCGTTTTTGAGTGAGTTCGTGCTCAATGGACAGCATTGCTAGATTGTTGATGCGCTGTTCACTCATTGTTGAACGGAGGTAGTTTTTTATCATTGATAATTTGCTGAATGCTTGTTCTCCTTCAGCCACAGATATAGTTGTTTGTGGAGGTACCCGGGCGCTATCTCTGTATGGCTTATTTGATGTGCGGAAGTAAAAAAGGTGTGGTGTAATACTGCCTGTGAGTAGTTTTCAAGTGGTGTCCTCTTGTGACTCGGAACCCCAGCAGGATCTATCCGGGACCCTTGTAGGCAGTGAATACAAAAAGGATGGGGGAGCACAATAGTTGGAAACAGGCAGTGTTGTAGAACTAGTAATTGCTTTTAAAATAAAGTAATTATATCCTGAGCGAGTGTGGTAGCTCAGGTGTCTAATGTCTAATTTGAATGATAGACACACATTGGTTCGTATGTATTGGTGAAAGGGTAGAATAAAAGTATATATAACTTACACGGCCTTGTGTAAGCCCAATCACATCAAGGTTTCTTTTGGAATCCCGTGTGCTTCTGGTGAGGCTTTTCTTCTTGCGGTGTGGGTTCTTCTTCTTGATGTATAAGCTGCTTGCTTCGTTGGTTCAGAGTGCCGCTCCAGGAGGATTTCCTGTCGTATAAACAGAAAGGAGGATAGGGTTAACACATATACATATATACGTCAATGTGGGGGAGGGGATGGTGTGTTTATGGACCACCATAAAAATATATATAGATTATACTCCGGCACTCACACGGGCTGGTGTGAGTGTACTCTTATCTTGGTATCTTGTTTACTTATGGGTGTTACCCAATTAGTATCAGGTGATGAAAGGGAGGGGTACAATGGTATATATGGTAAATATAACACAGTACTCACACGGGCCAGTGTGAGTACACACTTCTAGCGGTATCTTTGTTCTTCTGTTCCTGATGTAGCTAATGGTGAAGATGGGGTTTAACGCATATAAAAGACACTAGGGTCTGGAGGGTACAAACTAACTTTAATAAAGAAATAAAAACAAAAACAAAAACAGAAACCAAACGTTTCTTGGGGAAGTAAAAGCAAGGGGGGACAGTATGGTGTATAGTAGTAGGGGGTCTCGCCTTCCGCGTCCGGATGGGGAGCTGCAACTACACCTCTGTCTCCTCTATGATGTGCTGTTAAAATGTTCCAGGTAAAAGAGCAACGCGTTTCGTCCAAGTACTGGACTTCCTCAGGCTCTGTAGATGTGTTCCTGCTGTTTCCAGCCTCTTTTATGCCGGGTTTAGCCAATCCTGGTCGTTGTGTTAATTGCATTAATTGCAATCCTGTTCCTCTAATGCGACGGGACGTCGCCATCTTGTAATGTGCGCGCGCATCCCACAACGTGACAATTATGACACAGTATAATCTTTATACTTTATGCAGCAGCCACCAGAGGCATATACAACACCTTTCATGATACTTTTAAGGCATTTTTTAACCCCTTCAGCATTTGGTTATAAGTGAGAGTACATAGATACAGAATACAGAATAGATACAGAACATGCAACCACGCAGTATACAAGGGACTGCGCGCGAACTTTTCTTCCTTTTTCTCTTTTTTTCTTTTTTTTCTTTTTTTTCAACAACACGGAACTTTATTGAGACGCACAAGGACATACGATTGTATTGCCTGAAAACTTTATTATTTAGACCACCACACATGCGCGACCCAATAGAAGATGGGATGCGCGCGCACCCTACAACATGGGATGCGCGCGCACATTACAAGATGGCGACGTCCCGTCGCATTAGAGGAACAGGATTGCAATTAATGCAATTAACACAACGACCAGGATTGGCTAAACCCGGCATAAAAGAGGCTGGAAACAGCAGGAACACATCTACAGAGCCTGAGGAAGTCCAGTACTTGGACGAAACGCGTTGCTCTTTTACCTGGAACATTTTAACAGCACATCATAGAGGAGACAGAGGTGTAGTTGCAGCTCCCCATCCGGACGCGGAAGGCGAGACCCCCTACTACTATACACCATACTGTCCCCCCTTGCTTTTACTTCCCCAAGAAACGTTTGGTTTCTGTTTTTGTTTTTATTTCTTTATTAAAGTTAGTTTGTACCCTCCAGACCCTAGTGTCTTTTATATGCGTTAAACCCCATCTTCACCATTAGCTACATCAGGAACAGAAGAACAAAGATACCGCTAGAAGTGTGTACTCACACTGGCCCGTGTGAGTATTGTGTTATATTTACCATATATACCATTGTACCCCTCCCTTTCATCACCTGATACTAATTGGGTAACACCCATAAGTAAACAAGATACCAAGATAAGAGTACACTCACACCAGCCCGTGTGAGTGCCGGAGTATAATCTATATATATTTTTATGGTGGTCCATAAACACACCATCCCCTCCCCACATTGACGTATATATGTATATGTGTTAACCCTATCCTCCTTTCTCTTTATACGAGAGGAAATCCTCCTGGAGCGGCACTCTGAACCAACGAAGCAAGCAGCTTATACATCAAGAAGAAGAACCCACACCGCAAGAAGAAAAGCCTCACCAGAAGCACACGGGATTCCAAAAGAAACCTTGATGCGATTGAGCCACAGATATAGGTAGAGTGCAGAAAATTCTGAGAGCAATGCATACCTCTCCAAATATTCCTTTAAGTTATAACGTATAATTTGCATTTAATAAGTTGAGTGGACCAGAGTCTTGTTCAAATGTGGTGTCATATACTTTTCGAAGATGTAGAATTTCACTTGCTAAAGATGTTGTAAGGTCTTCCGGGTATTTAGACACAAGAGTTTCAGCGGATGTCACAACTTCTTCTTCTGTCATAGTTATTAATTTTAAAATGGGAGAAAACAAGTGGCATACATATTCCATGAATTTAAAACGTTTGTTGGGCGCAAAAATAATGGAATCGAGTACCACAAGGAAAACATTAACCTTGAATGTTGTCTCAGAGTCTTCCAATTCATGATGGTCTTCAGATTCATTTAGATGGTTTGTCCTTTTCCTCTGTCGATGTGGACGTGTACTTAAATCCTTAGGTATATCAAGATTATCAGCAACAACTGTGGCTTCTGAAATTACATCTCGCCACTTTTCCCGAAGTGACTGCATTTCAGCAGAAAGAGCTTTAAAATGTGCTGTTCCAATTTCGATTGAAATAGATCTTGATTGCAGAATCGGGTTTCTCTCTTTGAAACGGTTCAAAACTTGTTTCCACAATGTTGAAAGTAGAACTGCTTTGAAGGATAAAAAATAATCTTTTTGGCCTACTGCTTCAGAACAAGCTTCACTTGAAAGCTTTTATGATGAAATTATCTTTTTAAAGCTTCAATTATTCCAGGATGTTTTCCAGCAATTGGACAAACAGCTTCCACTCTTGCACTCCATCTAGTGTCATTTAGACCATGCAGTGAACACCCAATTTTATCTTTCAAAATGTGCCACCTTTCAGGGCTCCCACTGAAGAGAACATATAAGCAATTCACACATCCAAAAAAAGTGATCGCTTCCATACAACACGATGCTGCATGCACACCCACAAGATTTAAGGAATGGGCTGCACAGGGGCAAAATATAGCAGTAGGGTATTTTTCTTGTATGCAAGCTCTTACTCCTTTTATTTTGCCAGACATATTACCTCGATTGTCAAATCCTTGTCCTCTGCAGTCTTCAACGTTGATACCATGTCCACGTAATCTTGACAGCAACATATCCGCAATTTCCTTACCCGTCTTATGAAAGAAGTCCACAAATTCAATTAATCTCTCTTGCATTATCCAAACATTTGTCACCAAGTCTCTGTGAATGTATCGCAGAACAATGACGTTCTGTTCTGTGTGAGAAACATCTGGCGTTGCATCACAAATCACAGAAAAATAAATTGCCTCTTCCCTTTCTTTTAGAATGGTGACTTGAATGCGCTATCCACATACATTAATACATTCATTTGGGGTTTTCCAGGATAAATAATGAGCCTGGAGTCTATTTCCTTTCCCTGGACTATTCTTCACTTTAGCTAAATGTTCTTGCAGCAGAGGATCATAAAGTGATATCAACTCGAGCAAACCAAGAAAATTCCCATTATATAAATGTCCGATACTTTGAGAACTCCCTCTGAAGGCCATATTCCTGGATGCCAGAAATAACGTCACATCCAGTAATCGTTCTAGCAGGGCAGCAAACTTCTCCGTTTCTCTTTCTAAACTCCTTTGTATTTCTGCATTTACTCCATGTCCTCCAACAGACTACTGCAGGTTTCTCCAACTCCAATAGCTTTGTTTGTGCTGACTGCTCATGTTCTGGTAGTATAGATCAGGGATGCACAAACTTTTTTTGCGGCGCCCCCCCTGCCTTACCTCCTCTTTGGTGTGCCCCCCCCTCCTTAACTCGCTTGGCATCAAATGACGCCACAGGGTTGTGTGAAGTCACGTGACCCGTGGCGTCATTTGACGTTGCGTTACCGTGGCAAACGTGACGTTACATGACCCCACAGCGTCATTTGACGCCACGTTGCCATGGTAACGCGTCCTGGAGCCGGCTGAACCTCGGTAAGTAGAGGTTGAAAAGGCCTCGCGCGGTCCCCCGGTATTTTATTTAAATGCCGGGGGGGGGGGGCAGCGCGGAACCTCTGCAACTGCCCGCGCCCTCCAAAAAAAAATCCAAAAAAGCCCCCCAGTTTGCGCACCGCTGGTCTAGTGTACAGTTTATTCCACTTTATTTTCGATGGATCAAATTCTTCTTTCTTTCAGAGTAAACTGCCAGCATCGCTTCGGTCGTGAGGAAATGCAAGACATGGGACACAGTACAATACATGTTTGCTAGTGCTCCATCCAAGCCAGTCCCGTGTAAGTTTTTCACGACCATTGGCTGATTTCACATACAAAAGAAACTCAGGGAATGAGCGCTTACCACAATCCACAGGCATGCATGTAATCATTTGCCTTAATTCTTTTCTAGTCTTTAATTCACAGAGCACTATCCTTTCTCTGTCTTTGTCTTTCAGGGTGTCTGGCAATATAGCTGGATCCTTCCAGTCAATATCTTTTTTCAAAATGTGTTTGTGATTCTGAGAGGCTGCTTTGAGCTTGTTCTTCTACCTCGGGCATCTCGTCTTCAATTGCAGTCTCACTGGTGAAAAACGAAGTGCTACATCAAGCACTTTCCTCTTGTTCTGCTTCCTTATGGTCCTTTTCAACTTCTGCCTCAGGAGATAAATTATCTTCAACATCTTGCTGGTTGGATTTAGGCTTGTTAAAAAACTTCAATAATAATTTCTTGTTTCTCAATCTCCCATCCTCCTCTTCTTGTTCTTTCTTTTGTTTCCATTTCAGAGAACCAGACTTGTGGTGGTACATTTTAAAAATTAGATCTGTTCTACTAATATTAGGTAATGGAAACTGGACTTTTGTGCTTTATTATAATATAATATATGGAATATACCATTTCCTCTATTTAACGTAAGATAACCAGAACTACAAAGTAGATTATTTCGCCCTTAATGCAAGAACTCTTCAATTAATTAGTATCACTTACAATCACAACTCAAACCAATGTGCAAATAAAAAAATACTTAATATTAAAACCTAAATATTACGTTGAGAACTTATTCAGATAACCAAGAAATCTGCAATTGTACTGAAATTACTATGTAATGTTGCTGTCCTTAGGGAGATAAAAACCTTACAGAATGACAGGTGCTCCTTACCTAATGCTGCTAGTAGGGTGGTTGATGGCGAGAGGCCTCAAGCCCAGAGCAGTGAACAGCAGGGATACCTCAGGCTGGTAAGGTATGGGCCTGGGGTGGGGGGGAGGGGTTAAGTATAGGCCTGGGCGGGGGGTTAAGTATAGGCCTGGGGGGTTTTATATAGGCCTGGGGGGAAGGGGTTAAGTATGGGCCTGGGGACAATGGGCTGTATGGGTCTGGAGGGGTAAATATAAGTCTGGGGGGGTTAAGTATAGGCCTGGGGGGGTAAATATAGGCCTGGGGGGAAGGGGTTAAGTATAGGTCTGTGGGGTTATGTATAGGCCTGGGGGGTTGGGGTTAAGTATAGGCCTGGGGGGTTGGGGTTAAGTATAGGCCTGGTGGGGGGGGGGTTAAGTATAGGCCTGGGGGGGTAAGTATAGGCCTGGGGGGATTAAGTATAGGCCTGGGGGGATTAAGTATAGGCCTGGGGGGTTAAGTATAGGCCTGGGGGGAAGGGGTTAAGTATGGGCCTGGGGAGAATGGGCTGTATGGGTCTGGGGGGGTTAAGTATAAATCTGTGGGATTAAGTATAGGTCTGTGGGGTTAAGTATAGGCCTGGGGGGTTGGGGTTAAGTATAGGCCTGGGGGGAAGGGGTTAAGTATGGGCCATCGGGGGTGTTAAGTATAGGTGTAAGGGGTGCAGACAGTATTGATGATGAGTATTAATTACAGTACCTCTTCATCCGGTCCAGGGGGGCTCTTCAACTGGTCCACAGGTGGGCCTTCAATCGGCCTGCGGGGGGAGGCTTCAACCAGCCCTGGGTGAATGGTGGTGATGACTCGGTGGAGAATTCCGGTAGGGCCTGGGAGTGGTGGGGGGGGTGCAAAGGATGCCGGATTAGGCCAGGGGGGGCCAGAGGATGGTGGTAAGGCCTGCTGCTGTGGTGGGGGGTCTGAGCAGGACCCGTCTGGCTGGATAGGGCCACGTGCGCTGGGCGCGTTAAGGCCCAGAACTAGAGCCGGCGGTAGGAGATGGTGCATGGCAGGCCGTGGAGGATGGTGCTGGGCTGCTGGATGCCGGTAGGGGGGGAGTGGAAGGTGATTGCCGGGAAGGTGGATGCCGGTAGGGGTGGGGGAGAGAAAGGTGGATGCCGGTAGAGGGGGGGGAAGGACAGCGGTACAGTAACCGGTAGGGGTGGGGGGCAAAGGATGGATTGGGCCCCGAGAAGATGCCGCCCGGTGGGGCCTGCTGCTGGGAGGCAGGGGATGCCGTGGGGGGGGGGGGAGGTTGGAAGGATGGGGGAAGTTAGGACGGACAGTCAGACGGACACACGAGTGACACGAAACTACACAGACCGAGACAAAAAAACACAGAATATACAGTTAAACAGACACATACACAAAAGTGAGGGTGAAACAGTCAGACAGTCAATCACCGTACAGATAACAGCATGTACTTAACGTGTGTGTTGTATTTGTATAAGCAGCTGCACAGCCAGGAACATTCAAACACACTTCTCCCGCCTGTGCAGTTGCTTATATTAGCTACTAGTCCGTCCCACTCCCCGATCGGATCCCCTCTCCTAATATTTTTTTTTGTTTTGACACGGGCTTATTTTTTTTTCAGACTTTTTTTTTTCTGACAATGGCCCGGCGGCGGATGCGGGCGACCGGGCACCCTCACTCACCGGGCCCGGGACGCCAACCCCGGCAGATCTACCCTGTTGGCAGCCCTGCTGCCATTAGCAAACTTGGTGGCAAGTATGCCAGATCGTATGACAAAATGATCTCCTGATGCTACATTCTCACATCCAGACTGTTTTGTCCAGTATGTGGATGATGTACTTTTACAAACAGCCACAAGAGAGCAGCATTACTTTTTGATAGTTGAGCCTTTAACCCTAATTCTCCAAGCAGGTCTTAAATTGAATCCTACAAAGCATCGTTGTTAAGAAACTTTGTCTCATATTTGGGAGTTGTCATTTAAGCTGGAGGTAAAATTCCAGATCCCCACAAAACACAACTAATTCAGAGATTACCTAGACCACAAACACGTATCACCCTCCGTCAATTTTTCAGACATTGGATTTTGCAGAGATTTTATAGAAGGTTTTGCGCACAAAGCTAAACCTTTGCATAACCTTCTAAAGGGGGTAGAGAAATACTGAAAAGGATCCCTTACCATGGGATGAGTCTTGTGAACAGGGATTTGCCAATTTAAAATTGGCATTACAACAAGCTCTTGCCCTTCAAAATTCATACCCAAATCTGCCATAGAGGTGTATGCATCTCCAGATACAATCTCTGCTGTTCTGCTGCAAGAGAGACAAGGACATTGGGTACCGACCGGATACTTGTCTAGAGTTCTGACTGCAGTGGAGAAGGGATATGATGACTGTACACAGATTCTGTTAGCAGTACACTGCACAGTGTTAGCCACAGAACATGTTTTATGGTTCAGAGACTTGACAGTACAGACTCCGCACACACCCATAAAGATACTAATTGAGAAAACTATGAGTGGAGTGTCCTCGCAAAGGGTAGCCAGATGGCTGGAAGACGTCATACATAGGGACATCAAAGTAATACACAATGCAAAATATGTGCTTCCCCAGTTAATGCAGTATGAAGATGAGGAACATGACTGTGAGGAAATTCATCAAGCTCAGGCACAGGAGATTTTTAGGCTCACAGAAATAACTGATGACTTACCCATATATGTGAACAGGTCAAGATACTGGGAGGAAAGACACTTTCACACAGGGCATGCTATATGGAACCAAAGAACTAAGCAGGAGATTAAGATTCAGTATCCAAATGTATTCTCTGCTCAGAGAGCAGAACTGGAAGCAGTGAGGGAAGTAATGATAATATGAACAGAGGAACCCATTGTAATGTACTCTGACAGTGCTTATGTGATCAGATCACTGACTGAGTATATGCTCAGTATATGTATATGCAGTATATGCCTTTATGCCACACATTTATGGCAACAAAGAGGATTCACTGATGCATATGATCTTTGACACATAACATGATTTACAGCAAATTTGGGATCAGGGGGAAAAAAGACCCACTATGGGTGGCCCTGATTAAAGTAAAGGCTCACCAGAAGACAGACAGTAAAAGTACAAGCCTCGCCCCATATAAGCTTATGACAGGTAGAGATATGAATCTGAGACATCCGGCAGAGCCACAATTATCTACTCCTTTGAAAGAAGCAGTTGCTAAGGATCTGCTTGTGAAACAGCTCTAAGAACAGGTCTCATAATACAGTACCTGCAGTTTGCAGCCCAAAATATGGCCCCACCTGAGAAACAGAATACATAGCCACCCTACTCTCTTAGCATAGGAGATAAAGTAATAGTACAACTTTTTTTCTGAAACATCCCTTGGCAAGAAAATTGGTAGGGGCCATACACAGTTCTACAGACACTCAGTGAACAAGTGGTTAAAGTAATATGATTACCACTCAAGGGCCCTAAAACAACAGAAGAGCATCCCAAGAAATATAAATGCTTCAAAACAGTGGATAAAGAGAAACAGGTATATGTGGATCAATGTAAGATGTATCTGTCTAGCACTGCTATGAACTGATATTGCATTTGATCTTTTGTAGGTTCCATTTAGATGGAACGCCAACCAAAATCACGTAATACGTGGGACCTGAATAAATGGATGCCAGCATTTGCCATCTTAACAATTGGATCTATGCTTGGCATTGGACTCACATATATTCTTATGAAGGAAGACTATCTTACGAACATTTATGGGACTAGAACAAATGGAATTCACCTCCTTACCAGCAATCACCGCTATAGTGGTAATAACATCAAGGAAATTGCTGATACTAATTTCATTGTACAATTTCTTTTGGGAATTGATTGTTTTGTTTTACATTTGACTGATGACTGAGAGTTGGAAAATTTTATAAAATGTACCTTTAATTTTACTAGCGATGTGACTGATCGGGTTAATCTAATTGGTCCTGATATGAGGGAAATCCCACCTCTTAACCTATCTATAGAAGTTATCCCTTGTGGAAAATTAGTTGCCTAATGTAGAGTGGGGGGGGAAAGGACCAAATATTTCCCAAATTTCAGTATTTCCCGATACCCCTAATGTCACAACCTGGACATGCATTTGTTGAATTAACTCATGTAAAAAGGCTGCCAGGTATGAAATTCCCTTATTGAAAAACAATTGGACCCTAGGAGGAAGCTGGAAATGTGTAATTAGGAACAAGACCGTAATGCAGATAATTGTTGCAAAAATATGAATCTGACAAGCTTAAACAGCAGATGCAGGCCCTGCTTTCTTTGTCAACATTGTACAAACATCTATTTGAGGAAGGAGAACTGATTCAGGTTAAACTGGACTCAATACAAAAGATAGGAGTCAATGTACGATACAAATTGATTACCTGGAAGATAAGTTTTCAACCATGGTATATTTCTAAATTATTCCCCAATTGCAGCCAAAATGTTGAAATACTGGACAGATCTATTACTAAATGGTTTCAGTAAGCTTACCTGGCACATAGACAAAAGCATATTATTATTATTATGGGTTATATCACAGGAGGGATAGGTACTGTGCTGGGACTTCTTAACACCATTGCCAGGGAGGTTTTGAGGAACAAGCTGTTTAAATTAGCAACACATGGTGGATGTACCATGTGATGGCTTCCATTTTTTTTTTAAGCGTACAGGAGATACCGGCACCCCATACCGGGGCCTGTAACTCCCCGGGGATTAAATCGATTGGTTTCAGCTCTGGAGACCCCGTTTCAATATTAAAATAAAAGCAGCGCAATCACCTGTAAGACGTGCACAGATAGAGTGACTTATTCTTTTTACTCTCACTCAGAAGCAGAGACCCCGCTGTGTTAGTCCCGAAGGGCCATTAGTCTGGTCGCGAGGATTCCGCGAGCACGCGGGTGGCAGGACTGTACTCTTGGTGGGTTCCGTGCTGACTACGCAACCAACCATCACGCTACATCTGTACCTGGTGCAGAATCAGCTTATCTGGGTAATTCAATGCCAATAGTTTTGGCTATCTTCTTTTTCCACATCGGTCCTATTCTTCCCCTTTGGAGTTTTGGGTGCTGCCATCTTTTCTTTTTCCACTTTAGTCTATGTAGGAGTGGTTTTTGGGGTCATGGGTTGTCTTGTATCAGCAGGTATCCTGCACTTTCTTAGGCTCCTTAGAGCTGAAACTGGTACAGCATTAAGAATGTCCTTGCATCCATAGAAGCTGGATTGACCCATCGTAGAAGCACAAGCATTCTGATCAAGATCAGTGCGTATGGCAATACAATTTCTGTGTTCATTTATGTACAGTCCCGCTGCCCACATTTAGGACACATTCGGCACAAGCTGTTAATGCCGGGTGGGGCTGTGTTGCTGATTTCTGTCTACTGTTGTAAGGTGTCAAAAGTAGGAGAATACAGTACCTGTAACTTCACCTGTACAATAGATCAAAGATGCAATACACATTCATTAGTAGTTCATTTGATTCTGAATAGCAGCCATGATCAGGGGTGTAGATATAGCCCTGGCAGCCCTGGGGCCCACACTCCTTGGGGGCCTGCTCTCTCCCCCCCCCCCTGTAGAGACAGGCGGGGGGAGATGGTATATTGCGGCGGGCCCCGGCAATCAGAAGCCGGTAGAGGAATCAGCAAGGCAGGGGAGGAGCGCCCTCTAGCAGTCTGACCCGGAAGTCTTTATGACTTCTGCTGCCACAGCTCCTCTGCCGGTTGCTCCTCTGATCATCTCCTCCTGCCAAAGGTAGGCATGGGAGAGAGAGCTGGGGAAATAGAGAGCTGAAAGAGCTGGTGAGGGGAGCTGATGCTGATGAGGGGGAGCTGATGAGGAGGAGGGGGGAGAGCTGGTGAGGGGGAGCAGATGAGGAGGAGGGGGGAGAGCTGGTGAGGGGGAGCTGATGAGGGGGAGAGCTGGTGAGGGGGAGAGCTGGTGAGGGGGAGCTGATGATGAGGGGGAGCTGATGAGGGGGAGAGCTGGTGAGGGGGAGCTGATGATGATGGGGAGAGCTGGTGAGGGGGAGTTGATGATTAGAGAGAGGATCATGAAGAGGATGGGTGAAGGAGAAAAGAAAATTACAGTCAGTATTAAAAATAAAGGGGCCCTGAAATGTTTTTTGCCCGCCCATGTTTAGCTATGCCACAGGCCATGACCAAAAAAATTTACATAGAAAATAGCATTACAATAATGCACATGTACAAGAAGGGATTCACCAAGGAAATCCAATAGTGGCTATGGCAAGGGGGCATCCAGGTGATACTACATTGCATTAGGTACCATGCTCAAGGGCAGACAGCAGTTCGTAAGATGGTCTGCAGGGTCAGAAGAAAGTAAGTACACTAATGTATACACTTTTTCTAATGTTTTTCTTCATTCAGCATGTACTGTATGTCTATGTGTCTGTATTTTTGTTCATCTTCCTAATTCTGTCTTTCACATTGAAGCGATTCGTCTGGTGCATGAAATCAGCCTGGAAAAAGAGGAGAGATTTGCTGCAGAGGTTCGAAAGATTCTGTACCAGAAGCATGATATTTCAGTGTGTGAGACCAGCACCAGAAAAAATAGACGCGATTTGGGCTGGACCTATGGATATGTGCGGTAAAATGCTGTACTGTACAATTTGTTTATACAAATGCCAAGTGATATGTGTGAACATTATATTATTTTTCATTCCTAACCCCTTTTTTCTTATTATTGCAGAGTGTATCCGATGATAAGGGATAATAGTACAATTAAAAGAGTTGACCAAGCACATGCATGGATTGAGAGTGGAGAAAAGTTTGAGGATGTTAAATTTTCTGATGAGACATCAGTCACCCTGAAAATATTTTCCTAGTGGCATTCCGGAATTTTTTTTTTTTATCCCTGAAACCTCAGTCGAAGCATCCACTCCAGGTTCATGTGTGGGGGGCAATCTCTAGACCT
The DNA here is from genome assembly GCF_040206685.1 of Ascaphus truei. Lineage (NCBI taxonomy): Eukaryota > Metazoa > Chordata > Amphibia > Anura > Ascaphidae > Ascaphus > Ascaphus truei. The sequence goes on from NC_134486.1 coordinate 252,118,162, forward strand.
GGACCAGGACCCCCCGTGAAGGCAATCACATTCCGGTTTGTGTCCCTTTAACAGTGTTACATTTGTTTGTTTTTTCAAGAATCATGCATAAAGTGTACTTCCAGGAGCCCATTATTGCACAGGCAGGAGCACCTTACATTTTAGATTTCTTCAGATCGGATCACTGGTTCTTCCAAAACACAGTGCGTCTGTGACATTTATTAAGGACAGTGGAATCAACTGGGTCATGACACTGCCAGAGCACGCACTGTAACTGTTTTGAGCAGTAGTATACTATTAACTATGCTGTACTATTGTGTGTGTACTTGTTTTAGTCTTGGTGACACCCGTACTGTATTTGTCTCTATATTTGCAGATTCCCCGATTTGAACCCCATACAATTGGTGTGACATGTGCTGAAACATAATCTGAGAAAGTATGTGTAGCTGGCAAACAAAGACAAGCTAGTGAAGGGGATCAAGAAATACTGGAAGGAGTCTCTAACTGTGGAAATGTGCAATAATTACATAAATCATATAAATAATGTTATCGTGGTTATTTAAAGAAATGGGATGGCAATCGGGATGTAGTTTTAATAAATCATTGCCTTGTATTTCACACTAAACAATTTTTTTTTTAATATATCTTCCAGATACAAGTTTCAGTAACATCTGACAAGTATCGACCACTGATGGGGTGTGAACGTCTTCATCAGATTTGACAGACGGTTAACAACAGGCAGGTGGATCGTGCAATATTATTTTTTCCATTTCAAACACCCCGGTTTTGCTAATCCTAGTTTTTGCATTTTTCCAGCAATAATGTTGAAATCCCAGATAAATATGACATGAATTACTGCCAGAGAACATCCCCTCCCAAAGCAGGAAAACCAGAACCTTAGGTTAGTATGGTGTGCAAATGTATTGATTGTAACTAAATTATCAATGCATCTACTGTAATGTTTGAATGCCCTACATGATGTTTGCAAATTCCTTTTTTTTGCCATTGTTGCAAGCAATAATGTAGAAATCCCATGGTTTCATTTGCCCACTGCCCTAGCCGTGTGTCTTTGTTTGCATAAAGCTTGGTGCTGGGGGGAGGGTAATGTCGCTTATGGTTTTTACAAGCACTTTTAATAATCTTGTTCTTTGCTTTTTTGCTTTAAACTGTACAGCCCCAGGGCCCTGCTCAGAAGCAGGCTATTGCTCAACAACGTTCGCCGTTCCTGCCCAGGTTTTGTTTTGGCTAACCCCTCATTTTTTTTCTGGCTATTCTAGCTAGATACACCCTCCAGCCCTCCAAACAGCATGATCTGTCACAAATGATGACGACAATCTCACTACAGTACATGCATTGTAGATAAAACAAAGTTGGATGTGAGTACAATATAACTGTGTTGATATAACTGGAGGGGTCTATGTGGGCTTCAGGTACTGTGAGTGCTGCAGTGTTGCTCTAACTCAGATCAGTCTTCTGCTTGCTGCTTAATCCAAAATGCTGTGTTATGGTCTCGATTTTTTTGCTTGCAATTTTTTTTCCAGTCTCCCAGCCACGTGTCTTTGCTTGCATGAGTTTTTTTTTATCTGCCAGCAACAATGTACTGTAGAAATCCCAGACTTTTCTTTAACTATTTCCATAACAGTGCGTTTACGCTTGCATGTTTTTTTTTTTTACAGGAAGAGCTGGCCCTTGCACAATAGGGATCCTTGCTCTTTGGTGCTACACTGTTTTCTACTTCAGGTGGGAGCTAACTTTTTTCCCTGCGCCCCTCTGCCGGCGGTCACCTCACCCCAGCGCCCCCCCTCACCCTCACTGGCGTCGGCTCCGGCGTCATGCCGTCCCATAGCAACGTGACGTCACATGACCTCGCGGCATCATTTGGTGCCGCGTTGCCATGACGACGCGTGTGCCAAGGTAAGTAAAGGTTTACAGAGGCCCTGCAGCTTCCCCGGCACTTAATTTAAGTGCCTTCGGGAAGCGCACGGGGCCTCTGTAAAACGCGCGCCCCCCCCACAAGCAGTCGCCCGCCCCCAGCCCCCCAGTTTGCGCACCGCTGCTCTACATTATGTTACTGTACACTATATGTTGATAACCAACATAACATATGTTAATGTTTAATAAATTGTTAGTCTTTTCTTGCTAGATTTCAAAAATGCAACAGAAAATGTATGACTGTCTTTATAGTAATAATAACACTTGAAACAATAGTTTGTCCCTGAAAAATTGTATTCACCATTTACAGTATATACTGTAGGAGCAGTTGTCCACTTCAAATTGCGCTGGGCAGTTTAATAAAATTGATGCATGCAGTATATTAAAAAAATGATATTTCTATAAAGAAAACTGACCCATAGTAAGGGAGAGTAATTCTCAAAAATGTTGCAGCACTATCGAGTAATAAAAATGACACGGTGTACAGAGGTTTCTCATTGAGAATGCCAGTTACTTCATTCATCAAAACTTGGGAAGCAGGAAATTCGTGTATTACTTATTATACAGTACAATACGTTACATGCACTGCCTGCATTTCAAGACACCCAATGTACTGGATACTACACTACGTATCTGATTAATTGTGTTTTGTGGCTAGGAGTGGGAGACACCAAGCAAATGTCCACATGATCCTTACTTGCAATCTATAGTACAGGACAGTACAAATGTTGACAAGAAGGGAGGAGACTGTGATAGAGATCACAGATCATCCCAGAAGATGTGTTTGGGGTGCACACCAGGGCAATAAAAACGTAACTTTTAATCAGTACAATTAAAAAAGATGGCAAATAATATGTGAAGTGATACACTCGTGCAATAAACTTTATTAATTGTGTCAAAGTAAAAAAAAAAAAAAACAGGATAGATGCAGAGCTTAGATTATCCAGTAGCAAGTTTGTATTGGCTATTGAGTCTGTGTTATTACACAGTGACAAACTAGGTAAGTAACCCGCTATACCAATAGTTTAAACGGAAATTAGGGCAAGGATATGGGATATAATCAGGTAGCAGGAAACACACTTTGTCTAGGAACATAATTGATGCAAAGAAAGTGTCAGTGAGTTCCCTGCTGCACTGAGCGTCCTATTTGTCAATTAAATTACTTGATATATGATAGCCTGGGGCAGCGGTGCGCAAAGTGGGGGGCGCGCTCTTCCCCCAAGGCATTTTAATTAAATGCCGGAGGATCGCGTGAGGCACCTACAACTCTAAACTTATCAAGAAAAAAAGCACAGGTGCGCACCAAGGTAAGGGTATAATAATATAATGTAGTAACAATAATGTGAAAACTTACATGTACTTACAGATGCCTGAAGAAGTATACAAGTTATACGAAACGCGTCGTGAATTGTGCTAACAGGTCACCCTCATCTTGGTGGCTGGTTTACACGCAAGTGTTTTACTCCGGTCGCGGTCCCTCAACGTACAGGCATCCTTGGACAGCTACGGGAGGCTTCTTTTTCCACACATGCGCACTGCATCTTACACCACGCTGATACATGCGGAGGTGATACCGCAGTGAGTGCCCTAGAGTCAGCCCCAGCGCGCGGGACTATAATCTAAAAGGAACTAGATATTGACCCATTACCTGATCCATGGTAGAGCCTGGCAGATGAGAATTTCGCTGAGACCTGGAGATGAACTAAATTTTTATTACATGTGAGTTTTCACATTATTGTTACTACATTATATTATTATACCCTTACCTTGGTGCGCACCTGTGCTTTTTTTCTTGGTTATCTTGTACTGCCGCCGGGGTCTATCTTTGGAGTGGGGGAAGACACTCCAAACCACAGGAGCTGCAAGAGGAAAGGGGAGAAATTACTTTTCTACGTCCAAAGGAAGCAAGAGCGCGGACTGAACATTCTTTGACTGGAACTCTAAACTTATCTTAACTTTGCTGGTGTCAGGACCCGTGTCCATGGCAGCGCGGCGTCAAATGACGCAGGGTGGTCATGTGACGTGACACGCGTCACATGACCCCGCCACACGAGGTAAGGGGGGGGGTGCACAACCGGAGCAGAACAGGCAGAGGGGGCGCAGCAAAAAAAGTTTGCGCGCTCCTGGCCTGAGGACACAGAGAGCCTAGTTGACCTCCTAACTCAGTCAATCACTAGAATCAGGAGGTAAGATGGCTGCCTCTATCAAACGGAGCTATTAGCCATTAGTAGCAATGTTACTAGCGGATACCCATATATAAAACTTGTTACTAGTGCCTTTCAGGGTGCAATCAGGAATATAACAAGGTACTTGCACTGTCACTACCACATACTATCCTGCTCTACCTCTCTGCGCTGCTCTGTGCTTCCTGATTATGACGTCATGATGCCCTACGCGTTTTACTCACATACGGAGCTTCATCAGGGGCAGAGTAAGCGATTGTAGGGAGATCCAGCCTTAAGTAGCGTCTCGTAACCATGGTGATGGTCACGCTATTGCTGGTAACCAATAGGAAACCTCCCGCTGTATTCTATGGGCTTTTACCCTCACAGCAGACTACAACAGTAAGTTAAAACTTAACCGACATGAGTACTAATGTATTAAACAGATAAGTTGCTCTATATCATTTACAATGCCATCATGATAGAATTGTATGTCCAATAAAATACAATAAAAATATTTACTTCAGCCAAATTACTGGATTTGTATTTTTATTGATTATAGCAAATTCAGCTACCATGTTATATTCTTGATCGCACCCTCAAAGGCACTATTAACATCAGTTATATATGGGTATCCGCTAGTAACATTACTACTAATGGCTAATACTGTAGCTCAGTTTGAGAGAGGCAGCCATCGTAAATCCTGATTCTAGTTATTAACTCAGTTAGGTTAACTAGGCTCTCTGTGTCCTCAGGCTATCATATATCTATGTTTGCTCTCTTGTAATTATTGTGATTCTAGCTACCTACTGTTACCCTCTCTCAACCTAGTAATTCACATAGGAAGAGGTAGATTTGAGTTACCCATACCTATTCAGGCTACATCTCTGCTTTTTTGTCCAGTAATTTCATTGGCAAATAAGATATCTACTCAGTGTAGCAGGGAACTCATTAACACCTTCTTTGTATCTACCATACAGTATTATGTTCCAAAACATAGTGTGTTCCCTGCTACCTGGTTATATTCCATATCCTTGTCTTAATTTCCATTAAAACTATTGGTATAACGGGTTACTTAAGGTACCTAGTTGGTTACTGTGTAATAACACACTCAATCAATAGCCAATACAAATGTGCTACTAGATAATTCTAAAACCTTTGAACGTGAAGGCCTATTCTACAAGGGCCATGGCTACTTCATGGGCATTCAAAGCCCAGGCCACACCAGGGCAGATATGTAAAGCAGCTGTCTGGTCCTCATTCAATACATTTCTGAAATACTACAGACTAGACGTACAATCATCAGCTGATGCAAGCTTTGGGCGTAGAGTCTTAGAAACTGTAGTGAAATAAAGTGTAAAGTGTATTAATAAAGGTTGAACTGATAAGACATTAAACTGGTGTTGTCTAATCTGATGTATCCCTCCCTAAAAATTTGCACTGCTTGGGTATGTCCCAATGGTGCCCACTGCCAGGGTGATCAGGAAAGGAGAAAATTTAAACAACTTACCGTAATTTTCTTTTCCTGGAACCATGGCAGTGGGCACATAGTTACCCTCCCTATGTATGTCTAATGCCTATCAGTTATATATTTTCAGCTATGGAAGAAACGTAAGACTAGTGTGCAGGTAGAGGGAGGGGCCTTATATGGCCTACCTGCAAAAGTCTACTTCCTGTCCTACCTAGAATGAGAAGGGATTAACCCAATGGTGCCCACTGCCATGGTTCCAGGAAAAGAAAATTACGGTAAGTTGTTTAAATTTTCTCCTTTTTCCGTGTTCCACCCCCGCATCTCCCTCTGACATGCGTCTTTTGTTTCTTTGTTTTGTGCTTGTACTGGGAGTCGCCAGGGGGTGAAATGGGTTCCTGGTTTCCCATGAACTCATACACCCCCTGGTTGCTAAAAAAGGTGGTTGTTCCTTGTGGTGGCCTACTTTTGAATTTTCCTTATCAGAGATCTTAATGATGTCATTAATTTCCAAATGCTTAGTTTTTTCTTTAGCTTTCCCCCCTGTTTTTGGGATTTCTACCTTTTTAGATAAAACTTGGGGTAGAAATCCAGCATGATTTTTTGGATAATTATCAGTGAATCTTCCTCTGTATGAGGTATCCATGTTAGAGGTGGATGTGGGATGTATTTGTGAGGGGTCAGGATTGGGAGATGATTTACGCCCATTTTTGCCCTTATTCCAGGTTCTCTCTATGCCCTGTGCATAGTCGTCCTGATCCCTTCTAAATTTTTTTAGTTTGATTTCAATTACCTCTTTTTTAAATGTGTCTACATTTTTCTGAATTTTAGCATCTCGTTCAGTATAGTCTTTAATATTCTCAAGGGAACCTAGTTCCAACCTTAGATCTTCTATCTCTCTGTCCAGTGTTAATAGATGTTTCTCTTGTTGAGACATAATAAGTTTAATCAAAGCAAAGGAAGATGCATCTTGAGTACTGTTCCAATTTGCAATGAAATCGTCATCGCTAAGATCCATTGATGGATTTTTTTGGACTCTCAGTCCTCTGGGTATTATCTTATACTCAACATATTTTTTTTAAAAAGAGAAGGTCAAGCCACTTTTTTGTATCGCGTATCAGTGTACGTTCTAATTTGATACATGTGGTGTTGATCTTATCTTGATCCTCTCTTAATGACAAATTGGCATCTTTAAAATAGGTGTCAAGATTTAAATTTCTGTTTGTCCTATTTTGGAACACATTGGGGCTAGCCATAGTATACAAATAATACTAAGTGATACACAAATGCAAGGGTGCAGCCTTGGTAGATAAAGTGAGTAGTGTGTGTGGAGTGTTTAACCAAATTTGGCGCTCATATGCATTTACAATAACAGTGATATAATCAATACAATAGTGATAATGGTGATACTTAGACCAAATTTGCGCCCAGCTACGCGAACCTCCTCATGGCCATGTGGGAAGATCAATATATATGGTCATGGGCAGGTCTAGGCGCAAATTTGGTCACATGGCGCAGATATATAGATGACATTCTCTTCGTGTGGAAGGGTCCACAGGGAGATCTAGATACATTCCTCAAAAATCTAGATAATAATGATTTTAATCTAAAATTTACCTCCATTTCCAGTGTCTCCTCGGTGAACTTCCTCGACCTCACCATTTATCTAGAAAACAACACCATTAAAACAAAAAATTATTTTAAGGATGTTGACGCAAACAACTATATCTTACGGTCAAGCTGCCATCTAAATAGATGGATTACCAACATCCCATATGGACAATATAGACGTTTGAAGTGCAACTGTTCTGATAACAATGTATTTCAGGAACAATCGGTGGTCCTGTCGAGGAAGTTCAGAGAAAGGAAATATAGAGAGGATGTCATCCACAGTGCTTTAGAAAGAACTGCCAATACACCAAGAGAATCCATGTTAGTACCCAAACCAAAAGATCACCCCTGTACGAGCATTCACGTGCCATTTATCACACAATACAACAAGGACGCATTTAAAGTCAATAACATTATCAATTCACATTGGTCCATATTAAAAAATGATCCAATCATTGGGAAACATCTACCGGACAAAGTGAAAATGATTTATAGGAAAGCCCCGAACATTAAAAACATTGTGGCCCCTAGCGCCCTCAGGGAAAAAAACATTGCTAATCATTCTGGCTGGCTGAATCCGACACAAGGTTTTTACGGCTGTAAAATGTGTACAGCTTGTAATTTTAGTTCTAAAGTTACCAACAGTTTCACGTCCTATACTACTAAGAAAATGTACAATATAAAACAGCATCTCAATTGCAGATCACATTTTGTAATATATCTCATTGAGTGCAGTTGCGGTCTTCAATACATTGGAAAAACGATTCGTCCTTTGAAGACACGCATACTAGAACATATTGGAAACATTAGGAAAAAACTCACTACTCATAGTGTTTCCAATCATTTCTTGTTAATGCATAACTCGGACCCAATAGGGTTAACTTTTAAGGCCATAGAACAGGTTATGCCACATTGGAGGGGTGGCAACAGACATTCAGCTCTTTTAAAGAGAGAATCCTTCTGGATGTTTGAACTCAGTACTATGTCCCCCTCGGGCCTTAACTTAGAATTTGACATTAAACCTTTTTTATAAGTTTTTATAAGATTTTTATATGACTTTTATAAGAATTTTTATAAGTTTTTTCATTCTTATGTTTCCTGCAATAACTTTTCGTTTCTATTCCCCCCAGGACATTTTATACTGTATTTTATTAATTTCTATTTAGTTAGATCATGAGATCACTATAGATTAGTTTTAACACTTTTTTGAACTCTGCATATGTATGATACAGAGGAATAGTAAATTGTATGTATCTGCCTATAAGATTGCCCATTGCATGTGGCAACTTATTACCCTCACTCTGATGCCAGCATAGGCTAACAATATATATCATCCTGCTATTTTGTACATTAGATTTTGTATCAGGAGGATAAATCAGACTATTTAGTTAGGATGTATTTGGAGATCAGATATATGTAAATGTTTATGCATTTATAAGTGATCTGGCTATCCCTTACATACTCTGGTGTTTAATAATATGGCTCTATTTGTATGCAAGTAACACATCTACATGTCTGATACAGCGGGTGCCGTTGGGCAATCACTGTCTGCAGAATATATATGTCCAATACATCAATGGACAGGCATTTAGTGGTTAAGTCTTACTGACTGCCCTGCAAGACTGTGTGCCCAATTACCCCTGCTATACACCAGAGCAGCTATCTAGGCAATTGTAATCCTAGAGATAATTGTCTACCAGCATCTCCCAGTAAATCAATTAACTACTAATTGGAGGGTGTATATATATCAGTTATACCTCTCACAACGTCACTCCTGAAAACGCCAAGTAAGGTGAAACGCGTAGAGTGACGCTGTCTCTACCCACCGGAACCCTTGGATGCCGATGACGTCACTTCCGGTTGCTGACACGCACTCGTGACACGCACAGCAGAGAAGGATGGAGACCAGAGAGAGAGGCCCCATCCGGTGGCAGCATCGAGCGATATTTGCAGAGATCATTGAGATCTAAAATGCTGTTTTTAATCTTGCAACATGTGAGTAGATTGGATTATTACTACTTCGTTTATTAAATTGTTTTACGGTCTACGCTATGTCCAGTGTTTTCCTGCCCTAAGGTCAGCTGGGAACCACACTATTCTGGCAACACCATACTCCACAGATTGACACCAGCTCTTAAAGATACCTTTATGTGCCTTCATCCTACCTCACGTTTGTGAGTATTCTGTGTACACATTCTGTGCTAGCAACTTTACTTCACCACTATTTGCACAATATTGCACCAAAAGCATTTTTCTTTTTATGTGTTCCCACATGGTATGCGCTTCCTGATGATCCACTTGCCACTGAGAGGGCTGTGGTTATAGGTACTGCGAGTGCCCTGGGTGCAAGTACTGCGAAGGCCGTGGGTGGTGCCTGTGTAGCGGGTAGTGATAAGGGTGCCGGGCAGTCTGCAGGATCGGCACATACAGTGGGTGCTGTCTGGTCTGCGGGACCGGCAGGTACTTTGGGTGCCGGGTGGTCTGCGGGATTAGCAGATACTGTAGGTGTCGGGCGATCTGTGGAATCAGCAGGTTCTATAGGTACAGTGGGGTCTGCAGGTAGTGTGCTGGCTACACGTATTGCAGACATTGCTCTGACCTTAGCCATACTCCTGGTGTTCTGTGACATTCAGGGTTTGTAGACCTTTGTTGTTAGTTACATTGTTTATACATCTGTAGCACAATCCTTTGGCAAAACCATTTCAAGCCTGCATCCATGTCAAGGTAGACCCTATCAGCATGTCCTACACTACAAATTTTATATTGTGTCTTTTATATTTCTTCTACTGGAAAGAGAAAAATTTAGAAAAGTTAAAACCGGTTAGAAGTGCCCTAGCAAAAATAGCGGGGGGGAAAAAATCTAAAAAATGAAAGGGCAACAAATATACTACTTGCCATCTTATTGCTACAGCAAAAGTCATCACCACCTTTCTCCTGGGGGAAGAAATCTCTCAATAGACTACTACATTAACGTGTGGACTTGGACCTGTTGATTAAAAAGAAGTGGGATGGGTGAGTTTTAAGCGAAGGACGAGTGGCCACAAACCTCCCAAACAATTTACAATTGGACATACACAATATTAGCAAGCTCAAAACCCCACACCCAAACCAATCTTTAACATACATGGATTTGTTTTGCTAAGTATTTATTGGTTATTCCATAAACTCATTATTTGATGTGAAGTATGTAGCACCCTTGGGGTATGTTAAAATGTATTTTAGCGAGTCCTGGTCCTTACAGGGAGATAATGGGTTAAATACTTTACAGGTCCTAGTTCGTGTAGCTAATGTTATGTAGCTAAAGTAACTTATTTCATGTTGCAAGGCAACCTAGAGGGTGATTGGGCAGTTCCTGTTCTTCCTAAATATGCTGGAAAGGTCAACACTTTGGGGGATGACTCAGCTAGGTTAAGCCTTCTCTTTTCTTTTCCAGCAACAGGGGTAGGGGAAAAGCTTATAAATATAAGGGACCTGGATCCGTTCCCCCCAGATCTTAAAGCTGCAGTTCAAGCTGCCGTTTGACATTTTTTTCCCCTTTCCATTCAATATGTACAGCAGTACTGACAAGTGATTAGCTAAGTTGTAGATCGGTCCGTTCTCCTGTAATCAATCGCTTTGCTCGGGGTTATTTAACTCCGTTATTGCTGCAAAACAGTACCCACAATGCAAAGTTCTGTGGGGAAGAACATGTGACCAGTCAGTTACTAGATATAATTGGTGCACTGCTAGAAGGAGGGCAGGACTCAAGAGCCAGAGCCTATAAAGGAAGGGGGTGTGACTTTGTAACAATTAGAATATATTAAAAATGTCTAATAAAAAAATGCTACAAGTATTTTCTCATAGTACAGAACTGATTCATAAAAAACAAACAAACAAACAAACAAAAAACCATATTGCATGAACTGCAGCTTTAAGTGGACCCGTGTTGAGGGGATCTCCAGGGTTTATAGTCCTGTAATTAAGGGTAAGCAACAGTTTCTTGTTTTCTAGTTAGGGCAAGTCTCCCAGTGTAGGGGCTCTAGAGACACTTTAGGAACTGGTAGCCTGCCACAGGAGGAAGTGGGTTCCTCATGGAAGGGGCTCACAGAGGAGTCATGGAAGAGTTGCTGGGCAATTGTTGGAGAAGTTCCAGTTCTGTTTCCAGCAACAGGGGAAAGGCTTGAAAAAGAGCTACCCTGCCTACAAGCCTCATGGGGGAGGAAGCCTGGGTGTATGTGTCTCTGCACGCAACAAGAAGTGATCGGATGACAAAAAAAAAACAAAACAAAAAAAAAACAGTCCTGTCGGTTTAATAAAATTAAAGAACGTTCCTGGTGCCCTCTGTTCCATTATTTGCTCAACACCCCAGTCCTGAACCCTGAGAAAAAAGTAAGCGCTGAGTATCACCTACCCATACGCAACCCCACTGTAAAGACACAGGAGCCTATTGGTGTGGCCCCTCTTCTATTGGCCAGGGTGTGTGTTACAAGTGTAAGGATGTGGTAGGAACCTCCTATCTGTGTTCAGTGTGTGTTCAGTTGGTGTTTGATTCTGTTCAGTGAGAGGCATGTGGAGTGTCTGCAACAGTGTTGCAGTGTGCCAGAGCAGAGTGAGACAGGCAGTGGCTGATGCAATAGCTGAGCTGTGTGTCTGTGCAGATTAAGGCCTCGTTCAGGGTGCTGGCTTCGGAGGGAGGGCGTGATGTCGTGAGAAACAATGTATTCAATTTGAATACTGGTTGTCAGGGTAGCTACCGCCCTGTCTCCGAGGCCAGGAGTTGAAGCTGACTACAGTTTCAATAAACGAAAATTTCGTTTTTTGGAGCTGCAGCAGCGTCACTGGGACCTAGGCAGCCAATGAAATCATTCTTCAGAATGATTTCATGACTGCAACCTCGATACTTACCCTGCTGTGTGTAACCCCGCCCCCTCCCCAACGCTGAAACGTCTGCTGGGGGATAAACACAGATCGCCCAGCAAACTGCCGCACTGCCTCCCTCCCGCCCTCCCTCCGAGTCCTGCAGCTGGCACCCTGAACGAGGCCTAAGTCAGAGAGGCTCCGTGGAGAAACTACAACTCCCATGAGCTCCTGGGCAGTAACCTGATGTGAAGAACCAATGAGAGGCCAGGATTCTCAGGCAGGGATGCTGTGGTAGAGGAAACCTCGCTCTTAAAACCCCTTGTTGGACAGAGCGTGCTGCCTAGGGATGGGTTTACCTATCTTACACTACACGCTGGATGCACAGAACAGCATCCGTGTAAGCCCGTTCGGACGCATGCGCAGTTAGCGCTGTTATAGTTCCAACACTATCTTCACACTGCTCTTTGGAAGAGTGCACAACACGGTGCAAAACTCCGTTCTAACAAGAACACCTGCAAGACTATGTGATTAAACTACACACCAGCTCAACACGCATCGCGTACGCAACTCCCATTATCATAAGATCAACGTGGGGCATATTTCTATCTATGCACAGGGAATTCCATATTAGAAACCTAGAATACACTCCTAGGTGTTTGAAGATCGCAATATAACACAGCGCCTGTCTATCTATCGATTTACTTACCTTGCACTTTACGCAGATTACACAGAACAGTATCAATATACTCCCGTTCTGACGCATGCGCTGACGGAGTCCATATAACAATCTGAGGGCTATGAACTGCCCCACTCATGAGCGCATGCGCGATTCGTACTAGACAAAGGATATATTATGGTGACACTCAACGATACTGTCTAAACTTAATATGACTAGCAAATGTGCACGCAGCTACCCACAAGACAAGACTAATATGGGACGCATTTCTTCTTTTTTACTGGCAATCTGCAATTTAGGCAAAAATAATTCAGTCTGAGGTGTTTGAGTTCCTCGTTATCAGAACGCCTGTCTATTTACTCACCTTATACCACATGCAGAGTCCACCGAACTGTGCCAGCATAACCTCGTTCTGACACATGCGCAGTCTGTCCTCATATTAAAAAACTTATGGCTACAGACTGTACTGCCTATGACACATGCGCTTCTCTCTTGGTATACGAGGGATACACTATACATGAGGCATCTCCATGCCCTAATTCCTCGGATGTAGTGCTAGCAACACAACACTGCGTGGAATCTAACACTATCAGCAAACTTACCGTATCAAGTATACAGTTTATTTGTTAGTTTATTTGCTATTTAGTAACTACCACCTAGATCCACTAAAAGCGTGATAACACACTGCTCTCGATAAACATACGTGTTAAATAAATATATACCAATATTCCCATAACCTGTCCAACACAGGAGGTGTTTCACAAACAACCCCCTGCGATTTTTTAACATCAGCCAATCAGGGCACCTTGTCCTATGCTAATATATAGCAACATATACTAAACAGGGATACAGGGGACAGACTCCTACAGTGGAGCATTGGTCATATATGATAAAGAATATAACCCACCCAAACGAGGGATCAGGTGACATTACCCAAAACAAAAAATAAGTTACACAGAAGGATTTACATCCATCCATCTATATATACCAAGGACACGAAAACCTCAAAAAAACACACGGGGTTTAGAAGCATAAAAGATAAATGAAAAAATAAAAGGGACATATCTATTTCATATAGAGGAGTACATAGATACTAAAGGAGAGGCATGGCAGAGATCAAATAGACTTTAGGTGTCTATTTTTATTTTAAGTATATAGATCCACACTATATACTATTTTAACTACACGATTGACACATCAGTATGAAATAAAGTTAACTTCACCCACCACATTCACCCCTGACCGCATATACTATAAAGGTCTGCGGTGCGCCTACGAAAGGGATTTCTTTGGTGTATCTTCTTTGATACACTTTTCTAGCTTTCTCAGGCAGGGAGAAAGAGATACAATTCGCGGGCTTAGGAACGGCAGTTGGAGCTGGGAGCAGGAAGGGGAAGGAAGGGGGTAGGGAGCAAGTGGCTCCTAAACCAGGTAAGATTCCCCAGATCCCAGGCAGGCCCCAATCCCCACCAGGGTAGGGGGTAGGTACTGAGGGACGGCCCCTAGGTTAGGGACCATGCCCTTAGGTGTGAGTGTGCAGTCTTGTCAGTGTCACGGCTGGTAGTGCTGTGAGCGCTGACAAGTAGGCACAGCGTGTGTGTGCAGTGTAGCTGCAGGTATCCGTGTGAGTGCAGTGGGTTGCTGCAGGTACGGTGTGAGTGCAGTGGGTTGCTGGAGGTACCGGTTGAGTGCAGTGGGTTGCTGCAGGTACTGTGTGAGTGCAGTGTGTTTACTGCAGGTGTTGGGCTGTTAGTCAGAGGGGACCCGGGTGGTGAAGGGAGAGGTAGAGTGGGTGCAGGGGGTCAGTGACCCACCTGCATAAGACAGGCTACCCCGTAGGCCCCTAGGAGTGTTCCCTGAAGTCACCAAAGGTTGCGGTGCTGCAGGGACGGCCATAGTGGTAGCGAGCATCACCCTTACTGTGTAGACAGCTAGGGACAAAGAGACGAGCTTGCGGAGCAGGCTTGCTGGCGAGTCGTCTGGGACCAGACGGCTGGACATTGAGACCCAGGAGGCAGACCGCTAATTCATCTGACCCTTTGCGAAGAGGTACCGGTCACCGCCGTGACCGGAAGGTACTATAACAACAAGTGCACCAACACCGGTCAACAGGCGCTGATCCTGCCTTAGGCTAAACTCTTTAGGAACACTGAGCGAGTGGTTAAAGAACTGAGCCTATACCATCACATTAATATATATGGACACGGTGTGTGGGGCACGCGGTGAGGGGACGGAACCGTTGCTCCTGATGAGTGGGCAGCCACTAAGGTTATACTGTTAGAGTATAAGTACATGTTATGTGTTATTGCTACGATGCATTATTACAGTAAAAACCAGTTACAATCATAAGGTGTTGTATGTTTCTTGCCCAGGGGAATCTTACGTCACGGGGATCCTGGGTAAGTGGAGGCGCTGCGCTAAGTATATGTATAAGTGTTACCCCAGGCTCCCAGCTAGCGGAGGCTCAGATCTCCTGGAGCCGCAGGTATCGTACAGTGACCAGTAGTTCCTTTGGGAGGGTTCCGAAAAAGGACTACACAAGAATATAAAGGAGTAAGACAGTTTACAAGCTGATATTACCATAAACATGCTCTAATTGGCAACATAGCTACATACAAATTGAAATGTAAGCAAGTAAAAATAAAAGCAGCCTGATTTCTGATTAATGGTTCTGATTAATTACTGTAGAAAACATTTTACAAGGAGTCATTTGAAAGGAAAAACACCAAGTTTCTGGAAAATACTATTAGTTAACCTACGCGAGAAAAAAATGTATGTTTGTTTTTCAATCAATCCAACTTTACATTTTATCGAAATTCAAAACCAATAACATTATTAACACCAATATTTTCATAAGCGTCAATTAAGACAGGGGTGCGCACACTTTTCAGTCTGCACCCCCCTGCCTGCTCGCGCCCCCCTCCTTGCCTCGTCTCCGGTGTTCTGACGTCACGACAACGTGGCCTCATGTGACAAATGCTGCCGAGTTGCCATGGCACTGCGTCTCCAGAAGCCACCGGAGATAAAAAGGTATGGGACCTTAGTGTAGGTCCCCGCTGCAGCCGGCGGCGCACGCGCCCCTCACCTTCTCCCTACGAGTCCCCGGTGCCTCCTCACTGCGACACGTCAGCCAGCAGGGGATACAACACGGCGACGCATCACATGTTGCGCCAGGGAGCCAATCAGAGGTGCCCTTTTTTTTTTTGCGTTGATTGAGCAGCTTTGTTTATACTAGAACATTTTATAGCAACTTGATTAAAAGAGTAATTTATTTGCATAAAACTGAGATGAGTGTGTATAAATGTTGCTAATCTTTCTCATAAATGAAAAAAATATTTGCACTAATTTAATCAGTGTTGCAGACCTAATATTTTAATTAGGATAGTTTGTTTACCATGCTGATTTATATAGTAAGTCACTAGAATAATACACATGTTCAAAGACACAAAAGGTAAGCAATACTTTATATCAGGTTTCCAAAATATGTGCCTCCGTGTCAGATTTTTATGATACGTTTTGCATCTATGTAATGAAGGACATTGAATGTACTTTACAGCTTTGTTGGTTGCATGGCCCCGCCCCCCATCATGGCCACACCCACCCGCCCCATTTTGGCTACACACACCCCGCGCCTGGGAACTCTGCCTAGAGACCGCATTGAAGTGCCGTGGACGCGCCACCAGGCAGGCGTGCAGTGGGCCTTAGCCTAAGGGTAGATCCCCGCTGCAGCCGGCGGCGTGCGCACCCCTCACCTGCTCCCTAGCTGTCCCCGGTGCCTCCTCGCTTCCTGGCTCACTGTGTGCTGTGACGCACCAGCCGACAGGGGATACAAGTGGATTGTATATACAGGAGGGCCCCGGGCATGCTGCAGGTTCCATTCTAAGGGCCCGCCGCAAAGCGAAAATCGCCAGAAAGCGGAACCAGCGATTTTCAGTGTGTGGGCATGCGTAGACCAGCAATTCGCCCTTCATACGCAACCTCGGCAACCCCCCCCCCCCCATTTTGCGCATGTGACCTCGGACCCCCCGTTCTGCGCATGCTCTAGAGAATCTCACGCCCCCGTTTGCGCAGCCCTGAATTATTTATTTATAAAATGTTTTACCAGGAAGTAATACATTGAGAGTTACCTCTCGTTTTCAAGTATGTCCTGGGTTAATAAAGACATTCCTTTGACTATTTCCATAACCTTGTGAACAAATGCAGCTGCTGTTTTACACATAGAACTAGACCAGTGATTTAGTGCTTAACAACTGCAATGACCACAGCTATATCCAGCAGCCAATCACAACTCAGCAGAAAATTGTGACTTATCAGCCAAGGTTCCAACCACGCGCCAATATCATGCAAAATGCATCAGCCAATCAGATCGCTCAACCCCACAGGCAATCCGACACAGCATACATCGACAACTACAATGATCGGTTAAAAAACAAAAACACACAATCTTTATTTATAATGTACACAGCCCCACGTGATAGAACAAAATACCAAACTGGTAAATAAAGATCAATGCTCCCGCAACATCACCCTCTCTCGGGACGTCCTCGGCGGCAAAAAGGCACTGCGACACGGAGATCATGGCGACCGTCACACCCTGTGTGGCGGGTGACATCACAGAATCGGGGGGCTGCATTGCCATTGGTTGGCTCCTTCAGGCGACTGGCACCACGGGTTCTGTGAGACCGCCCTCCCGCGCACCAACCACGTCACAAATGGCCCGGCAGCCATATTAAGTAAGGGAACAAGTTGCCCAAACATACACCACGCGAAGGAAACAGGAATAACGTCTCCCGAAATCAGAACGAGAAAGCCGGGAATAAAGAAACCGTGGCCACGGCCCCTGTGTAAGTTATTGGCAGTGTGTCTGACAGCTCCCGCGCACTGAGACCAAACAGCGCACCCGGTTTCATGACGTCTCGGTGGTGTATTTGCACTCACCCTCTCAGCTGTGCGCGGTGACGTCAATGCAAAGGTCACATGACGTAGGTGACGCCGGAAGCTTCCACCGGGGCCTCAAACTCAGAGCAGCAACAAACGGGCGGAAAAGAGGGAGATATAATACAGGAGGGCGCAGAGCGGGGAGCGGTGATCTGGTGAGTATGTGTCCGGGTATCCAGGTGTTCTCTGTCCGATCAGCTGGCGGGGGAGGAGGGGAGAGAGAGACAAGCCATTATAATAGCTACATGTCAAACTCTGTTCCAATAATATTATTAATTACTGGATACATGTGCTGGGGAAGAGCATTTGTACATGTTACTTAGCACTATATGGAGTTTGGAGTTGATCACTAAAAAAGGTGATGGATCTGAGTTCTCCCACGAAAATATCACTTATCCTGACGGTATATAAATCCTGAGGAAGGCAAACAAAAAACCCCGGTGAAACATTATCCAATGTCTCATAGGGGGGCGGGGGGAGATTCCTTCCTGACTTAGGCCCAGATTACGGTACTGGTGTGCGTGCACTCGGCAAGCACTCTGCTTTATTATCTTATGGGACACTCCCGCGCCGACAGGCGCGTTGACGCAGCCGCGTTTTTGAAAATACAACAAATTTTGTATTTTCAGGCGGCTGCCGCACGTGAGCTGGTTCAGCCAATGAAGGCGAACCAGCTTAGTGATGCGTCCGCCAAGCCCCAGCAACGCGTGTACGATCTCCAGCAGCCTAGTTCACAAACTGCTTGGGCTGCAGGAGTGCGCACGGTGGATCAACATCCTTCCCATGTTTACTAATTTGTACATACCAGTATAACTTTCCTTTCTAAAAAGATGTCCAACCTTTTTTGGTAGATATCTGTTGTATCTGCCGTCACAGTCTCCATGGGTAATACATTCCACATTTTTTTACTGCCCTTACTGTAAAGAACCCTTTCCTTTGTTGCTGGTGAAATCTGCTTTCCTCCAACCTTTAGTTTACCGTGTGTCCTTTTGTACTGCCCTTGGGATGAATGGTCCTTTGGCAAGCTCCTTGTATTGTTCCTGAATATATTTGTATATAGTTATCATATCCCCTCTTAGTTGCCTCTTTTATAATGGTAAACAAATGTAATTTAGCAAGCCTCCTCATAAATCAGATTATCCATCCCCTTTGTTAATTTGGTGGATCTTCTCTGCTCTATTTTTAGTTCCATAATGTCCTTTCTATGGAGTGGTAGTTCCATAATGTCCTTTCTATGGAGTGGTGCCCAAACTGTGCTGTAAAAAAAAAAAAATATATATATATATATATATATATATATATATATATATATATATATATATATATAGTGTTCGACAAACCTATACATTTGCTCGCCCAGGGCGAGTGGATTTAACCCCCGGGCGAGTAAATATTGGCCCAAGCAGCACACGTTTGGTACTAGGTGGCGAGTAGATTTTTTGGTGATTTGTCAACCACTGTGTGTGTGTATATGTATATATATATATATATATATATATTATATATAATATATATATATATATATATATTATATATATATATATATATATATATATTACACAATTGTGAATTTATCTCCATTTGCAAACTCGAGTGATATTTCAATGATAAAATAAATATCACTTCATTTTGCAATTGAAGGGATGTGCTTAGTTTGTATTCTGTGAATATACACAAATAAGAATAACTTTTTCATATAGCACTTTTCTCCCAATAGAATTAAAAGCACTTCACAATTACAGTATAGTGCGTGGTACACAGCACAAAGGATTGTTAGACACAGTCCCTGCCCAGATAAGCTTACAATCTGTTTGGTGCCTTAGGCTGCGCTTATAGTGCTGGGGACGGCGACGAAGCGCCATAGCAAGTACATGCAGTCTGTCGTGGGTGCCCATAGATGGAGCGGTCGCGATTGCCGGTAGTCAAAAGATTTTTACTTTTTCAGCGATAGCCGCGTGACGTCAGGGGCACGTGAGCAGTTCAGCCAATGAGGGCAAAACGCTCACTGCCACACCTCCTCCACGCCCCCGGTCCCCCTCTCTTGTCTCTTGTCTCACGGTCGCATTGCCTGCACTATAAGCGCAGCCTTAGTGTGTAGCCTTACAATACTATATGGCTTTGCCATCTCTTGCATCAGACATCATGTCTTTCCATACAGGCTGAAAGTTATTTCATCTCTTGATAATCTGCCTAGTGCTAAAAAGAAGCCCAACACTAATCAAGTGATTATTTTGCAATGTCATTATTTGTTCGAAAAGTATATACAGCAGCAAACAGTCGTAATCTCATTACGCAGACTGCATCAAGGAACCAGAGGAAACAACTTGTTTGCGCCTATCATAGGGTGCTAGGACATTCTTCAAGGTGACCACTCTCCAGTACCAAAAGAAATAGCCATCAAAAACAAGAATCAGCGCACTCATTTATATTTTGAAAATGAGTCTGGGTAAAAAGGCAAAATAATTTTCATGGTGTTGATGCCTCTTCCTCTGGTAAAGCCCATAGTGTTATGGTCTATGTAAATATTTTTTTTTAGTTTGGCATTTTAATTATATTGGGTTGATTTTAATTTGATTTTTCAGAATACACATTTTTAGGTTACCCACTTTTTTGTGTGTATATGACAGTTTGCGAGTTTAATAAAAGAACATCAGAGTGTCTCTTTTTTATATCAAGAGTCATATCAAAACATACTATTCTTAATGGCTAAGGAACCATGAGATTGAAGTGGGCACAATTTGGTTATAGCCCCGAAAGACACTTGAAAGAAATATTCCATTATACAGTACAGGGTTTGCATTGTTGATTTAATGTGGATTGTCTGGTTTCAGGATAGAGCTTGTGCCCTTTGGTGAATGCAGAAATCTGTTTAATAAGTAGTTCTCACAACTCCTTTTTGGTTGTAAACGGAATTCCTTCTATTTAGAAGGTGGTCGTAAGCTTTGGAACCGGATTATTTTCAAGTTCCCTTCTCAACTAACGGGATACAATTCTTCAAAAGCTGCTTCAACAAAAACAGAGAATTACATAATAGGATGTATATGTTGCTAAGGAAAGCACATATGGGACTGCATGCTGCTCTGCAGGGTCGTTTAATCAACTTCCTACAGAAACATTTAAGGTGCAATCCCACATAGCTGGCCAGTTGAACTCCCTCTTCTCTGAATTGGGAAGTGTTTGTCAATTAAGTGTTTTCTTTCCTATTTTCCCATCCTGTCCTGCTGAACAGGGAGTAGCCAGAGGAAGCGAAACCCCTCCAGTCTAACATTCTAAATAAACCATGAGTATTTGTAATTTATTTTTTAACGCATCAACATATTCTGCAGTGCAGTGTAATAGGGGAACATAATATCAACTACATAAAATGAAATGCCAAATAAAGGACAAACAAGTGCAAACAGATAGAAAAGGTAATGAGCCCTACTCCATGAGCGCTTACAATCGAGAGGGAATACAATTTGAAACAAAAGAGAAAGTGGCTGCTCATTGTGGGATGGAGCTCGCCTCAAGATGAAGTTTGGCCAAGCCACATAACTACTCCTAAGGTGTGGGGATGTTGGTATGAAGGTTTGTTCAGCCGTGTAAATGATACCATTGGGGTTGGGGAGGATGCCAGATAGGCTTCCTTTTATAAAGGTAAATTGTTTAAAGTCTGAAAGCTGGAGGAGAGTCTGATGGAACGTGGTAGGGAATTTCAGAGAGAGGGTGTTGTTTGAGAGAAGCCGTAGGGGAGATGTGGAGGTCATGGACAGAATAGCAGGGGCGTTTAGGAATATATTTGAAGTCGAGGGCTGAGGTGGAGGGGGGGTGAGGGGTGGTAGAATAATTGAGAGCTATGTAGGATTTTGAATGTAATTCTAGAATTTGTGGAGGGGTGAGTTTGAGTCTGGCAGCAGCATTTTGGATGGATTGGACTTGGGACATGCGGACAAAGGTAATGCTAACCAGTAGAAATTTGCATCAAGAGTGAGAAAATGGTGTATTCTAGCGATTATTTCTGAGGTGTAAGTGGGAGAACTTGAAGAGGGATGGACTGAGGATACATTCGAGGAGATTGTGGAGAGACAGTTGGAGATACGGGACAAGAGAGGCGGAGAGGTCAGCTGAGGAGCGGTAGATTTGGGTATTGCTAACATAGAACTGATCCTGAAAGCCAAAAGATTATTCACAAAGAGAAGAGCAGAAGGCCAAGGACCGTTCGTTGTCGCACCCCGAAAGAGCGAGTGAAGGAGACATCAGCGACGGAAACACTGAAGGAGTGATTGGATAGGTGGGCAGTGAACCAGGAGGTGGCTGTATCATGAAGGCTAATGGAATGGAGAGGGTGATCCAGTGTCGCAGTAAGAGCCAGGAGAACTAGTAAGGAGAAATGACCCTTTCACTTGGCTCTGAATTGGTCACTTTGTTAGTGCTGTTGCAGTGGAGTGTAAAGGATTGAACCCATATGAGAGTGAGTGAGAGAGAGAACACAATGGGTCAAGAGGTTTGTCTACATTTTTTTTTTTTTTATTTATTTATTTTTACCAATGTGTGTGATTCCATGTTTAGAGGAAGATGGGAATGTGCCAGATGTAAGAGCGGCTAAAAGGGTGATTTATGTAGGGACATAGTGTGGCAAAAGAAAGGGAGTGGAGAAGATGTGATGGAATAGGGTAATTTGGGAAGGTTGTAGGGTGAGGAGTGCATAGATGCGTAGGAGCGTGGTGTCAAATTTGGGTAACATTTGTATTAATTATCATGGGGAGACCCCTCCCTTTCCCATAACATGGGACTGGAATTAGTTCACTTTTTTCTTAGTGGGATTGTCCCTTTAAAGGGGTTTATGTTTAATAGTCTGAGGCAGCTTGAATAAGAGTTTGTGCGCTATGGGGTTTATTCTATACAGTCGATACGTTAACAAATCTGCTGCTATTTGACACGGAAAATAATAAATGGATGCCCTTTTTCTTCAATACCAGTTGTGGGAAAAGTCCGTGACATTCACCAGTGTTGTTGCATATCACAATCCCTCTACTGCCAGCAATACATTGCGAAAGGGTTCAACCATTTGCCCACTCTGTTTAGTTAGTTTAAAATTCATAGCTTGTAGCTTTCAGCTGGGACATATACTGCAATTATGTACCACATTTCACTGCATATTCCTTGTGTTGAAGTACCAATAGCTGTTTACATTACCAAAATGACCATTGGTGTGCTACTTATCGTATTTTATAGTCTGTGAGAGATTTGCTGGCCTCTGGTATGCCCACGTTATCTACTATTAACTTAAATGGCAGATAACATGGGGTTGCAGTAGGTGTCTATCCATCCTGCTATATGCTGCCTGCTGTTCCTGTGACACAATATGCATGGTTAACAAATAAGTATTAAAACTGCACTCTTTCAAATTTGGTGAGAAAATAAAAGCATTTGCAAATGTACTATTTACTCCATCTGGTCATAACTCTGGACTTTACATACAAATATTGGAACGTCTGCAGCTTAACAAGGGAGAATTGCAGCACAAAAACTTGTTTGTAGGAGACATTAACAAAACAATAGTATATTCTAAAGTAAAGAAAATGAGCTGGAGGAGACGGCATTCCCCTTTGTTTTTAAGCTTGGTTACTTCATGCGCAGAACACCTGGTCAGTGACGGAGGTGTCTGCTTTGCATTGATTTAGTGATGATTCAGGCTTCTGCAACACTGACTGGAGTTAATCCATTCATTTGTTTAGATTTCTTTTCAGTCGGTTGACTATCTGTTTTTCTATTGGGGTTTGTGTAAAGTTAATGTATCTATGCCATCTTTTCATATTGGTAACCAAGCCTTCGTTTAATGATTTGCTTATTTGAGGATAGATAAGCATGGATTCAGGCTCTTATGAATGTCTAACATACAGGACACCTACAAGCTCATATTGAACCCCCAAAATAACATATATATATATATATATATATATATATATATATATATATATATAGCTGTATATATATATATATATATATATATATATAGCTGTATGCTCATCTGCATGTCTTAGGCAGGTCTGCAACCCCACCTTTCCCCATTATCACCCAGCATACAGCACTTCCACTGCAGCAAGGGATTCTGGGAAATGACATGCAAATGACCACACAGTGTCACTTTTAGCCTCAATAACCATAACTTAACTCAGTATTATGGTTTAGCCTATCCCATAAGCCTCTCTTGCATTCCCAGTAAAATCAACCCCACACTGATGAGACCCATCAAGGTCGAAACAGCTGTCTGTGGGTGGTTTTCTGGGTATGCACCTTAACCCTGGCTGTGCTCAAAGCTGTGACCATGCAGCAAGCTTAAGCCTATAGGGAACCATGTTAAAAATGGTTATTGAGGCTAAAAGTGACACTGTGTGGTCATTTGCATGTCATTTCCCAGAATCCCTTGCTGCAGTGGAAGTGCTGTATGCTGGGTGATAATGGGGAAAGGTGGGGTTGCAGACCTGCCTAAGACATGCAGATGAGCATACAGCTATATTTGCATATTTGCTTTCCTGTGGAGAGTTTTTGTCACTTTTTTTACTCACCATAACTTAACTCAGTATATATATATATATATATATATATATATATATATATATATATATATATATATATATATATATATATATATATATATATATATATATATATATATATATATATATATATATATATATATATACATATACACACACACACACACACACACACACACACACACACACACACACACACACACACACACACACACACACACACACACACACACACACACACACGTGTCACCGAGGAGTGCTACTGAGCATGGCAATATATATTTATATTTAAAACAAGAGACAGAACATGAAACACAGACAGAGCTCAGTGCACATACAATGAAACTTATACACGGTACAGTGCCTAAATATATATGTATAGATATCTTTTGAATAAAATGGTCTTTTAGTTTAACTCTTTGGCCAAAGTGTTGTAAGCCTTGAAATGTGGTGTGCCGTGTAGGGGCTCAAGGGCTTACAACACTTTGGCCAAAGAGTTAAACTAAAAGGCAATTTTATTCAAAAGATATATATATATCTATATCACTGACTGACTGTACCATGTATAAGATTCATTGGATGTGCACTGAGCTCTGTCTGTGTTTCATATTCTGTCTCTTATGAATGTCTGCCATCTAGCTGATGGCATGTAGCACAGTCTGATGTAATACAGCTCATCCACCAATCTAAAGACTATTTTCAGTAATTGACTACACAATGGAGAAAAAGCAACATTGGTGTAAATATTTTGTAAGTAAAGCAGCCAGACACCAGTACAAGTTACTGTAAATTTTAGGTATAAGATAACAGAGACTTGGGGAAAGCAAAATATGGTTGGTAGCTTTTCGTAGTTGCTAAAAAAGGGATAAATATGGATATGGAAGCAGATACTTGTTCATAATCAGGGTTGTCGATTAAAGCAGCAGTCCAAGCTGTTTTTTATTTTCCCTTTAATATGTGCATACGTTCTCTGTGATCGATCAGCGAAGATTCGGCTTGGGGGTTCATTAAATGGCTGCCAGTGCAGCATAAGAGGACCAAAGATGCAGAGTTCTGTGGGGAAGATCATATGACCACGCAGTCACTAGATACAATTGGTGCACTGCTAGAGACAGGGTCCAAAAAGTGGTGTGCCAAAGCCTGTTTCAGAAGAGGAAGGGAATGTGACATTGTAAATGGTTGCTATAGAAACAAAAATGCTTGTTACCTTATAATACATTTACAAATGTCAGAGTTTTGTTAAAAACACAATGCTACAAGTATTTTCTCATAGTACAGAACTGATTTATTAAAAAGAAACACATGTAGGATATTGCAGCTTTAAAATAGGTGGTTTGTGAATGTGAGATCCCATCTAGTGCTGGTTATATAGCGGATGTTGACACATGTATGTTCCTGCCTCTGCTTTGTTGCCAGCTGATGGATCGCCATTTTGGCTCCATAACGCGATTCTATTTAACAGATATGCAAGACTGGAGCAGCTTAATCTCCTCTATTTTTCGATAAACAGAGTGGGAAAGTTTTTGGTATAATGTTATCTAGTACTATATTTTACAGAACTGTTTCTTTCTTTGTGGCTAATGAGTTTTCTAACCTTTTTTGAATCAGTTGTACTTGCCCTTATCTATATGTCATATTTAAAAAATAAAAAAAGACACTTGGCTACTAAACAGCCTTAGCCAAGGTGGTGAGTGGTATTTAAATGCAAGGGCTGTCTGCTCTGAATTCATTGGGATATATAAAAATACTTAGGCTGTTGGTGACCCTAGAAACATTACAACTATCAGTAACTGAACTATATATGTGTAATCGTGCTAACCATTTTATGCAGAGCATTACAACAGGAGGTAAATACATCACAAACATTGGGAATATGTGCAAAAGGTAAATGACAACATAAAGGTTAAAGGCGCCCCTGCCCTAAAGTGCTTGCATCTAAGACTGCGGCCCCGCTGCCTGTGCGTCTGCGAGGCAGGCAGCATGTGCGGCCGAATTCCCCGGTCTGCAGAGAGCTACAGGGGGAGGCGTGACGGGGACACGGCTATGATGTCACCTGGCAGGTTTGCCACCATTAGCTGAACCGCTGGGGGGCGTGGCCTAGTGCTCCGTCGGTAGTTCCATCTCAATTTTCATGTGTTCCTCAAAAACTCGCCGCACAGCGGCCCCCCCTCGCAGCAGGCCCGGCCCCATTGTGGGGTGCTTCTTGTCCCTGCAGCATCCGCCACAGCGGGCGTTGCAGTAGCCAGGGGGGACATGGCATAAGGGTTATGTTGGGAGACTTGGGCTGCAGGGAGCGAGCATGCTGGCGCTCGTGCGTCGTGATGTCACGCTCTCTGCTGGGCGATTTATGGCCAGCTAGGTGCGGGGGGCGTCGGGGGCACAGCCATGATGTCACGGAGCTGGTTCGCCCTCATTGGGCGAACCGCTCACATGATGCACCACAATCAAATTTGCTTGCTTCGGCAAGCAGCTAAGCGCCGAGCAGGCGCTGACCACACACATTGCAGCAATGTGTTTCATCGCGGCCAGCGCGAGCGCCCACTCGTCACCCTGGACGAGGCCTTGGACACACTAGGCGTAAAAAGTGCATTATTAGAAGTGCAGATAGCGGAGGGCATCTGGAGTTTGTAGCAGAGGTGTAAAATGTTTAATGAGCTGCTGCTTTTTAAGAGGGGGATTTTCAGCTGGACTTTGAATATGAAAAGAGAAGGTGGTTAACGAGTATTAAGTGAAAGAACGTTTCATATTGTAGGAATGTTTGGTAAAAGGTTGGTGAAAAAGGTTTTCAGACGGGAGAGGGTTGTAGTGCTAAAAGGTGCAAAGGTTAGACCACCCCTGGGTTTAGTGTAAGAGACCGAGTAGGGGTGTAACAAGATATCAGTTGAGATATGTAGAGGAGTTGAGAGCCTTAAAATAAAGGAGAGGGATTTTTTAGTTTTTATGCGGAAATGAATAGGAAGCCAGCAGGGAGAGCTCAGGAGGTCAGAAGCGAGCGCTAAGAAGAGCAGGAGATGATTGGGGCAGCAGCATTTTGAATGGACTGTAATGGGGAGAGGTGTTAGGCAGGGAGGCCTGATAAAAGAATGTTGCAGTAATCAATATAGGAGAGAACAAGGGCATGTTTTAGTGGTAGTGGAACACAGGAAGGGGCGTATCTTGGCAATGTTGTGAAGGGAAAACGGTAAGATGTAGTAACGTTTATATGTGGTGAGAAGGAAACGGAGGAGAGGAATGTGTAACCGGTAGGCAGTGTGCCTGTGAGACTGGGTGGATAGTTGTGTTATTGACTATAATGGAGAAGGGAAAAATGGGACCTGGTTTGGGAGGGAATATGAGAACTTCTGTCTAAGGCCTCGGTCCCGCTGCGCTCGGTGACGCGGGTGACCACACACTAGGTTCCCCACCAGCAGGGGAATCCTGCGGAGCCGGTCCCGGTTTCCCCTGGCTGCACAGCTTACTACATGCTGTGGCGCGTCAGCCGCTATGGGATACAAGAGAATGGTGATCCCTAGCGTTGACGCGTCACGTGGTGTGGCTGTGAGCCAATGGGGAGGGGAGGCTTCGGGAGGAGGAGAGGCTTCGTGGAGCGGTTAGGAGTGTGGAGTGAAAGCAGCGTGCGTGTCTGTGTGTGTGTATGTGTGTGCCTGAGTGCGTTAGTGCCTGCCTCTGTCTGTGTGTGTGTGTTGCTTTACTTACCTTCAATCAGCAGCCCGAGCCGTGGAGGGAGGGGGGGGAGAGTAGCGGGTCCCTCCGCTCAAGCCACGCCCACCCTCCCGCTCAAGCCTCCCACTCCCGCCCACCTCCCGCTCCCTACAGACTGCATATCGCGGTCTGTGTATGTCAGCGCCCGCCTGTCTGCAGTGCGGGCGCGCTGACTCTGGGAGCGGGGCCTTAGCCATGTTAAGCTTGTGGCGACAAAGGGCCATCAAGGTCAGGATTGCCGATGGGAACTCTCATTTTTGACTGGACTGCAGGTAACAGAGGGAAGAGCCTAAAGAAGCCAATATTGTCAGGACCAAAATAATGGTGCTAAAAAAACATTGCAACTCTGCTTCCTTGACTGCAAAATTGGGCTAGCACCTGGCAATTATATGATTTTATTCAACAAATGGATTACTAAGGGGTAGAACTATTGATGGATGTTATAATTGTGACACAAATATTCTAAATAATAAACCTATAAATGTGGGATATATTGTCAAATGTTTGGGTCTGACACTGAGGTCACCAGCTACATGGGGCCTCCGTATGTCCTTCTGTTGAATCCTCCCTATGCCCTGGAGCCAGCCGTCTACTTGTGTTCTCTCTTCAGTGTCCTCCATTTCAATCACATGGTGCATCATTGAACATGTGGTGTCGCAGGTACTTTTAACCTACGCGTCATAATAAAAGGAATTAAAAAAATTGGGGCATTAAAAAAAAAACCTATGTGTTTTGATCAGATGATTATGTAGACTTTTGTATTTCTTATTTTTAATGACATTTCCCTTGGTTGTCATGTATTTTTTAATTTTTTTTTTATTAGTGACTGCTTTTACATGTGGTGTTTTAACGAGGTGGGTTGGGTGTAGTTCACATTAGAGAGAACGGTGCAGAAAGTGAAAGAAGCCCCTGCAGTGTCACATGTTTCATGATGCACCATGTGATCAGAGTAGAGGGAGCTGCAGGGAACGCGCAAACACCATGTTGATTCCAAAGCACACAGAGGCTTTAACGCAAGGACTGGCAAAATTACACGCCATCATACTTTGCAAGTGCAAAGCTTGATGGGGGGCGATTTTGCCAATAGTGGCATTGATCGACGGGACGTCTCCATAGCAAAGCTGAACAAAATAAAAAACAATCGAGGCACCAGAACTGAATTTTTAGACTTTTTTTTTTTTTTTTTTACCAACCCTGGCGAACACACTCCTCTATGTAGCTCCATTTCTGTATTGAACTTCAATTGTTTTTTTAACTGGTTATTTCCCCAAACAGCACGCTGACTAACAGCCCCCCTCCCAAAACAAAATATCACTGATCAGTACAGGTCTGTCATGGTATTCCTTCAAATCTGAACTGTTCAAGTTCATGATGGGTAAGGGAAAGTGAAGTCTACAATAAAGACACATTGTATGTCTTGCAACAAATGCACAACGGATTGCAGATACAAGTAAGGTGAAGGTAAGATTCATTTTTCTTTGAGCACACGTCCTCTAGTCTAGAACAGGGTGAACGCCCCAAACAACTGACATTGCTGGCAGATATTTTCACCTTTTAATACTTGAGAGGTGGAACGTTCTTGCTTTCTGAATAAGAGTTAGTAGACCAGGAGCAAGCGTTTTTAAAGCAGTCGAAAATCATGCATGCCCATTTCTATCCAAACACGAGGTAATATCATGGGTAGGAATCAAGGTGGTGCTGAAAAGCCAGTAGCAATCATTTAATATTGTCAACTAAACAGTTCAGAATGCAACAGTACTTTTAACATTTCCTTTCTTAACTTCTTTACAGGATGGCTGGTTGTGGTGAGGTTAGCCACTCTGCAAACATGCTGCCCACAAATAAAATGCTGGGTGAGCCTTGTTCCAATGGTGCCCCTTCTCTTACCGTTCCTGAATGCGCTATCTGCCTGCAAACCTGCGTGCACCCGGTCAGTCTTCCCTGCAAGCATGTCTTCTGCTACCTGTGTGTGAAGGGGGCCTCATGGCTTGGGAGGCGTTGCGCCCTCTGCAGGCAGGAGATCCCTGAGGACTTCCTGGATAAGCCCACCTTGCTGTCCCCTGAGGAACTGAAATCAGCCAGCCGTGGGAATGGGGAGTACGCCTGGTACTATGAGGGCAGAAACGGGTGGTGGCAGTATGACGAGAGGACAAGCAGGGAGCTAGAAGATGCCTTCACAAAAGGCAAAAAGAACACAGAGATGCTGATCGCCGGCTTCCTTTATGTGGCTGACTTGGAGAACATGGTACAATACAGGCGCAACGAACATGGACGTCGTCGAAAGATCAAAAGGGACATTGTAGACATACCAAAGAAGGGTGTTGCTGGGCTGCGATTGGACTGCGATTCAGCGGCAGTAAATCCAGCAAGAGAGAGCTCAGCTGACGGTGCAGACAACATGGCAGCCCTTGGGGCCTCGTCCAGCCAACTCACTGCTGTGTTACCTGCAAGGCCCCACGTGTCCCTGGGTGGCCAGCCTACAAGTCCAGTTATCCCACACTCTGATGGAAGCACGCCACTTGAGAACTCATTTGCCCAGCTTCAGCTCAACGGAGAGAGTTCAACAGGGAGGAATAACAGAGGGGAAGGTGAGGAGGGACAGCTACAGTCAGGAGGCAGAGTGCCAGCTCCCGATGCTGCAGCAGATGAACCTGAATCAGATGATGGCAGTGACCAAGGCCTTCCCCCTCTGCGACAGAATGCATTTCTTGTGCCGCAGAGACATTTATTAACCAGCGCAACCCAGGCAATTCCAGATCGCACAGCTCCGGCAGTTAATGGTGCACAAAGTACCATTGTGAGATCCAGAAGGCCTGATGGACAGTGTACAGTGACAGAGGTCTAGGCGTTTGGCCAGAGAAAGAAGTGCTGTTCCTTGTAAGATTCTATTTGCTTTAGAATTGAGCTCAGACCTAGATAGCTGTTTATTGAAGAAAAAAAGGAAATATTGAACCCTAACCTGAAGTATATCTCCCTTTTTAGCTGGAAGATCTATTTATATGTGTAGAATCAGAGACTAGGTAGGTTTAACCTCCTGAGTGCTGAAAGGGCCAGAAACACATTTTTGGTTGTATTTACGAAGTGCGCTCAGCCATAAGGTCCCTTATGGTTTAGTGCTGCTTAGTAAATATAGCCCTGTATGTCTAGAAAAGTAACATTGGTTATTCTCCCTATTGTCCATTTTAGCATAGGCAGCACATTGTATAGACTATCCTACCTGCTTGCACTATTTATTTACATTTGTATGAAACATCTCTTACCAGCTACTTTCCCCCCTCCCGTTCTGTATTTTGGGATAGTGGCGAGAAATGCCATTTTTGTTCTTCGGCTTCAGGCATAATGTGTTTCAGACCTCTTCAGCACTTAAGATGAATCTCCTAGCACCACTCTGTCTTCAAATGTCTTTCCTGTATGTCTGTTTGTTTTGTAACTGCTTAACTTGGTCCCTTGTGAAGAATGAATGCCTTTTAACGTTTAAATATCTGCTCACTTAATGCTAGGTTAATAGTGGTTGGGCTCTTACAGGCTTCCATGTTAAGTTTAATATAATTAAGTGCTCCGTTGAATTGGACAAGAAGATATTTCTTCAAACCCTCTCTACTATAGAATATCACGTATTACTGTCAGTGTATAGCTTAGCATGCATACCAAACTGTTACTGTGTGATTGTTGAATTGACTCCTTCAATGCTAGATGGGCTGCAGCATAGAACTCATTGCAGGCCCCTTTACCACTGAAGACGCTCAGTGTATCCCATTTCATTCTGCATGGGTTTGATTACAAGAGGAACACGAAAAACCAAATGTAAAAGTCCAGGAGTCTGGCAAATGTGTAATTTAATGAGCTGTAGTTGTAAGTTTGAAGTAATGATGTGGTTTAATAGACAAATGGCTACCATTTTTAGTTCAACCTTCCAGCGGCATATGTAAAAAGAGCTAATATTGTTTTGTTGAACATTTTTACACATCCTCTTAGACTTTGCTGTCTAGTCTGTATCTAGAATCTTTTCCCCTGAAAGTTGTCTTGTTTTTGTTACAAGATTTGTAATTTAATAAAGACTACATTTTACCAGCGAGGAAAAAGTGGCTCTTCTGTCTTTTTCTCAATGTGTTCTCTTTGAACCACCCCTCCCCCCCCCCCAAAAGAAACATTTAGTGAACAGATATATATATATTTTTTTTTTAAATAGAGCACAGTGTTTTTGTTTTTGACCCCATTCATAGATTACGCCAGTGCTTTACAAAATGCATTCAGCTAAATGCTGGGACTAATTTTAAGATCATCTAATATCCATGTGTAGTAGACAAGAACCTGTTGCAGCAACAAAAGCAGAAATGAAATGCAAACTTTATGTAAGCAATCTTATTTACTTTGAATTCAGTTTTATTTAAAGTTATTCACTACTTTTTATATTTGGCTTACAATTCAAAATCATTTCATATACATGTCAACAATTAAGATTTTCTACCCATTACTGTTATTTGCCCAGTATGAAAAAAAAAAAAAAAAAAAAACACATTTTAGGCAATTCTTGCCAATTAATGTCCTTTTATCAATATATTACTTCTATTTGTGTTTAGCTCCTTTTGCCAAGGCCTGTAAATTGGCAGGTCCACCCCAGACGGTTCCAAATATCTCCTTCTCTGTTCTTAAGGCATCTTCGAACTTCTGCTCTCTTCCTGACATAACTACTTTTTTTATAGCTCTGATTACGTCAGATGGGCCTTTAGTGTACTGAGCTAACCAGTTGTGCGCTTCCTCCAATGATGTCTTGTCACCAGTGCATAAAATGTCATCAGCCAGACCAATGTTTAATGCATGTTCAGGATTTACGCTGAGAGCACCGCTGAGTAGTTTAAGAGCGTGTTTACTTCCAATGAGCTGAATTAATCTTGCTGCTCCACCCCAGCCGGGAACTAGCCCCATGTGTTTGTGGACAAATCTTATTTCGCTTCCTTCAGTCAATAACCTGCAGTAGAAAAACAGACAGAATTAGCCTTTTTTTTATTTATTTTTACTAGAACAGTGTTTATAGATTTACTGTGTCCCCATAAGAGCCACTCAATGAAAATCAATACATATACTGAATGTATTGACTCAAATTTTAGCTTTAAAATTCACCTATGGGCACTGCTCACAACTCCATACCTATTACTAATAGTCTTACAACTATACAGTGCTAGCGCTGAACTCTTGCACTTTGCAAAATATTACTTTGGATAGACAATGGCTGCGGTAGAAAATGTCACTGTTATGGATATAAATAGGAGTCCCTGCACAGAGTTGAACCACCAGCCCTGTAAATGAGCACTTAATGCAGGTGAACATTTCTATTCAGATAGAGAAATTCAGATAGAGAAATACATGTGACCAAAAAATACATAGAATAAGTACAACGTCTTATTTCCAGGTGTCATTGCAGGGATAATTTAAGTTCTATACTTGGTCTATCTCTCTGTCGTTTTTAAAAATGACTGTTTGTTACTGGTACTATGTATGCTAAAGCTAAATTGATATACAATTTCAGTTTTACGCTCACAGACCTTGAAGAAATAATGCAGTCTGAGATGCATACAAAAACAGAAATGCCATCCTTGACAGTTCTCATGCGATCTGGAGCAACAACCATAATGTAGGAGACGGCGATTCAACTTTCCAGTGCTTGACTTGTTTAAATACATCCGGGCATATTGCCTTATGGTCAGTGACGTTTAATCATGACTAGACATCATATAGAGTAATACTTCTTCTTAAATCCCTTGACCAAATGCATTGTACATTAAATATTAATGCCTTCACTATGGTGACATATTACCTTTTTCAAATTTACTGTTTTTATGGGTCTTTAGACTAGTAATCAGAATTTGTTAATCTTATTGACAGATAAGAGAATGTTTTAGTATATTCACCCATAAAACACACTTCTACACTATATTTCAAGCATGAATATACTCAATAACATGTCTAAAGTACAAATAATCATATTTTACTTAATATACAGACACACTACAGTAATACTACTGCGAGACGTGCAGCATTTAAGGCAAAGAGCCCAACGTGGTTCTTAGACTTTGGTCCCGCTGCGTCTGGCGGTGCGGGCGTGCGCGCTACGCACCATCTGATGTTATTCTCCCGAGCAGGTCCCAGTCCCTCCTTCCTGCACGGCTCACTACACGCTGTGACGTGTCAGCCGCCAGGGGATGCAAGAGAATTGTAATCCCAAGCGGCGACGCGTCACGTGGTGTGGCTGTGAGCCAATGAGCAGGGGAGGCTTCGGGGAGCGGGGAGGAGAGGGTAGGGGAAAGCAGCGATTTTAAATAAACTCTGCAGCACCAAGGGAGCCCCCCTGCTCCCTCCCACAGACTCTCTCCTCTTCGCCACGGGAGGTGTGTGTGTGACACACACACCTGCCAGCATACTGTAGTGTGGGGCATCGCCGTTGTACGCGCTGCTCATGTACTGCGGGACAATGTCAGCACCTAAGTATTGGGTTGAAGGCCCCCCTAGCAGTGACGGGGTTAATTCACCTGCCGAGCTGTGTCAGCGATTCCCCCTTCCGATACACCCCCCCCCCGTGTGTGTATTTGTGAGTGCCTGTCTGTGTGTGTGTGTGTGTGTGTGTGTGTGAGTGTGAGGGGCTGAACTGCGGTACCGCCCCCTCACGTCATGGCCGTGCCCCCCCCCCCCCGTGCTGGAAAAAATTAGCTGCAGATCGCGGTGCAGTGAATTGCACGCGCCGCCGGCAAGCAAGGCGGCCGTGCTGGCGCGTGCAGCGGAGCCTTAGGCTTTGACAAGGGCTTACACGATACATACTGTACCCACACCTTCCTGTATCTATATCCAGGGAGATAACCAACACCCACCACTATAGAAGAAATGTTTAACCAATCAGGGGCAGAATTTCCCCACACCAATGCAAACATGGAAAGATACCTGCTTAATATAAAGAACTCCCCCAAAACTTACTTAAGCCAATTCTTTATTTAAACTTTTAAGTATTTAGGGTACTTATCCCAAAGGCTCGCTTTCTCAATGTATTGCCTCTCTTGACGCCAACTAATACTAATTGAATGGCTGTAAAGGTAAGGCAAGTTTGATCACTGTTATGTTTCTCCAATGTATGAGATGGAACGGCATGTGATTGATGTTATACAAACTTGCTAAATGCATAGCGTTTTGATGAAAAGTACAAGGTCATAACAAACAAAGGCAGTGTCTAAAGTGAGACATTTCTACACTGTATTGAAACACGTGTCAAGTTTCCTGGCATGAAAGGGCATAGCTACTGTACAAGGCCATCTGCTGTATTGTTTGCAATAAATGAATTCTACAGATGTAGCAAGACTTGCTAGGTGCAGTAAAACACCATGTGTAAATCCCCGGCATTTTATTTGCAATTTGCGGCTACTGAGTATCATAGGCGAAGATACACATACAGTACTGAACTGCAATAACAAATAACCGCAAAAATAATTATGCCAGCTGACTGCGGACAACAAAGTGCTGACTCTGGTGTAATTTTGCACCCCACCATGGACACTGGGACAGTAAGTCTGGCTGTGTGTGTATAATTTGATAAATCAAACATGCATTGTTTCAAGATCCTTGTAGGACAGCCTATATACTTAGTTTCATATTTACTCAAGGCCATAGATATCCAACATTTTTAGGTGAGCAATTTACAAAATAGTGTGTGTTAGTTGACGGTGCTATAAATGTACATTGGTAACATAAATTGCATTAAAACCCCATTGGTTTTGGAGGCAAGGAAAGCTTAACCCTAGAAACCATCAAGGTTTCTTTAATAAAGAACATACACTAATCTCATCCTTTAATTTCTCCTAAATATTATATTTAGTTTTTCAGGTACTGTTTCTTTACGAACGAGGATCACATTTTGACTGAGCCAGTTTTTACATATAATTGATGAAATGTCAGGCCAAGCAGAAAATCATTTAAGGAAAGAAATCCCATCGCTAAAAAAAAAAAAATGCAATTTTTTCTGAACAACTGTTTTACTCAGACACCCACAGGATTGTTGGATTTTCCAGCTTCTTAAATTAGGAGAATGTACTTGTTCAATATTATAAAATATCACAACAAACTCAATGCACTCTGGATGATAATTTGTGCTTCATGCACATATTTGATCATCAAGTAAATACGCACCTTGCCTGGGCCTTCAACTCTTCCAGCCAGGGCATTATTGGTCTCTAATGCCCTGTTCTTTGGGGATTACTACTTAATTGTAGACTGAAGCTGTAAAATTCTGGGCATTATTGAAATCCCTGCTCTGATTGGTTAAAATTCCGGGCATTATCCACTCAGCAATGACCCGTAATTTTTGACACAAACTATCTGAGTCCCCCGGCCCGGAGCAACCACCCTCTTCTCCCCATGGCGTTGATGCGGGGACACAGCGCCCGGATCTCGCAGCCCCCGTCAAAAGAGGAGATTTCTGTGGCGCCGGAGTACAGAAGTTTGGTACGGAAGGGGGGGGGGGGGTGTCGTCCTCGTCTCCGGTGACTGGTGGGAGCTGGCAACACTGACGGCATCTTCTGCCAGCAGTGACGTCACTTCTTGGACTGTACTTCCGTCACCATCAAGGCAATTTACTGCCAGGGAAATGTGGTAGGTGCCGCTAAAGAAGTTTCACATCAAAACACCCCCCGAATACATACAAACCTGTTCCCACACCCCCAAATGCAGTCAAAAAATACATTGAGTGAAAAAAAAACACCCGCCCCAAATAAATACCATCTTACCTGCCTTGGTGATGGTCTCGGGTCACAGGCCGGGCCCAGCTGCCGGTCCTCACATTGACGTCGGGCCCCAGCTGTGGGCCTCCTTCACTGATACTAACTCTGTTCAATGCCGCGTCTGTGACGTCGGCGGCCGCTTGGCCTCTCAGACTGGTGCGCACCGGAAGCTGAACCTAGCTTGCTTCTGGTGTGTACGCCGACATCAGACTCAGCGCTGCACAGTTAGTGTCAGTAAAGGAGGCCCGCAGCTGGGGAGAGCCGTGCCCTGGCGTTAATGAGAGGACCGGCAGAGGTCGGGCCCAACTTGCTGCACCGGCCGGGCCCCCCACAGCCACCGGGCTCCCCCACAGCCACTGGGCCCCCCCACAGCCACTGGGCCCAAGACACTTGTCCCTGTTCTCCCCCCTCCCCAGCTCTGATCCTGACTATATTGGTGATGTGAATATTAAGGTATTTCAATAAGTCTCTCCTTAACTCAACAAAATAGAATATTTATCTTTTCATCTGAGTAAAAGACATATACCAGCCTGGAGCATAGTGATGTGATAGTGACTTTTGGCCTATACCTTTCCAGTCTCTGATCCTAAGGGTTATCAGCTCAAGAAACTAAGGAGATCACTGCACATGCGCAATGGCCAAACTTTAACGTGCTTTATTAACGGATGCGATACAGACGCATTACTCATGTGCGTTACCTAAAGCTAATGCAATTATTGTTATAATATGAATAACATTTACATATTTACACTTTTCAACTTTTTCATTATTTATAGTGTCTTTTCTTTATTTTAATTGTACATTATTACAAGTTATTTGTTAATTATTATTGTAGAGGTATGTATGAACATTGTACACCCTTACTTAATGAGATATACTGTAATCATGACTGTATTAGTCACACAAACATAACCTACATTCACTTTAATCACCAAATCCCATACAGTACTACAGTTTAGAATGTGTTTCTGGCATTTATATGATCCCCAAGATACATCTTTGTATAACGTAATTATTTGTAATGAAAAAGTTAAGTCATATACTCAGTATACATTGCTTGTAGGCTATTCCCAGAAATAACGCTATCATAATCAGGGTTTGGCTGTGAATAGTGACATGTTTTGATGTGACCTAATTATTGTTGCGTTATTTCCATGCGCTAACATTAGCAGGACGATCTGCGTTGTTAGGTAAACGGCTCATTAGCAAATGATTTGCATCAATGCGATATGTTTCGCACTAACTCGAGTTTCGCATGAATCTCCTTTGTGGATCTGATGCGTTATGGGTATCGATACTAAAAATGGCAGTAACATAACAATAAAATATTAAACGCACTTCTGAGGAGCTACCCCATAGTGCCCTACGGGTTTCTACTAGTCAGAATGACTGAGCCACTGATTAAGCCGCCTGTGCTGAAGCAGGGATATCCCCAACACCTGGCCTGCTGGAGGCCCTTGAGGACTGGAGTTGGCTAACTGGTCTGCATAACGTAGACGTTTTTATTAGATGGCAGTGGGGAAAAAACCCAACATACTGTATGCAACTTACCTGAAATCACAGGCTGTACAGAGCTCGGCTCCTCCACCCAGTGCTCTACCTTGGACTAATGCTACGCTAATGAGAGGTAATCTGCAAGATAAAGAAACAGCATTTTACTATGCCACAAGTGGACAAACTGCATATGCAATAGAGCAACTTGTTTGGTACTTGAAAAAAAATTGTCCATCCATTTTTTGAGAAGCAAGTACACAAATTCTGCCCTCCTCCCAAATTGGCTTGCAATTTATTTGTGAAATTCTACATTTTGATCCTAAGTCTTATAGCAAAGGAGCCATAAGGTTGCATCTTTTGATCAAAAAATTATTCAATGCTTTTAACCACGTCAAGGTAAACCCCATTTTAGAAGGTACCCACCCGAAATACATAATATTTCTTGTCTTGTGGACTAAACATAGTGAAATATGTGAAAGTACCTAAAGGGTTAATGAAGGAAGCACCGGTCAGGAATGGCCAACTCCAGTCCTCAATGGCCACTAAAATTTCAGGTTTTAAGGATATCTGTGCTTCAGCAGAGGTGGCCTAGTCATTCATGGATATCCTTAAAACCTGACATTTTGGTGGCCATTGAGGTATGGAGTTGGCCATCCCTGATGTATGCTATCTACTAGTGATGTACCAGGTACTCAGCCATATTTAAAGGACCCGAAAATTACTTAGAACCGGCCCAGGGCGCCGGGTAATTTCCGTTCTGCTCTGCTCCCTCGATCCTCCTCTTGGAGAACGGCAGGAGCAGAGCAGCAGAAGACTTACAGTCAGCCGGCGGCGGAGGGTGAGGAGGACCACGGCGACATCCTGGTGGCGGTGGGAGTAGAGGATATCGTTCTTCAGCCGGTGGGAGCAGCAGAAGACATCCTTCACAGCCAGTGCCAGTGGGAGCTTTACTATTGGACAGCCTCCCCGGCTGTCCACTAGTAACGCTCCTGCTCCAGTCACGTTCCTTTGCTCCAATCTGCACCGGCTGTGAAGAATGTTTTCAGCTGCTCCCACAGGCTGTAGAATGATATCCTATGCTGCCACCGCCTGAAGGATGTCGCCGTGGGGCAATTTTTTTTTTCCGGGTACCCGGTGCCAATTACCCGGTCATTTTTGGGACCTGGTACAACACTACTACCTACCTTTATGGGGTTAGCAGGCTTGAATAATTTTTAGTATCAAAAGATGCAACTGACTCCTTTGTTATAAGACTAAGGATCAAAATAAAAAAACAATGCCCTTCACCTAGGAGATAAATACTGATGTTAATGTACTTTTCCATTTCGCTTGTAATTACAATAAACTGAATGTTGCATCCCTTCAGCGTAATTAACATAGGTTATGCAGTAATGTTTGGGAAGGTGAGTAAAGGGTCAGGTGGCCTGAACTTTAAGTATATGTACTGCAGTTTGGTTTAATTCATTGTGTTCCTGATCGCACCCTGCTATAAAACAAAAAAAAAGCTAGAATTTGTTAAGGACCAACCCAGTGTGCTTTTTATGGTTCAAATGATTTACAAAAAATTATCTTATTTTAAATCATACAAATTATTAATAAACCATGCACTCCCAACACAGGGCTCTATATCAATATCAGTATTGCTGCAGCCGAGGAGGTATGTGCACGCAAGGATTGACCGTAGGAAGGTATAACGATTAGTAAATATTATGGATGTACCGAGTACCTGGAATTACCCGGCACATTTCCAGCTACCCGGACATTACCCGGACCCGGCAACTGAGAAGTGGGCTCGGCGCCGGGTAATAGCCGGCGTCGGGTAATGTCAGGGTAGCTGAAAATCTTATTCCGATTCCGCCCGACCTCCGCTCCCTCCTGACCTCCGCTCCACCCAACATCCGCTCCTCTTCCGCTCGCCCGACCTCCGCTCCTCTTCCGCTCGCCCCACCTCCGCTCCACCTCTGCAGTGCACCTCTTCCGCTCCCCCCAACTCTGCTCCACCTCCGTTCCCGAATCCTGCTGTCCCACGCCGGTTGAAAGGTAATTAATAAGATTTTCAGCTACCCGGACATTACCCGGACCCGGCAACTGAGAAGTGGGCTCGCCCCGGATAATAGCCGGCGTCGGGTAATGTCAGGGTAGCTGAAAATCTTATTACTTACCTTTCAACCGGCGTGGGACAGCAAGATTCGGGAACGGAGGTGGAGCAGAGTTGGGGGAGCGGAAGAGGTGCACTGCAGAGGTGGAGCGGAAGTCGGGCGCGGAGGTGGGGCGAGCGGAAGAGGAGCGGATGTTGGGTGGAGCGGAGGTCGGGAGGGAGCGGAGGTCGGGCGGAATCGGAACAGGTGCGGAGGTGGAGCAGGAGACACCTCCGATGCTGCCACCGCCACAGGACCCCTGCTGCTTGTCCTAGATGTCGCCGCCACCCTGCAGGTAAGTGTCAAACCGGGTAGCCGGGTAGAACCATTGATTTTGGCCAAGTACCCGTTTTTTTTTTTTTAAATCACTACCCGGTACAACACTAGTAAATATAGAGCTCTAGGACCATGAAACCTAGAGACCTGAAACTTTGCATGCCAAGGGGTGTGCAACTGGGGGTTAATTCATTTCCACCTCCGATTGGTTGTTCCCTCTCCTCAAGTCCGCTGAGTGGTCGGTTTCTCGGAGCGAGGCCTCCGATTGCCAATTGCTTTGCAGGGAGGTATGTGATTGGTCGCCAGGCTGAGCTGGAGGCCTTCTGGGCATTCCTTAGGGGCAGAGCGTAGGCCGCCGGGATGCTGGTGTAAGAGAGGGAGGGGGGAGAGGTGGGCATTTAAGAGAGGGAGTGATAGGGTGTAAGAGAGGAGGAGAAAGAGTGAGCGGGGGGAGAAATATATGGGGGGGAGTGAATGAGAGGAAGGTCACTGATGAGGAGTGAGTGTCACTGAGGGGGAAGGTCACTGAAGAGGGTGGATGTCACTATAATTTGGGGTGGGAGTCAGTGACTGGGGTTTGGTAGTGCAGCCTTGCTCACTGGATGTGGAATTATTGATCGGGTTAAAGAGTGCTTCATTATTGATTAATTCACAGTTTCAAGTCTGCAATGGAAAAGATGACGCCAGAGTACTGTATCCCATTCAAAGCCAGGGTACTTTAGCTAGTAGCAAATAAAGACAGCTATACACAGATATTTAAAGCAACTTAAGCTTGATTTTCAGCCTAGTGCAACAAAAGGAGGGACCAAAGTGTTCTATATATATTGGTGCACATATTCATTGTTTACATTCTTAATTGCAAAAAAGAATCAGATGTTGGCCTTTGGTAATGGTAATTTAACAACAATTTTAATAAAATAATAAAATAAAATAGAGTGTAAGCTCTCACGCGCCGTGCCCTCATTACCTCTTTGTATCTGTTTGTGCATGTTTGTTCTTATTTGTGTGTAACTGTTTATGTTAATATGAAATCTCTGTACCCCCATTGTACCGCGCTGCAGAATGTGTAGGCGCTTTGCAAATAAAAACGATAATAATACAGTGAAGGATCAGTACCTCTGCAATCTTGTCAATGTGTTCTGCATTAACATGCACATCATCATCCCCTCCTAAAGGACAGAAAAGAGAGGGGAGGGGGGGAAGATACAACATACACTTTTAGTTGTCTTTTTGTGTCCCACAAGTACCTGTTTTATGTCTCCTGGTAAATTACAGTGTGCCCTTCAAGAGTAAGCGGAGGTGCACGCAATGCAATGAATCATGGTTGAGACGTATCACACTTGCCTGCGGACTAGAGATGGCTTTAACAGCATTCAAATCAGACCCGGAGCAGAAGGTCTTCTCCGCGCCATAAACAATGAGGCCTTTCCCAACCTGCCAGCTTTCCAGCTCGCTTATCCGTTCCGCTAACTGTATCATCATTGTTC
Source organism: Ascaphus truei (assembly GCF_040206685.1). Taxonomy (NCBI): domain Eukaryota; kingdom Metazoa; phylum Chordata; class Amphibia; order Anura; family Ascaphidae; genus Ascaphus; species Ascaphus truei. The sequence goes on from NC_134486.1 coordinate 252,160,162, forward strand.
CTGTAATACAATGAGACACAAATGCATTGCACCAGCCGCGCACAGCACCATCGGAGAGGTTTTAATATGCAGTGCTACAAAATGGAACAATGACACTCAAATCTCCAGGAAGCTTAAAGAAACAATCCAAGTGGACCATTTTATGTGCAGTTTTTTTTTCTAACATAGCATTGAAGCGGGGGAGTTGAAACCCCGTTCATTTCAGCTCCGGGGACCCCCTTCTTCCGAAGATATTTACCTCGGTAGGGGGTGCTGGCAGCCGCTGCGCTCGGTTAGCAGGGTTCACGTAATGGCGACATTTCAAAGATCCCGCGCCCTGCAGGCTAATAGGAAGCAGTGACATCATCCGGTTTGGCTTCCTATTGGCCCTCACAACGCAGGAGCTTTAAACTGTGCTGAGATATCGGCACCCATGCAGGGTGTCTGTATATCGAGAAGCGGGAAGCCCCCGGAGCTTACATTTATGGGGTTCAGCTCTGGGGACGCCCTGCTTCAATCCTATGTTAAGAAAATATTTTTTTTAATACGGGCATTCATTGCTCTTTTAATATCAGAGAAGAAACTACGATTTGATGGGGAAATAGTAAAAATATTGACATCAGCAGCTTACAATACAAGTTTGCTGTAAAAGTCTTGTATTGCAGGCTGGCGATGCAAGGTTTTCTTTTTTTTACAATTCCATGCAGTGGTTTAAGCAATATTGAGGCTATAAAATTATATTATTTTATTCTAAAATATATTCCCTTTCCTTTTAAATGAAAGTAGAATTGCAACTTTGTAAATGAAAAAATAATACAAAACGGAACCCTAAATGTGAAAATAGCCAAACGTGACGGTCCTTTTTACCCCCTAGGGCAGCGGTGGTCACCCCTTTTTTTCCCGCTATCCCCTACGTCCGGTTTAAATAAATAGCTGAACCGAAACAACACCAAAAGAAAAAGAGGGATAATAAAAATAAAAAAATATTACAAACAGTATAAACAGTGCTTTAAAGATTATTACATTGTGTTTACGAAAGCTAATTGCAAGTGGTAAGTTTGCTAGGGTGTTTATGTTTTTGCGATCACCAATACGTCCTATTAAATAGTTGTCAGATAAAAAAAAAAAAAAAAAAACAAGGAATCTGGCTTTTTGCTATTATATTTTCATGCAACTTGTTGTTTTAATTGTGGTTTAAAAGTCCAAATATTTTGCATTGACAATAGAGTACAAAGATGTTTCTCACACATTGACTGTATTCATCATTGTGTTGGTCACACTTTTGACCTATCCGATTCTAAGGTACGGTAATAAAGTAAACTCATTTGTTAATAAAAGTTACTTACAGGCATACCCCGCATTAACGTACGCAATGGGACCGGAGCATGTATGTAAAGCGAAAATGTACTTAAAGTGAAGCACTACCTTTTTCCCACTTATCGATGCTTGTACTGTACAGCAATCGTCATATACGTGAATAACTGATGTAAATAACACATGTGTAACAGGCTTTATAGTCTCCCCGCTTGCACATAGCTTCAGTACAGGTAGGGAGCCGGTATTGCTGTTCAGGACGTGCTGACAGGCGCATGCGTGAACTGCCATTTGCCTATTGAGCGAGATGTACTTAGTCGCGAGTGTACTTAAAGTGAGTGTCCTTAAACCGGGGTATGCCTGTATTGAATACTATCACTCTACATGCAGTTTATTATTTTATTGTGTGCACTGCATACTGTATAGGATTTCTCCTCTGGTGTACTTTAGTACAATTATTCTGTTCATCATATAGTCCATATTTATTGCACCCAAGCAGAAACTGCACAAAGGATATTTAAAACCTGTATCTTCATTCACAAATAAACAAATAAAAAATACATTGCAGAATAACTGTGAACTACAGTATTTTGAAGTGAAACTTCTTCAGTGGCACCTACCACATGAGCACAATTCAGTGGCAGAGAATGGAGTTGATGGAGACGGAAGTGACGTCACTGCAGCAGAAGAGGCCATTAGCTACATTCACTGAAATTTTGCCAGCTTCCACCAGCATGTGTAAAACACACCCTCCACCGAGTGAGCCGCCAAACACGCCCTCTCGCCCCTCAGTGAGCCACTGTGCACCCCCCCGTGAGCCGCCGAGCACACCCCCCCAGTGAGTCGCCGAGCAACGCCACCCAGTGAGCCGCCGAGCATGCCCACCCCCCCCATGAGCTGCTGAGCACACCCTCCCCCACCAGTGAGCCGCCAACCACACCCTCCCGCCACCCAGTGAGCCGCAGAGCACACCCTCCCCCCCCAGTGAGCCGCGGAGCACTCCCTCCCCCCCCAGTGAGCCGCCGAGCACACAGTGAGTCGCCGAGCATGCCCTCCCCCCCCCGTGAGCCGCTGAGCACACCCCCACCAGTGAGCCGCCAAACACAAAGTGAGCCGCAGAGCCCCCCCTCCCCCCCCCAGTGAGCCGCGGAGCACTCCCTCCCCCACCAGTGAGCCCCCAAACACACCCTCCCGACCCCCCTGACGCCGAGCCCCCCCTGTGAGCCGCCGAGCACACCCACCCCCCCAGTGAGCGGCGGAGCACACAGTGAGCAGCGGAGCACTCCCTCCCGCGAACTGCCGAGCACCCCCCCCAGAGCCGCCAAGACCCCACCCAGTGAGCCACCGCCGAACACCCCATGTCCACGTACCTCCGCCGGAGGGCTGGCTCCAACAGAAGGCACCAGCAGCAGGACACAGCTGGGGGAGTGAGTGGGGGCTGCTTCGGGCCAGGGGCCCAGACAGACCCACTCCCTCCCCATGTCTCCGTACCTTCGCACCTCCACCAGGGGGGTGGGGGGGAGGGAGTCAGGAGAGAGGGGGGGCAGGACCCTGAGAATAACATACACACAGAGAGACACACACACACAATGACTGACACACACACACGCTGACTGACTGACTGACACACACAATTCAGTTACTATAAATATAGAAGTGCAAATAGCGTTCCAAGTCAAACTTCTTTGCATTTTGGCACTGAAATTGTGTTTTGATTATTAATTAAAAACATCCCCATTACAAATACAATTTCTGTGACAAAAGACACTTAAAATGCGCGTAATCAGCACACACACAACTTTTTTTTTTTTAGGAAGACTGTACCTGTGAACGCATTCATCCGAATGGGGTTATTTAAACACAGCTCTGCAATGCCATTATCTCCTTTAGAGAGGTTCACAGCTCCCCCTGGGAACTGTGCAAGTTTCTCCTTAATTTTCTCCTCTATAAAGCCATGGCTGCTGTTATAAAGGGACAACCCTCTTTGATGGAGCCCTCTGACTTTTGCTCGGCTCAGTGAGCATCTCCAAACGGAACAGGCCATTTCTGAAAGAAATACATGACAAACAATATAAATACAGTCAGTCCTCGGTTATCCGACGCAATGCGTTACTCAAAATGGCGTCTTATAGCGAAACGTTGTAAAGCGAAACCCGTTTTCCCATAGGAACACTGTTTAAATGAAACGTTCCGTTCCTGAAGGCATTTTTAATGCTAAAATACACAAAATATTTTACTCAAACAATAAGATTATGCTGCACACACATACATTAGGATGTAAAGATTCTATTTATTGAATCCAGAACTGTATAATAAAACTGTTAGACATGTTTAAAGGCATAAATATACCACAAAACCTTCACACGGACTGATCTGGATGATTTCCCTGACTGCAGCTTTCTGATTGACATAATGTTGCAACTTTGCAAAGCGTCGTAAGAGCGTCGGATAAGCCATTTTGGCATCGTAAAACCGGCCATAGGGATGCATTGGACAGCGTCGGATAAGCCATTCGTTGTAAAGCGAAGCGTCGTAAAACGAGGACTTACTGTACAGTTGCATGTTTGTGGGGTAGATACTGCGGAGAGGTAAATGTATATGCAGAGTATTCCATTCAGAATACAGTGTTCAAAGTGGTTCTCAAAAGATCTATATGTAAAAAAAACAGTGTTGTGAAGATCTATACAAACATCTCCCATAGGCAGGCCAAGAATAGTACGTTTCAGCCCATATCTTGTGTTTACCAACCTGTTCGATTTGACCAAAACTGTTCCAGTGTGACTTTGCTCCAGCAAGACCGCAACTCCTATTTTCTCCAGTAAACACACAGTGGTGATCTGTCAATCACTGCCGTGGTCAGTGCCCCATAATCCCTGCCAGAAACCACTTGACAGGCTTCAGCGCACTACTTATGGCTACCCTCCGTTTGCGCCACACAAAGTGCCCAGCTTTATGTGAAGGGATGAGTCACTGAAAATAAGCCCTATTAAACTGTACTGCCCTATTAAAAAGTGACTTAAACTTCTAAAAACTAGCAGCCTTGGTTTACTTTAATAAGTGCGAATAGCCCAGTGTCTGTGTATATTGACTCCTGTTTAAAGCACAGATGCAAAACGGCAATAACCCTTTGCTGCTCAGAGAGGCCAGAGGCAATGAAAGGGTAAATTCATCACACACTGCAGCTCAGATTATTCATATTTGTTTGTTAAAGTGTGTTTACTGTTATCACTGTTGGAGAATCAGTTTAATTCATTGGTTCCTCTTTTATGTAAAATGTGTGTGGCGCTGGCTCGGGAGCTAGGCAGGCAGCCCCCCCCGTGCTGCCACACAGATAAATATCATAGAAGATCTCCCCGCCGCACATAGCTTGTGTAAAAACTATTTAAATCTGGTGTTGAATCCATTTTCTATTCTTTGCAATTCCCCATAACACGTTTCGGGAGCAGTGGCCCTTCGTCGGGTATCATGTTTGACACTGAGCACCTGACGAAATGGCACAGACCTCAAAGCGTTGTGTTGTGAGTCATTGCAAAAAAATTAAAAATGTGTAAAAGAAAAAAGAAAATATTTAATACACAACCATGTGCGGCGGGGATATCTTCTATGATTTCACTTATTATACTGCAATGATTTTTAATCGCGATGTCCATTGTGCTGTGTTGTCTCCATAGGTTCCTGGTTGGACGATGTATATCTTTTTGTTCCATATGATACTAGCACACACACTAGTATGTTCTATGACCTTTACTTTCGGAGTGCCTACATACATGGAGAAGGAGCGGCTACGGGGCAGGGACTGTATCTGCAAAATGTCTCTGTAAAGGGCTACTTAAAAACTAGCAGCGCTATACAAGAACAAACAAATGTCATAGGACAAGCTTTCGAGAGTTCTCCTCTCTTCCTCCGGTCAGGAATACTGACATATATATATATAATTAAAGAAAAGACCAGAATGGTCTAATTATCAGCACCAGACAAAATATATGCAAAAATAGAGGGTGTTTATTGACCCATAGCACACAGTAGCCCTATATATTTTTTTTCTATCTAGCACAGACACCCTCTGTAGTACAGGCATACCCCGCATTAACGTACGCAATGGGACCAGAGCATGTATGTAAAGCGAAAATGTACCTAAAGTGAAGCACTACCTTTTTCCCACTTACCGATACATGTACTGTACTGCAATCGTCATATACGTGCATAACTGATGTAAATAACACATTTGTAACAGGCTCTATTGTCTCCCCGCTTGTGCACAGCTTCGGTACAGGTAGGGAGCCAATATTGCTGTTCAGGACGTGCTGACAGGCGCATGCGTGAGCTGCTGTTTGCCTATTGAGCGATATGTACTTACTCGCGAGTGTAGTTAAAGTGAGTGTCCTTAACCCGGGGTATGCCTGTATACTTAAAACTTAGTGTGCAGCCATTTCCTAAATGCAATATATATATATATATACAGTGTTCGACAAACCTATACATTTGCTCGCCCCGGGCGAGTGGATTTAACCCCCGGGCGAGTAAATATTGGCCCAAGCAGCACACGTTTGGTACTAGGTGGCGAGTAGATTTTTTTGTGTGGCGAGTAGATTTTTTGGTGATTTGTCAACCACTATATATATATATATATATATATATATATATATATATATATATATATATATATATATATATATATATATATATATATATATATATATATATATATACTAATATAGTAGGGTCCTGCCCTGAGGAAAATCCATTGGAAACGTTGGAAGTGTTGTCTGCTGATTTAGTGGAAACGGTATCGTACATTTTGTTATTACTTTATGGGACATGCACCTACCTTGATTGAAAGACTATTGGAGTGCCAGCTGTGTGGATTTGGATCTCTATCTATCACTTGTGAGCACATTCACATGTCTTAGGCTGCGTCCCCGCTAGCGCTGAGCGGGCGACGCTTGCCACGGTTACTTACATATATAGATATATGTAAGTCCCCGCTCACGCGGTGCGCATGGGCACACACGCTCACCGGCGCTTATGTAAATGTAACGGGTATTCCCCCCCCCCAATCGCAGATTATACCGTGGGGGTGCAGGAACATACGGTGTTACCATTGGTGTGGTGCATTACCTGTTGGCTCACAGGAGGGCTGAGCTTCCGCCACGGGGAACCTGGGGCAATTACACTAGGGATAATACTTACAATGATGCAGCGCCTCCACCTGCGATGGCTCCCACCAAAGGGGGAGTGGTTCCTCGCAGGACAATCAATAAACACATACACAGTGATTTATATTAACTAATACCTTTACTACATGCATAGAGAATATCATCACATCAATCATAACCTGTGTCCCTCTCACGAGGAGACACTAACCGTGACGTCTCGCAGGACGCTTCCCCAACACTAGGTGATCCCACCCAGTGTCCAAAGAACCCCACCGAATGTCCCGCACTCTTGCAGAGAGTCAATGAGTGACTGCGCAGTCACTATTTAAGCTAAGGGCCCGGTGGTGCACTTAGAACTGTAGATACCTGCCGAGCACTCCGGTGCTCGGATCAGCAACGCTTCACAAAGGGTCAGACGTGCGATGACTCCGTCTGATCCTATCCTGGCAATATTCTCTGTGGACCCCAACGTGGGTCCGAACTCCGTCACTGGAACCGCAGCATCCGCTGAGTCCCTAACTATCTAGGTGGCATTCGCTACACTATAGGCCGTCCCTATGGCACAGCAACCTGTAGTGGCTTTGGGGAAACTCCTAGGGGCCTACAGGGGTAATGACCTGTCCCACTCCCCTAACTAACCAAGTCCCCTAAGCCTCGCTAATCCCAGCGCCTGCAGCAACAAGCTGTGACCCACTGGATGTTGCCAGCCAACGTGCTGCGCAACAAGGTGCCTGCCTGTCAGACCTCACAGCACTAACCGCCGTGACTCTGACAAGGCAGCACTCTACACTAAGGGCAGCGTCCCTATCTTGGGCCTCCCTAAGCACTTACCCACTAAGCTAGTGGGGAGTTGGGGCCTACCTGGGGTGTGGGTACCTATATGGGGCAGGAGCTGCACTCGCTCCCCGCACCCTTCCTTCCCTCACAGCTCCCTGACTCCAACTCTTGTTACCCTTTCTTTCCCAGCTCCCACTAATGTAAGTGGCAGGGTCCCTAACCTGAGGGCTGTCTCTGGCAACACTCACGTCACTGGGGAGCTGAGCTATCTCGGGCCCTGGGGGTGCTGGCCTAGTACAGGGAGTCCCTGACTCCTGTACCCTACCTCCTTCCCTGGGCTGCTCCGGTCTCTGACTGCTAGCTAACGTGCTGTAAGCCCGCCAAATGTATCTCTTCTGCAGGGGCTCCCTAAGCCCTATTGGCTCCCTGGTGTCACGTGGGGCGCGCAAAGGCTCTTGGGATATGTAGTCCCAGCTCAGAGCCTTCCCTGGTAGGCTAGGGCTTCGCGGGCTTTTCCTACCCTGCACTGCGCTTGCGCAAGCTTCCTCTAGCTGCCTCGACTTTCCTTGGTCTTTCCCTGCTCTCGCGCGAGCTATCTGGGGGCCTTTCGCGCTATCGCGTCCCTGCGCATGCGCAACCCGCATCGCAATGGCGGCGCCCTGCTTCACCAGCCGCCGGGACCTTAGAGACGCGATCACGGCCTTAGCAACGGCCCGATCGCGTCCCCGGCAACCGGCCGCAGGCGGGGAAAGCCGCGCTGCTCCCTGCTCCAGCCCCCACCCTTGGAAGCAGCCGTCGGGTCTGTCGGCACCCGCGACCGAGCTGACCAAGGGGAGGAGGGTATCCAGGAGCCACGGGAGCTCCAGGCTACACTCTCCCCCTGGTGAAACTCCAACATCCTCGCTTGGATGGCAGACATAACCTGGTACACAGTTATACAATGAAAATGCAGTGCATATGTTCAACTTATCACTGGTGACTTTAAACATCAGGCTACAATACAGTTCACATACCATACCCGAGGCCAGCTGAGCGTCAGCTGTTTGCTGAGACCATTTGTGGGGTGCCCCTATCTGAACATGTGGGGGTACCTCACTTTTGCGTCCGTGAGCCTCCCCCAGAAAAATTTCTTGGAGAGCACACTCTGGAGTGACAGTCACTGGTTCTTCGCTACCTCCTCCCCCTGGTGGACGGAGTAGCACAATGTCTTTTAAGCAGGCCTTTACCCGGTCATCCGCGGCATGGATGCGGTAGACCAGGAGGCCAGGACCTTTCCCGCGGTCCACTACCTGGTGGATGGAGCGTTCCTCTTTGGGCTCCAAGGAGAAAATTTTCACTACACAGTCCTTGTCCCTACGGACCTGTGAGGCTTCCACTGGGAAGCGAAAACTGAACAACGTCTCTGTCATCAAAGTCGCTGGTTCACCCGGCAGGGGGTAAAGGGTTGATACCTTACCACTGCGGTGATTCACGGTGGCCAACAGGTCCTCGGGGACGCTGTTAGTTCCCACCTCGGCTGTATCGGGACCTGTCCACAACACGTCTGGGACAGTCCACTCACTGACTTGGAACTCGGGAGTGTTGGATCCCAGTCCTGGGACCATTTGGGTCGGAGCGCACGGGCTCATACTCCGTTCAGGAGCCGTAACTCTGGCCTTCTTCACGGCCACCTCCATCCGCGCCTGTGGGGAGCAAGGGGGTTCCTTGCCACTCGGCTGGCTTGCGATGGGTTTCTCTTCTTCAGGCACGATAGGCGGTGGGCACTGGTCCACCCGCATCACTGGACAGCTACCTTCTAAGGAGGACACCTCCACCAGGACGTGATGCAGAGGGGAGCCCTTCGCCCGGGCGACCAGACTTAAGGAGCCATCGTGCTCCGCGGTCACCTGGAGGCTCACCCTCAACACCCCTGGGGCAGTCAACTCACCCTTGTCGTCGGTAGGTACTGGTCCCCATTCTAGGACCGGTGGTACCATAGGAATACGCCGGACCGGCCATTGTAGGGCACACGGGCCCACAGCAGGGTCCGCAACATCGGGATACACTTCCTCTAGGGCACACGGGCCCACAGCAGGCTCTGCATCCGCCGAGATAGTGTGTCCGGTGATTTCACTAAAGTGCTCCGCCGGCAGGCGCATCACCACCGGTGGAACTTCAACCTCGTCCGCTGGGGATATTACGATCGGACCCTCCGCAACGGGCTGATCTGGGTTCTGTGGTTCCTGCTCAGGAACCGGATCTGGAATGTTCACGAGAGCACTCGGGCCCTCAAAAATGTCTATGAGAGGGGTAGAGGGGTTAGCTGTACTGACCGACTCCTCGTCCTCTGCTGGTTCCGCAAGCTGGGGTACAATAGGCTTCAATAGCCGCAAACCGCAGCATTCACAGTGGGACCACCATGTCAATGTCTCTCTAGAACAACCACACGTGGGGATAAAACACTGTGTGCCCGTTTCTCCTTCCACCTCGATGGTCCTGTAGTCGAGTGGTAACTGAGACATGGTGGCTCCCTGGGCATGGGCTTCTTGCAGGCAGGGGCACAGGAAGAGAAGAGCATCTACTCCGGACGCACGCCAGGCCACATACACGCCAGGGTGTACCCCCTGACAGTCTAGCTCGTCTTCCTCATACCTCATCTCATCCTCAGAGGAAGGATAATCCGGTTCCGCATCAGTGTCTTCCTCCCCTACCTCTGATGGTTCTGTAGACTGCGGCAACTCGGGCGAAGGAACTGTACCCCGCAGTCACTACACCGGGGTCCCCAGGTCCATTCACAACTGGGACATCACAGTCAGGACACGGGCATTTAAGACAAGTCTTCCCTTCCACTTCTATTGATACAACCCCGGTTGGTAAAGCAAGGGGATGCAATTCAGCGCCCGCAGGCATACCCAATTCATCTTGGAAGCAAGGACACACCAAAGCGATCGTATTCATTCCTTTTAGTCGCCACTCGCCATACCACGGAGGGCGTGGTATACTGCATCCGTTACTTCCCATAGGGTGAACAATTATGGCGGATAGCTGTTCAAGGCGTCCTCTCCCCCTTGTGGATTCTAGAGGAGGGGCGCTTTCTATCAACGGGCAAGTCGGGCTCTGCACTGTGTCACTCACTTGGCGGGGGTGGGGCTTAGGTTTTCCCGCCATTCCCGGACTGTTTTCTGCAAAGTCATTCTGTGACTTGAGCGCGGCGCCACGTGCATGTTGCCAACTGGGAGAAAGCTGCCATGGCGCGGGGTCAGCGTATACTAAAGGGTAGCCCTCAGGGGGGCACCCAGGCATAAACAATACGGACGGGGCCTCTGCCAGGCATATATCCTTAAAGGGGATTGCCACAAAAAGTATGGTTTTCCAGGTGGACGTGGGATCTTGTTCTGCAGCTAAGTCACATGCGTATGGCCACCCGGGGATTTTACGCATATGCTTACAGACTTCTATATCTGATAGATGTGCGGGAAGGCCTCCTACGGCCACCACACGACGGGGGCTAAAATCTTGCCTCAAAGCCCAGGCAAGGACCTCGCGTCCGGACTTCACAAACATGGTGGACAACAAAAATTGGAATTGGACAATTTGGAAAAATCTGAACAGGGCACCCCAGGTCTATCTCAGCAGCGCCTCCAAATGTAACGGGTATTCCCCCCCCCAATCGCAGATTATACTGTGGGGGTGCAGGAACATACGGTGTTACCATAGGTGTGGTGCTTTACCTGTTGGCTCACAGGAGGGCTGAGCTTCCACCACGGGGAACCTGGGGCAATTACACTAGGGATAATACTTACAATGATGCAGCGCCTCCACCTGCGATGGCTCCCACCAAAGGGGGAGTGGTTCCTCGCAGGACAATCAATAAACACATACACAGTGATTTATATTAACTAATACCTTTACTACATGCATAGAGAATATCATCACATCAATCATAACCTGTGTCCCTCTCACGAGGAGACACTAACCGTGACGTCTCGCAGGACGCTTCCCCAACACTAGGTGATCCCACCCAGTGTCCAAAGAACCCCACCCAATGTCCCGCACTCTTGCAGAGAGTCAATGGGTGACTGCGCAGTCACTATTTAAGCTAAGGGCCCGGTGGTGCACTTAGAACTGTAGATACCTGCCGAGCACTCCGGTGCTCGGATCAGCAACGCTTCACAAAGGGTCAGACGTGCGATGACTCCGTCTGATCCTATCCTGGCAATATTCTCTGTGGACCCCAACGTGGGTCCGAACTCCGTCACTGGAACCGCAGCATCCGCTCAGTCCCTAACTATCTAGGTGGCATTCGCTACACTATAGGCCGTCCCTATGGCACAGCAACCTGTAGTGGCTTTGGGGAAACTCCTAGGGGCCTACAGGGGTAATGACCTGTCCCACTCCCCTAACTAACCAAGTCCCCTAAGCCTCATTAATCCCAGCGCCTGCAGCAACAAGCTGTGACCCACTGGATGTTGCCAGCCAACGTGTTGCGCAACAAGGTGCCTGCCTGTCAGACCTCACAGCACTAACAGCCGTGACTCTGACAAGGCAGCACTCTACACTAAGGGCAGCGTACCTATCTTGGGCCTCCCTAAGCACTTACCCACTAAGCTAGTGGGGAGTTGGGGCCTACCTGGGGTGTGGGTACCTATATGGGGCAGGAGCTGCACTCGCTCCCCGCACCCTTCCTTCCCTCACAGCTCCCTGACTCCAACTCTCTTTACCCTTTCTTTCCCAGCTCCCACTAATGTAAGTGGCAGGGTCCCTAACCTGAGGGCTGTCCCTGGCAACACTCACGTCACTGGGGAGCTGAGCTATCTTGGGCCCTGGGGGTGCTGGCCTAGTACAGGGAGTCCCTGACTCCTGTACCCTACCTCCTTCCCTGGGCTGCTCCGGTCTCTGACTGCTAGCTAACGTGCTGTAAGCCCGCCAAATGTATCTCTTCTGCAGGGGCTCCCTAAGCCCTATTGGCTCCCTGGTGTCACGTGGGGCGCGCAAAGGCTCTTGGGATATGTAGTCCCAGCTCAGAGCCTTCCCTGGTAGGCTAGGGCTTCGCGGGCTTTTCCTACCCTGCACTGCTCTTGCGCAAGCTTCTTCTAGCTGCCTCGACCTTCCCTGGTCTTTCCCTGCTCTCGCGCGAGCTATCTGGGGGCCTTTCGCGCTATCGCGTCCCTGCGCATGCGCAACCCGCATCGCAATGGCGGCGCCCTGCTTCACCGGCCGCCGGGACCTTAGAGACACGATCGCGTCCCCGGCAACCGGCCGCAGGCGGGGAAAGCCGCGCTGCTCCCTGCTCCAGCCCCCACCCTTGGAAGCAGCCGTCGGGTCTGTCGGAACCCGCGACCGAGCTGACCAAGGGGAGGGGGGGTCTCCAGGAGCCACGGGAGCTCCAGGCTACATAAACAAAAAAAATCTAACTTTTCAGCACGCTCAATGCTTCCCCCCCCCCACGTGCGCGCGTAAATTACAGGGCACCCGGCGCTCATGCTTGGAGCGCTCTCCAAGCATGAGCGCGCTCAGCGCCAGCAGGGACTCAGCCTTAGGCCTTGCCCCCGCTGCCTACTGCAGCGCCCGCCAGACGAGAGCCCTCCCCTCAATGGCGCCGGGCCCGCTGCGAGGGGGGGCCGCAGTGCTGTGGCGAGAGTTTCTCCTGCTCTCAATAGAATTGAGAGCAGGACTCGCGACGGAGTGATAAGCCACGCCCCCGGCAGTTCAGCCAATGAGGGTGAACCTGCCTGGTGACGTCAAGGCCACGCCCCCGTCACGTCCCCCCCCACCCCCGAACCCGGTCTCTCTTCCTGCAGTGAGCTGCAGACCAGGGAATCGTCTGCACGCGCTGCCAATCTCGCGGGTGCGCGTTGCAGCGGAGTTACCGGGGCCTTAGCCTTAGGCAGGTATGCAACCCTGGCTTTCACCATTATCACCCAGCATACAGTGTTTCGACTGCACCAAGGGATTCTGGGAAATTAAATGCAATATAGATATATCTATATATACAAATACACACCAAACAAAGTGATGTAATATAAATCATGCAGTGGCATATATGAGTATTAGGAGTCACATTTTGGCATAGGGAAAGTGGGATGAACACCATAAGAGTTATTCTAATTGGTTTTAATCTGTAGAGCTCACATCTGTCAGTAAAACTGATATGTTGCTGTACTGTGTGTAACATGGGAGTTGTCCCAACTGTTGAGAAGTGTGTCTGTGTAATACAGCAAATGCCATGTTGTGTTGAGGGTCTGTTAACTTATTTTTTACGATCATCATGAAACCTCCCCACACAACTCGGCATTAATCGCCTTATTATAATGTCCCATAATAATGTAATGGGTTTCAGCCCTGCAGGGAAGTGTGTAATAGGGGTCATGCTGACGGGTTAGTTATTAATCTGTAGGAGGTGTTGTTGTGTACATCTGATAGATACAGATCGTCAGTGTCAGTGTGTCTAATATCTGCAGTGAGTACAGGACGCTGGGATCACTTCTTCTCTCCGTGCACAATACATCACAGCATTCATTCACACTCACCTCTGCAGCTCGTGCTGCAAAAACACACTTCCGGGCGGCAACTGCATACAGCACAGACAGTTCCTAGCACAGACACAGCACAGACAGTTCCTAGCACAGACACAGCACAGACAGTTCCTAGCACAGACACAGCACAGACAGGTCCTGTCACACACACAGCACAGACAGTTCCTAGCACACACACACAGCACAGACAGGTCCTAGCACACACACACAGCACAGACAGGTCCTAGCACACACACACAGCACAGACAGTTCCTAGCACACACACACAGCACAGACAGGTCCTAGCACACACACACAGCACAGACAGGTCCTGTCACACACACAGCACAGACAGTTCCTAGCACACACACACAGCACAGACAGGTCCTAGCACACACACACAGCACAGACAGTTCCTAGCACACACACACACAGCACAGACAGGTCCTAGCACAGACACAGCACAGACAGGTCCTGTCACACACACAGCACAGACAGTTCCTAGCACACACACACAGCACAGACAGGTCCTAGCACAGACACAGCACAGACAGTTCCTAGCACACACACAGCACAGACAGGTCCTAGCACACACACAGCACAGACAGTTCCTAGCACACACACAGCACAGACAGGTCCTAGCACACACACAGACAGGTCCTAGCACAGACACAGCACAGACAGGTCCTAGCACAGACAGGGTTCTGTCTGTCACTCACACACACACACACACACACACAGCACAGCACAGCACAGCACAGACAGTTCCTAGCACACACAGGTCCTAGCACACACACAGCACAGACAGGTCCTATCGCACACACACACATACAGCACAGACAGGTCCTGTCACACACACACACACAGACACACACACACACACACACGTCCTAGCACAGACAGGTCCTGTCACACACAGCACAGACAGTTCCTCGCACACACACAGCACAGACAGGTCCTAACACACACACAAACAGTTCCTAGCACAGACAGGTCTTAGCACACACACACACACACACACACACAGGTCCTAGCACACACACACAGCACAGACAGGTCCTAGCACACGCACACACACACACACACACAGCACAGACAGGTCTTAGCGCACACACACACACACAGCACAGACAGGTCCTAACACACACACAGTTCCTAGCACACACAGCACAGACCGTTCCTAGCGCACACACACACACACAGCACAGACAGGTCCTAGCACACACACACACAGCACATACAGTTCCTAGCACACACACACACACACATAGCACAGACAGGTCCTAGCACACACACACACAGCACAGACAGGTCCTAGCACACACACACACACACACACACACAGCACAGACAGTTCCTAGCACACACACACAGCACAGACAGTTCCTAGCGCACACACACACACACACACACACACAACACAGACAGTTCCTAGCACACACACAGCACAGACAGTTACTAGCACACACACACAGCACAGACAGTTCCTAGCACACACACAGCACAGACAGTTCCTAGCACACACACACACAGCACAGACAGTTACTAGCACACACACACAGCACAGACACACACACACAGCACAGACACACACACACACACACACACACCACAGACAGGTTCTGTCTGTCACTCACACACACACACACACACACAGCACAGACAGTTCCTAGCACACACAGGTCCTAGCACACACACAGCACAGACAGGTCCTATCGCACACACACACACACAGCACAGACAGGTCCTGTCACACACACACACACACACACACACACACACGTCCTAGCACAGACAGGTCCTGTCACACACAGCACAGACAGTTCCTCGCACACACACAGCACAGACAGGTCCTAACACACACACACACAGTTCCTAGCACAGACAGGTCCTAACACACAGCACAGACAGGTCTTAGCACACACACACACACACACACACACACAGGTCCTAGCACACACACACAGCACAGACAGGTCCTAGCACACGCACACACACACACAGCACAGACAGGTCTTAGCGCACACACACACACACAGCACAGACAGGTCCTAACACACACACAGTTCCTAGCACACACAGCACAGACCGTTCCTAGCGCACACACACACAGCACAGACAGGTCCTAGCACACACACACACAGCACATACAGTTCCTAGCACACACACACACAGCACAGACACGTCCTAGCACACACACACACACACACACAGCACAGACAGGTCCTAGCACACACACACACACACACAGCACAGACAGTTCCTAGCACACACACACACACACACAGCACAGACAGTTCCTAGCGCACACACACACACACACACACAACACAGACAGTTCCTAGCACACACACAGCACAGACAGTTACTAGCACACACACACAGCACAGACAGTTCCTAGCACACACACAGCACAGACAGTTCCTAGCACACACACACACAGCACAGACAGTTACTAGCACACACACACAGCACAGACAGTTACTAGCACACACACAGCACAGACAGTTCCTAGCACACACACACACAGCACAGACAGTTACTAGCACACACACACAGCACAGACAGTTACTAGCACACACACAGCACAGACAGTTCCTAGCACACACACACACAGCACAGACAGGTCCTAGCACACACACACAAAGCACAGACAGTTCCTAGCGCACACACACACACACAAACAGCACAGACAGGTCCTAGCACACACAAACACACACAGCACAGACAGTTCCTAGCACACATACACAGCACAGACAGGTCCTAGCACACACACACAGCACAGACAGGTCCTAGCACACACACGCAAAGCACAGACAGTTCCTAGCACACACACAGCACAGACAGGTCCTAGCACACACACGGCACAGCACAGACAGTTCCTAGCGCACACACACACACACACACACACACACAGCACAGACAGTTCCTAGCACACACACACAGCACAGGCAGTTCCTAGCACACACACACACACACACACACACACACACACACACACACACACACACACACACACAGCACAGACAGTTCCTAGCACACACAAACAGCACAGACAGTTCCTAGCACACACACACAGCACAGACAGTTCCTAGCACACACACACACAACACATACAGTTCCTAGCACACATACACACACAGCACAGACAGTTCCTAGCACACATACACACACAGCACAGACAGTTCCTAGCACGCACAGCACAGACAGTTCCTAGCACACACACACACACAGCACAGACAGTTCCTAGCACACACACACACACAGCACAGACAGTTCCTAGCACACTCACACAGCACAGACAGGTCCTAACACACACACACACAGTTCCTAGCACAGACAGGTCCTAACACACAGCACAGACAGGTCTTAGCACACACACACACACACACACAGGTCCTAGCACACACACACAGCACAGACAGGTCCTAGCACACGCACACACACACACACACAGCACAGACAGGTCTTAGCGCACACACACACACACAGCACAGACAGGTCCTAACACACACACAGTTCCTAGCACACACAGCACAGACCGTTCCTAGCGCGCACACACACACACACACAGCACAGACAGGTCCTAGCACACGCACACACACACACACAGCACAGACAGGTCTTAGCGCACACACACACACACACACAGCACAGACAGGTCCTAACACACACACAGTTCCTAGCACACACAGCACAGACCGTTCCTAGCGCACACACACACACATAACACAGACAGTTCCTAGCACACACACAGCACAGACAGTTACTAGCACACACACACAGCACAGACAGTTCCTAGCACACACACAGCACAGACAGTTCCTAGCACACACACACACAGCACAGACAGTTACTAGCACACACACACAGCACAGACAGTTACTAGCACACACAGCACAGACAGTTACTAGCACACACAAAGCACAGACAGTTCCTAGCACACACACACACAGCACAGACAGTTACTAGCACACACACACAGCACAGACAGTTACTAGCACACACACAGCACAGACAGTTCCTAGCACACACACACACAGCACAGACAGGTCCTAGCACACACACACAAAGCACAGACAGTTCCTAGCGCACACACACACACACAAACAGCACAGACAGGTCCTAGCACAGACACAGCACAGACAGGTCCTAGCACAGACACAGCACAGACAGGTCCTACCACAGACAGGTCCTACCACAGACACAGCACAGACAGGTCCTGTCACACACACACACACAGCACAGACAGGTTCTGACACACACACACACACACACACACCACAGACAGGTTCTGTCTGTCACTCACACACACACACACACACACACACACACACAGCACAGACAGTTCCTAGCACACACACAGCACAGACAGGTCCTATCGCACACACACACACACAGCACAGACAGGTCCTGTCACACACACACACACACACACACACGTCCTAGCACAGACAGGTCCTGTCACACACAGCACAGACAGTTCCTCGCACACACACAGCACAGACAGGTCCTAACACACACACACACAGTTCCTAGCACAGACAGGTCCTAACACACAGCACAGACAGGTCTTAGCACACACACACACACACACACACACACACACACACACAGGTCCTAGCACACACACACAGCACAGACAGGTCCTAGCACACGCACACACACACACACAGCACAGACAGGTCTTAGCGCACACACACACACACAGCACAGACAGGTCCTAACACACACACAGTTCCTAGCACACACAGCACAGACCGTTCCTAGCGCACACACACACAGCACAGACAGTTACTAGCACACACACACAGCACAGACAGTTACTAGCACACACACAGCACAGACAGTTCCTAGCACACACACACACAGCACAGACAGTTACTAGCACACACACACACAGCACAGACAGGTCCTAGCACACACACACAAAGCACAGACAGTTCCTAGCGCACACACAAACACAGCACAGACAGTTCCTAGCACACATACACAGCACAGACAGGTCCTAGCACACACACAGCTCCTAGCACACACACACAGCACAGACAGGTCCTAGCACACACACGCAAAGCACAGACAGTTCCTAGCACACACACAGCACAGACAGGTCCTAGCACACACACAGCACAGCACAGACAGTTCCTAGCGCACACACACACACACACACACAGCACAGACAGTTCCTTGCACACACACACAGCACAGGCAGTTCCTAGCACACACACACACACACACACACACACACACACACACACACACACACACACACACAGCACAGACAGTTCCTAGCACACACAAACAGCACAGACAGTTCCTAGCACACACACACAGCACAGACAGTTCATAGCACACACACAGACAACACATACATTTCCTAGCACACATACACACACAGCACAGACAGTTCCTAGCACACATACACACACAGCACAGACAGTTCCTAGCACGCACACACACACAGCACAGACAGTTCCTAGCACACACACACACACAGCACAGACAGTTCCTAGCACACTCACACAGCACAGACAGGTCCTAACACACACACACACAGTTCCTAGCACAGACAGGTCCTAACACACAGCACAGACAGGTCTTAGCACACACACACACACACACACACACACACACAGGTCCTAGCACACACACACAGCACAGACAGGTCCTAGCACACGCACACACACACACACACACACAGCACAGACAGGTCTTAGCGCACACACACACACACAGCACAGACAGGTCCTAACACACACACAGTTCCTAGCACACACAGCACAGACCGTTCCTAGCGCACACACACACACACACAGCACAGACAGGTCCTAGCACACGCACACACACACACAGCACAGACAGGTCTTAGCGCACACACACACACACAGCACAGACAGGTCATAACACACACACAGTTCCTAGCACACACAGCACAGACCGTTCCTAGCGCACACACACACACACACACAACACAGACAGTTCCTAGCACACACACAGCACAGACAGTTACTAGCACACACACACAGCACAGACAGTTCCTAGCACACACACAGCACAGACAGTTCCTAGCACACACACACACAGCACAGACAGTTACTAGCACACACACACAGCACAGACAGTTACTAGCACACACACACAGCACAGACAGTTACTAGCACACACACAGCACAGACAGTTCCTAGCACACACACACACAGCACAGACAGTTACTAGCACACACACACAGCACAGACAGTTACTAGCACACACACAGCACAGACAGTTCCTAGCACACACACACACAGCACAGACAGGTCCTAGCACACACACACAAAGCACAGACAGTTCCTAGCGCACACACACACACACACACACACACACACACAAACAGCACAGACAGGTCCTAGCACAGACACAGCACAGACAGGTCCTAGCACAGACACAGCACAGACAGGTCCTAGCACAGACAGGTCCTACCACAGACACAGCACAGACAGGTCCTGTCACACACACACACACACAGCACAGACAGGTTCTGACACACACACACACACCACAGACAGGTTCTGTCTGTCACTCACACACACACACACACATACAGCACAGACAGTTCCTAGCACACACAGGTCCTAGCACACACACAGCACAGACAGGTCCTATCGCACACACACACACACAGCACAGACAGGTCCTGTCACACACACACACACACACACAGACACACACACACACACACACGTCCTAGCACAGACAGGTCCTGTCACACACAGCACAGACAGTTCCTCGCACACACACAGCACAGACAGGTCCTAACACACACACAAACAGTTCCTAGCACAGACAGGTCTTAGCACACACACACACACACACACACAGGTCCTAGCACACACACACAGCACAGACAGGTCCTAGCACACGCACACACACACACACACACAGCACAGACAGGTCTTAGCGCACACACACACACACAGCACAGACAGTTCCTCGCACACACACAGCACAGACAGGTCCTAACACACACACAAACAGTTCCTAGCACAGACAGGTCTTAGCACACACACACACACACACACACAGGTCCTAGCACACACACACAGCACAGACAGGTCCTAGCACACGCACACACACACACACACACAGCACAGACAGGTCTTAGCGCACACACACACACACAGCACAGACAGGTCCTAACACACACACAGTTCCTAGCACACACAGCACAGACCGTTCCTAGCGCACACACACACACACAGCACAGACAGGTCCTAGCACACACACACACAGCACATACAGTTCCTAGCACACACACACACACACACAGCACAGACAGGTCCTAGCACACACACACACAGCACAGACAGGTCCTAGCACACACACACACACACACACACACACAGCACAGACAGTTCCTAGCACACACACACAGCACAGACAGTTCCTAGCGCACACACACACACACACACACACACACAACACAGACAGTTCCTAGCACACACACAGCACAGACAGTTACTAGCACACACACACAGCACAGACAGTTCCTAGCACACACACAGCACAGACAGTTCCTAGCACACACACACACAGCACAGACAGTTACTAGCACACACACACAGCACAGACACACACACACACACAGCACAGACACACACACACACACACACACCACAGACAGGTTCTGTCTGTCACTCACACACACACACACACACACAGCACAGACAGTTCCTAGCACACACAGGTCCTAGCACACACACAGCACAGACAGGTCCTATCGCACACACACACACACAGCACAGACAGGTCCTGTCACACACACACACACACACACACACACACACACGTCCTAGCACAGACAGGTCCTGTCACACACAGCACAGACAGTTCCTCGCACACACACAGCACAGACAGGTCCTAACACACACACACACAGTTCCTAGCACAGACAGGTCCTAACACACAGCACAGACAGGTCTTAGCACACACACACACACACACACACAGGTCCTAGCACACACACACAGCACAGACAGGTCCTAGCACACGCACACACACACACAGCACAGACAGGTCTTAGCGCACACACACACACACAGCACAGACAGGTCCTAACACACACACAGTTCCTAGCACACACAGCACAGACCGTTCCTAGCGCACACACACACAGCACAGACAGGTCCTAGCACACACACACACAGCACATACAGTTCCTAGCACACACACACACAGCACAGACAGGTCCTAGCACACACACACACACACAGCACAGACAGGTCCTAGCACACACACACACACACACAGCACAGACAGTTCCTAGCACACACACACACACAGCACAGACAGTTCCTAGCGCACACACACACACACACACAACACAGACAGTTCCTAGCACACACACAGCACAGACAGTTACTAGCACACACACACAGCACAGACAGTTCCTAGCACACACACAGCACAGACAGTTCCTAGCACACACACACACAGCACAGACAGTTACTAGCACACACACACAGCACAGACAGTTACTAGCACACACACAGCACAGACAGTTCCTAGCACACACACACACAGCACAGACAGTTACTAGCACACACACACAGCACAGACAGTTACTAGCACACACACAGCACAGACAGTTCCTAGCACACACACACACAGCACAGACAGGTCCTAGCACACACACACAAAGCACAGACAGTTCCTAGCGCACACACACACACACAAACAGCACAGACAGGTCCTAGCACACACAAACACACACAGCACAGACAGTTCCTAGCACACATACACAGCACAGACAGGTCCTAGCACACACACACAGCACAGACAGGTCCTAGCACACACACGCAAAGCACAGACAGTTCCTAGCACACACACAGCACAGACAGGTCCTAGCACACACACAGCACAGACAGTTCCTAGCGCACACACACACACACACACACACACACACACAGCACAGACAGTTCCTAGCACACACACACAGCACAGGCAGTTCCTAGCACACACACACACACACACACACACACACACACACACACACAGCACAGACAGTTCCTAGCACACACAAACAGCACAGACAGTTCCTAGCACACACACACAGCACAGACAGTTCCTAGCACACACACACACAACACATACAGTTCCTAGCACACATACACACACAGCACAGACAGTTCCTAGCACACATACACACACAGCACAGACAGTTCCTAGCACGCACAGCACAGACAGTTCCTAGCACACACACACACACAGCACAGACAGTTCCTAGCACACACACACACACAGCACAGACAGTTCCTAGCACACTCACACAGCACAGACAGGTCCTAACACACACACACACAGTTCCTAGCACAGACAGGTCCTAACACACAGCACAGACAGGTCTTAGCACACACACACACACACACACACACACACACAGGTCCTAGCACACACACACAGCACAGACAGGTCCTAGCACACGCACACACACACACACACAGCACAGACAGGTCTTAGCGCACACACACACACACAGCACAGACAGGTCCTAACACACACACAGTTCCTAGCACACACAGCACAGACCGTTCCTAGCGCACACACACACACACACAGCACAGACAGGTCCTAGCACACGCACACACACACACACAGCACAGACAGGTCTTAGCGCACACACACACACACACACAGCACAGACAGGTCCTAACACACACACAGTTCCTAGCACACACAGCACAGACCGTTCCTAGCGCACACACACACACACACAACACAGACAGTTCCTAGCACACACACAGCACAGACAGTTACTAGCACACACACACAGCACAGACAGTTCCTAGCACACACACAGCACAGACAGTTCCTAGCACACACACACAGCACAGACAGTTACTAGCACACACACACAGCACAGACAGTTACTAGCACACACAGCACAGACAGTTACTAGCACACACACAGCACAGACAGTTCCTAGCACACACACACACAGCACAGACAGTTACTAGCACACACACACAGCACAGACAGTTACTAGCACACACACAGCACAGACAGTTCCTAGCACACACACACACAGCACAGACAGGTCCTAGCACACACACACAAAGCACAGACAGTTCCTAGCGCGCACACACACACACACACACACACACAAACAGCACAGACAGGTCCTAGCACAGACACAGCACAGACAGGTCCTAGCACAGACACAGCACAGACAGGTCCTAGCACAGACAGGTCCTACCACAGACACAGCACAGACAGGTCCTGTCACACACACACACACACAGCACAGACAGGTTCTGACACACACACACACACACACACACACACCACAGACAGGTTCTGTCTGTCACTCACACACACACACACACACACACACACAGCACAGACAGTTCCTAGCACACACACAGCACAGACAGGTCCTATCGCACACACACACACACACACAGCACAGACAGGTCCTGTCACACACACACACACACACACACGTCCTAGCACAGACAGGTCCTGTCACACACAGCACAGACAGTTCCTCGCACACACACAGCACAGACAGGTCCTAACACACACACACACAGTTCCTAGCACAGACAGGTCCTAACACACAGCACAGACAGGTCTTAGCACACACACACACACACACACACACACACACAGGTCCTAGCACACACACACAGCACAGACAGGTCCTAGCACACGCACACACACACACACAGCACAGACAGGTCTTAGCGCACACACACACACACAGCACAGACAGGTCCTAACACACACACAGTTCCTAGCACACACAGCACAGACCGTTCCTAGCGCACACACACACAGCACAGACAGTTACTAGCACACACACACAGCACAGACAGTTACTAGCACACACACAGCACAGACAGTTCCTAGCACACACACACACAGCACAGACAGTTACTAGCACACACACACACAGCACAGACAGGTCCTAGCACACACACACAAAGCACAGACAGTTCCTAGCGCACACACAAACACAGCACAGACAGTTCCTAGCACACATACACAGCACAGACAGGTCCTAGCACACACACAGCTCCTAGCACACACACACAGCACAGACAGGTCCTAGCACACACACGCAAAGCACAGACAGTTCCTAGCACACACACAGCACAGACAGGTCCTAGCACACACACAGCACAGCACAGACAGTTCCTAGCGCACACACACACACACACACACACACAGCACAGACAGTTCCTAGCACACACACACAGCACAGGCAGTTCCTAGCACACACACACACACACACACACACACACACACACACACACACAGCACAGACAGTTCCTAGCACACACAAACAGCACAGACAGTTCCTAGCACACACACACAGCACAGACAGTTCATAGCACACACACAGACAACACATACATTTCCTAGCACACATACACACACAGCACAGACAGTTCCTAGCACACATACACACACAGCACAGACAGTTCCTAGCACGCACAGCACAGACAGTTCCTAGCACACACACACACACAGCACAGACAGTTCCTAGCACACACACACACACAGCACAGACAGTTCCTAGCACACTCACACAGCACAGACAGGTCCTAACACACACACACACAGTTCCTAGCACAGACAGGTCCTAACACACAGCACAGACAGGTCTTAGCACACACACACACACACACACAGGTCCTAGCACACACACACAGCACAGACAGGTCCTAGCACACGCACACACACACACACACAGCACAGACAGGTCTTAGCGCACACACACACACACAGCACAGACAGGTCCTAACACACACACAGTTCCTAGCACACACAGCACAGACCGTTCCTAGCGCACACACACACACACAGCACAGACAGGTCCTAGCACACGCACACACACACACACAGCACAGACAGGTCCTAGCACACACACACACACACACAGCACAGACAGTTCCTAGCACACACACACACACACACAGCACAGACAGTTCCTAGCGCACACACACACACACACACACAACACAGACAGTTCCTAGCACACACACAGCACAGACAGTTACTAGCACACACACACAGCACAGACAGTTCCTAGCACACACACAGCACAGACAGTTCCTAGCACACACACACACAGCACAGACAGTTACTAGCACACACACACAGCACAGACAGTTACTAGCACACACACAGCACAGACAGTTCCTAGCACACACACACACAGCACAGACAGTTACTAGCACACACACACAGCACAGACAGTTACTAGCACACACACAGCACAGACAGTTCCTAGCACACACACACACAGCACAGACAGGTCCTAGCACACACACACAAAGCACAGACAGTTCCTAGCACACACACACACACAAACAGCACAGACAGGTCCTAGCACACACAAACACACACAGCACAGACAGTTCCTAGCACACATACACAGCACAGACAGGTCCTAGCACACACACACAGCACAGACAGGTCCTAGCACACACACGCAAAGCACAGACAGTTCCTAGCACACACACAGCACAGACAGGTCCTAGCACACACACGGCACAGCACAGACAGTTCCTAGCGCACACACACACACACACACACACACACAGCACAGACAGTTCCTAGCACACACACACAGCACAGGCAGTTCCTAGCACACACACACACACACACACACACACACACACACACACACACACACACACACACACAGCACAGACAGTTCCTAGCACACACAAACAGCACAGACAGTTCCTAGCACACACACACAGCACAGACAGTTCCTAGCACACACACACACAACACATACAGTTCCTAGCACACATACACACACAGCACAGACAGTTCCTAGCACACATACACACACAGCACAGACAGTTCCTAGCACGCACAGCACAGACAGTTCCTAGCACACACACACACACAGCACAGACAGTTCCTAGCACACACACACACACAGCACAGACAGTTCCTAGCACACTCACACAGCACAGACAGGTCCTAACACACACACACACAGTTCCTAGCACAGACAGGTCCTAACACACAGCACAGACAGGTCTTAGCACACACACACACACACACACAGGTCCTAGCACACACACACAGCACAGACAGGTCCTAGCACACGCACACACACACACACACAGCACAGACAGGTCTTAGCGCACACACACACACACAGCACAGACAGGTCCTAACACACACACAGTTCCTAGCACACACAGCACAGACCGTTCCTAGCGCGCACACACACACACACACAGCACAGACAGGTCCTAGCACACGCACACACACACACACAGCACAGACAGGTCTTAGCGCACACACACACACACACACAGCACAGACAGGTCCTAACACACACACAGTTCCTAGCACACACAGCACAGACCGTTCCTAGCGCACACACACACACATAACACAGACAGTTCCTAGCACACACACAGCACAGACAGTTACTAGCACACACACACAGCACAGACAGTTCCTAGCACACACACAGCACAGACAGTTCCTAGCACACACACACACAGCACAGACAGTTACTAGCACACACACACAGCACAGACAGTTACTAGCACACACAGCACAGACAGTTACTAGCACACACAAAGCACAGACAGTTCCTAGCACACACACACACAGCACAGACAGTTACTAGCACACACACACAGCACAGACAGTTACTAGCACACACACAGCACAGACAGTTCCTAGCACACACACACACAGCACAGACAGGTCCTAGCACACACACACAAAGCACAGACAGTTCCTAGCGCACACACACACACACAAACAGCACAGACAGGTCCTAGCACAGACACAGCACAGACAGGTCCTAGCACAGACACAGCACAGACAGGTCCTACCACAGACAGGTCCTACCACAGACACAGCACAGACAGGTCCTGTCACACACACACACACAGCACAGACAGGTTCTGACACACACACACACACACACACACACACCACAGACAGGTTCTGTCTGTCACTCACACACACACACACACACACACACACACACAGCACAGACAGTTCCTAGCACACACACAGCACAGACAGGTCCTATCGCACACACACACACACAGCACAGACAGGTCCTGTCACACACACACACACACACACACACGTCCTAGCACAGACAGGTCCTGTCACACACAGCACAGACAGTTCCTCGCACACACACAGCACAGACAGGTCCTAACACACACACACACAGTTCCTAGCACAGACAGGTCCTAACACACAGCACAGACAGGTCTTAGCACACACACACACACACACACACACACACACACAGGTCCTAGCACACACACACAGCACAGACAGGTCCTAGCACACGCACACACACACACACAGCACAGACAGGTCTTAGCGCACACACACACACACAGCACAGACAGGTCCTAACACACACACAGTTCCTAGCACACACAGCACAGACCGTTCCTAGCGCACACACACACAGCACAGACAGTTACTAGCACACACACACAGCACAGACAGTTACTAGCACACACACAGCACAGACAGTTCCTAGCACACACACACACAGCACAGACAGTTACTAGCACACACACACACAGCACAGACAGGTCCTAGCACACACACACAAAGCACAGACAGTTCCTAGCGCACACACAAACACAGCACAGACAGTTCCTAGCACACATACACAGCACAGACAGGTCCTAGCACACACACAGCTCCTAGCACACACACACAGCACAGACAGGTCCTAGCACACACACGCAAAGCACAGACAGTTCCTAGCACACACACAGCACAGACAGGTCCTAGCACACACACAGCACAGCACAGACAGTTCCTAGCGCACACACACACACACACACACAGCACAGACAGTTCCTAGCACACACACACAGCACAGGCAGTTCCTAGCACACACACACACACACACACACACACACACACACACACACACACACACACACAGCACAGACAGTTCCTAGCACACACAAACAGCACAGACAGTTCCTAGCACACACACACAGCACAGACAGTTCATAGCACACACACAGACAACACATACATTTCCTAGCACACATACACACACAGCACAGACAGTTCCTAGCACACATACACACACAGCACAGACAGTTCCTAGCACGCACACACACACAGCACAGACAGTTCCTAGCACACACACACACACAGCACAGACAGTTCCTAGCACACTCACACAGCACAGACAGGTCCTAACACACACACACACAGTTCCTAGCACAGACAGGTCCTAACACACAGCACAGACAGGTCTTAGCACACACACACACACACACACACACACACACAGGTCCTAGCACACACACACAGCACAGACAGGTCCTAGCACACGCACACACACACACACACACACACAGCACAGACAGGTCTTAGCGCACACACACACACACAGCACAGACAGGTCCTAACACACACACAGTTCCTAGCACACACAGCACAGACCGTTCCTAGCGCACACACACACACACACAGCACAGACAGGTCCTAGCACACGCACACACACACACAGCACAGACAGGTCTTAGCGCACACACACACACACAGCACAGACAGGTCATAACACACACACAGTTCCTAGCACACACAGCACAGACCGTTCCTAGCGCACACACACACACACACACAACACAGACAGTTCCTAGCACACACACAGCACAGACAGTTACTAGCACACACACACAGCACAGACAGTTCCTAGCACACACACAGCACAGACAGTTCCTAGCACACACACACACACAGCACAGACAGTTACTAGCACACACACACAGCACAGACAGTTACTAGCACACACACACAGCACAGACAGTTACTAGCACACACACAGCACAGACAGTTCCTAGCACACACACACACAGCACAGACAGTTACTAGCACACACACACAGCACAGACAGTTACTAGCACACACACAGCACAGACAGTTCCTAGCACACACACACACAGCACAGACAGGTCCTAGCACACACACACAAAGCACAGACAGTTCCTAGCGCACACACACACACACACACACACACACACACAAACAGCACAGACAGGTCCTAGCACAGACACAGCACAGACAGGTCCTAGCACAGACACAGCACAGACAGGTCCTAGCACAGACAGGTCCTACCACAGACACAGCACAGACAGGTCCTGTCACACACACACACACACAGCACAGACAGGTTCTGACACACACACACACACCACAGACAGGTTCTGTCTGTCACTCACACACACACACACACATACAGCACAGACAGTTCCTAGCACACACAGGTCCTAGCACACACACAGCACAGACAGGTCCTATCGCACACACACACACAGCACAGACAGGTCCTGTCACACACACACACACACACACAGACACACACACACACACACACGTCCTAGCACAGACAGGTCCTGTCACACACAGCACAGACAGTTCCTCGCACACACACAGCACAGACAGGTCCTAACACACACACAAACAGTTCCTAGCACAGACAGGTCTTAGCACACACACACACACACACACACAGGTCCTAGCACACACACACAGCACAGACAGGTCCTAGCACACGCACACACACACACACACACAGCACAGACAGGTCTTAGCGCACACACACACACACAGCACAGACAGTTCCTCGCACACACACAGCACAGACAGGTCCTAACACACACACAAACAGTTCCTAGCACAGACAGGTCTTAGCACACACACACACACACACACACACACACAGGTCCTAGCACACACACACAGCACAGACAGGTCCTAGCACACGCACACACACACACACACACAGCACAGACAGGTCTTAGCGCACACACACACACACAGCACAGACAGGTCCTAACACACACACAGTTCCTAGCACACACAGCACAGACCGTTCCTAGCGCACACACACACACACAGCACAGACAGGTCCTAGCACACACACACACAGCACATACAGTTCCTAGCACACACACACACACACACAGCACAGACAGGTCCTAGCACACACACACACAGCACAGACAGGTCCTAGCACACACACACACACACACACACACACAGCACAGACAGTTCCTAGCACACACACACAGCACAGACAGTTCCTAGCGCACACACACACACACACACACACACACAACACAGACAGTTCCTAGCACACACACAGCACAGACAGTTACTAGCACACACACACAGCACAGACAGTTCCTAGCACACACACAGCACAGACAGTTCCTAGCACACACACACACAGCACAGACAGTTACTAGCACACACACACAGCACAGACACACACACACACACAGCACAGACACACACACACACACACACACCACAGACAGGTTCTGTCTGTCACTCACACACACACACACACACACAGCACAGACAGTTCCTAGCACACACAGGTCCTAGCACACACACAGCACAGACAGGTCCTATCGCACACACACACACACAGCACAGACAGGTCCTGTCACACACACACACACACACACACACACACGTCCTAGCACAGACAGGTCCTGTCACACACAGCACAGACAGTTCCTCGCACACACACAGCACAGACAGGTCCTAACACACACACACACAGTTCCTAGCACAGACAGGTCCTAACACACAGCACAGACAGGTCTTAGCACACACACACACACACACACACACACAGGTCCTAGCACACACACACAGCACAGACAGGTCCTAGCACACGCACACACACACACAGCACAGACAGGTCTTAGCGCACACACACACACACAGCACAGACAGGTCCTAACACACACACAGTTCCTAGCACACACAGCACAGACCGTTCCTAGCGCACACACACACAGCACAGACAGGTCCTAGCACACACACACACAGCACATACAGTTCCTAGCACACACACACACAGCACAGACAGGTCCTAGCACACACACACACACACAGCACAGACAGGTCCTAGCACACACACACACACACAGCACAGACAGTTCCTAGCACACACACACACACAGCACAGACAGTTCCTAGCGCACACACACACACACACACAACACAGACAGTTCCTAGCACACACACAGCACAGACAGTTACTAGCACACACACACAGCACAGACAGTTCCTAGCACACACACAGCACAGACAGTTCCTAGCACACACACACACAGCACAGACAGTTACTAGCACACACACACAGCACAGACAGTTACTAGCACACACACAGCACAGACAGTTCCTAGCACACACACACACAGCACAGACAGTTACTAGCACACACACACAGCACAGACAGTTACTAGCACACACACAGCACAGACAGTTCCTAGCACACACACACACAGCACAGACAGGTCCTAGCACACACACACAAAGCACAGACAGTTCCTAGCGCACACACACACACACAAACAGCACAGACAGGTCCTAGCACACACAAACACACACAGCACAGACAGTTCCTAGCACACATACACAGCACAGACAGGTCCTAGCACACACACACAGCACAGACAGGTCCTAGCACACACACGCAAAGCACAGACAGTTCCTAGCACACACACAGCACAGACAGGTCCTAGCACACACACAGCACAGACAGTTCCTAGCGCACACACACACACACACACACACACACACACAGCACAGACAGTTCCTAGCACACACACACAGCACAGGCAGTTCCTAGCACACACACACACACACACACACACACACACACACACACACACACACACACACACACAGCACAGACAGTTCCTAGCACACACAAACAGCACAGACAGTTCCTAGCACACACACACAGCACAGACAGTTCCTAGCACACACACACACAACACATACAGTTCCTAGCACACATACACACACAGCACAGACAGTTCCTAGCACACATACACACACAGCACAGACAGTTCCTAGCACGCACAGCACAGACAGTTCCTAGCACACACACACACACAGCACAGACAGTTCCTAGCACACACACACACACAGCACAGACAGTTCCTAGCACACTCACACAGCACAGACAGGTCCTAACACACACACACACAGTTCCTAGCACAGACAGGTCCTAACACACAGCACAGACAGGTCTTAGCACACACACACACACACACACACACACACACAGGTCCTAGCACACACACACAGCACAGACAGGTCCTAGCACACGCACACACACACACACACAGCACAGACAGGTCTTAGCGCACACACACACACACAGCACAGACAGGTCCTAACACACACACAGTTCCTAGCACACACAGCACAGACCGTTCCTAGCGCACACACACACACACACAGCACAGACAGGTCCTAGCACACGCACACACACACACACAGCACAGACAGGTCTTAGCGCACACACACACACACACACAGCACAGACAGGTCCTAACACACACACAGTTCCTAGCACACACAGCACAGACCGTTCCTAGCGCACACACACACACACACAACACAGACAGTTCCTAGCACACACACAGCACAGACAGTTACTAGCACACACACACAGCACAGACAGTTCCTAGCACACACACAGCACAGACAGTTCCTAGCACACACACACAGCACAGACAGTTACTAGCACACACACACAGCACAGACAGTTACTAGCACACACAGCACAGACAGTTACTAGCACACACACAGCACAGACAGTTCCTAGCACACACACACACAGCACAGACAGTTACTAGCACACACACACAGCACAGACAGTTACTAGCACACACACAGCACAGACAGTTCCTAGCACACACACACACAGCACAGACAGGTCCTAGCACACACACACAAAGCACAGACAGTTCCTAGCGCGCACACACACACACACACACACACACAAACAGCACAGACAGGTCCTAGCACAGACACAGCACAGACAGGTCCTAGCACAGACACAGCACAGACAGGTCCTAGCACAGACAGGTCCTACCACAGACACAGCACAGACAGGTCCTGTCACACACACACACACACAGCACAGACAGGTTCTGACACACACACACACACACACACACCACAGACAGGTTCTGTCTGTCACTCACACACACACACACACACACACACACAGCACAGACAGTTCCTAGCACACACACAGCACAGACAGGTCCTATCGCACACACACACACACACACAGCACAGACAGGTCCTGTCACACACACACACACACACACACACACGTCCTAGCACAGACAGGTCCTGTCACACACAGCACAGACAGTTCCTCGCACACACACAGCACAGACAGGTCCTAACACACACACACACAGTTCCTAGCACAGACAGGTCCTAACACACAGCACAGACAGGTCTTAGCACACACACACACACACACACACACACACACAGGTCCTAGCACACACACACAGCACAGACAGGTCCTAGCACACGCACACACACACACACAGCACAGACAGGTCTTAGCGCACACACACACACACAGCACAGACAGGTCCTAACACACACACAGTTCCTAGCACACACAGCACAGACCGTTCCTAGCGCACACACACACAGCACAGACAGTTACTAGCACACACACACAGCACAGACAGTTACTAGCACACACACAGCACAGACAGTTCCTAGCACACACACACACAGCACAGACAGTTACTAGCACACACACACACAGCACAGACAGGTCCTAGCACACACACACAAAGCACAGACAGTTCCTAGCGCACACACAAACACAGCACAGACAGTTCCTAGCACACATACACAGCACAGACAGGTCCTAGCACACACACAGCTCCTAGCACACACACACAGCACAGACAGGTCCTAGCACACACACGCAAAGCACAGACAGTTCCTAGCACACACACAGCACAGACAGGTCCTAGCACACACACAGCACAGCACAGACAGTTCCTAGCGCACACACACACACACACACACACACAGCACAGACAGTTCCTAGCACACACACACAGCACAGGCAGTTCCTAGCACACACACACACACACACACACACACACACACACACACACACAGCACAGACAGTTCCTAGCACACACAAACAGCACAGACAGTTCCTAGCACACACACACAGCACAGACAGTTCATAGCACACACACAGACAACACATACATTTCCTAGCACACATACACACACAGCACAGACAGTTCCTAGCACACATACACACACAGCACAGACAGTTCCTAGCACGCACAGCACAGACAGTTCCTAGCACACACACACACACAGCACAGACAGTTCCTAGCACACACACACACACAGCACAGACAGTTCCTAGCACACTCACACAGCACAGACAGGTCCTAACACACACACACACAGTTCCTAGCACAGACAGGTCCTAACACACAGCACAGACAGGTCTTAGCACACACACACACACACACACACACACAGGTCCTAGCACACACACACAGCACAGACAGGTCCTAGCACACGCACACACACACACACACAGCACAGACAGGTCTTAGCGCACACACACACACACAGCACAGACAGGTCCTAACACACACACAGTTCCTAGCACACACAGCACAGACCGTTCCTAGCGCACACACACACACACACACAGCACAGATAGGTCCTAGCACACGCACACACACACACAGCACAGACAGGTCTTAGCGCACACACACACACACAGCACAGACAGGTCATAACACACACACAGTTCCTAGCACACACAGCACAGACCGTTCCTAGCGCACACACACACACACACACAACACAGACAGTTCCTAGCACACACACAGCACAGACAGTTACTAGCACACACACACACAGCACAGACAGTTACTAGCACACACACACAGCACAGACAGTTACTAGCACACACACACAGCACAGACAGTTACTAGCACACACACAGCACAGACAGTTCCTAGCACACACACACACAGCACAGACAGTTACTAGCACACACACACAGCACAGACAGTTACTAGCACACACACACAGCACAGACAGTTACTAGCACACACACAGCACAGACAGTTCCTAGCACACACACACACAGCACAGACAGTTACTAGCACACACACACAGCACAGACAGTTACTAGCACACACACAGCACAGACAGTTCCTAGCACACACACACACAGCACAGACAGGTCCTAGCACACACACACAAAGCACAGACAGTTCCTAGCGCACACACACACACACACACACACACACAAACAGCACAGACAGGTCCTAGCACAGACACAGCACAGACAGGTCCTAGCACAGACACAGCACAGACAGGTCCTAGCACAGACAGGTCCTACCACAGACACAGCACAGACAGGTCCTGTCACACACACACACACACAGCACAGACAGGTTCTGACACACACACACACACCACAGACAGGTTCTGTCTGTCACTCACACACACACACACACACACACACATACAGCACAGACAGTTCCTAGCACACACAGGTCCTAGCACACACACAGCACAGACAGGTCCTATCGCACACACACACACACAGCACAGACAGGTCCTGTCACACACACACACACACACACAGACACACACACACACACACACGTCCTAGCACAGACAGGTCCTGTCACACACAGCACAGACAGTTCCTCGCACACACACAGCACAGACAGGTCCTAACACACACACACACAGTTCCTAGCACAGACAGGTCCTAACACACAGCACAGACAGGTCTTAGCACACACACACACACACACACACAGGTCCTAGCACACACACACAGCACAGACAGGTCCTAGCACACGCACACACACACACACAGCACAGACAGGTCTTAGCGCACACACACACACAGCACAGACAGGTCCTAACACACACACAGTTCCTAGCACACACAGCACAGACCGTTCCTAGTGCACACACACACACACACAGCACAGACAGGTCCTAGCACACACACAAACAGCACATACAGTTCCTAGCACACACACACACACAGCACAGACAGGTCCTAGCACACACACACACAGCACAGACAGGTCCTAGCACACACACACACACAGCACAGACAGTTCCTAGCACACACACACACACACAGCACAGACAGTTCCTAGCGCACACACACACACACACAACACAGACAGTTCCTAGCACACACACAGCACAGACAGTTACTAGCACACACACACAGCACAGACAGTTCCTAGCACACACACAGCACAGACAGTTCCTAGCACACACACACACACACACAGCACAGACAGTTACTAGCACACACACACAGCACAGACAGTTACTAGCACACACACACAGCACAGACAGTTACTAGCACACACACAGCACAGACAGTTCCTAGCACACACACACACAGCACAGACAGGTCCTAGCACACACACACAAAGCACAGACAGTTCCTAGCGCACACACACACACACACACAAACAGCACAGACAGGTCCTAGCACACACAAACACACACAGCACAGACAGTTCCTAGCACACATACACAGCACAGACAGGTCCTAGCACACACACAGCTCCTAGCACACACACACAGCACAGACAGGTCCTAGCACACACACGCAAAGCACAGACAGTTCCTAGCACACACACAGCACAGACAGGTCCTAGCACACACACAGCACAGCACAGACAGTTCCTAGCGCACACACACACACACACACACAGCACAGACAGTTCCTAGCACACACACACAGCACAGGCAGTTCCTAGCACACACACACACACACACACACACACACACACACACACACACACACACACACACACACACACAGCACAGACAGTTCCTAGCACACACACACAGCACAGACAGTTCCTAGCACACACACACAGCACAGACAGTTCCTAGCACACACACACACAGCACATACAGTTCCTAGCACACATACACACACAGCACAGACAGTTCCTAGCACACATACACACACAGCACAGACAGTTCCTAGCACACACAGCACAGACAGTTCCTAGCACACACACACAGCACAGACAGTTCCTAGCACACACACACACACAGCACAGACAGTTCCTAGCACACTCACACAGCACAGACAGGTCCTAGCAAACACACACACACAACACAGACAGTTCCTAGCACACACACACACACACACACACACACACACACACACACACACACACAGCACAGACAGTTCCTACACACTCACACAGCACAGACAGTTCCTAGCACACACACACACACAGCACAGACAGTTCCTAGCACACATACACAGCACAGACAGGTCCTAGCACACACACGCAAAGCACAGACAGTTCCTAGCACACACACACACACACACACACACACACACAGCAGAGACAGGTCCTAGCACACGCACACACAAGTCCTAGCACAGTTCTAGCAGTCCCTAACTAACACACACACACACACACTATGCAGTTCCAATATCAGTGCGACCTCACAAAGGCAAAGACAGAGCTCAAGCAGAACAAGGTACAGATTACTTTGAACGAGCACTGAAAGGGAGCAACTGCCTGCTATTTAAAGGTCAGAAGCAGCTCCTTCCAATGAGGGCCAGAGAGAGGCTGACTTCCTATCAGGAAGTGAGGAGCAGGAATTGCCAGGAAGCAAGATGGCCACTGTAGCTTCAGTGAAGGTGAGAGGTCACTTCCTGTCGGCAGCCATCTTAGGTATCCGGGCAGATCCCTTATAGTATCCCCCCTTCATAGTCGAACTCCAGGGCGACCAGATCCTGGTTTATCTGGATGTCCACAGTGGGGGAGGTCGGGGTGTATTTGGACGAGTACTTGGGGAAGGTTGAGGTGTACTCTGGGGAACTGGAGCTGACTGGGATTTATCTAGGGCAGGTCAGGAATTTTTGTGCGAGCTTGGACTGTAACTGGGAATAGTGGGGCAGTGGGTGGGGTAGGTCAGGGAGTAACTGGGACTGGTCGGGCTGTAACTGGGACCGATGGGGCGGGTTGGGGAGTTACTGGGACTAGTCGGCTATAACTGGTTGGGCTGTGACTTGGGTAGGTCGGGGAGTAATTGAGGGAGGTCGGAGAGTAACTGGGGGAGGTCAGGGAGTAACTGGGACTGGTCGGACTGTAACTGGGACTGGGGGGGCGGGTTGGGGAGTAACTGCGACTGGTCAAGCTGTAACTAGGACTGGTGGGGCTGTGGCTGGGAGACGTCAGGGAGTAACTGGCACTGGTTGGGCTGTAACCTGGGACTAGTGGGGATGTGGCTGGGGGATGTCAGAGAGGAGGTGGAGGTGGGCAACTTGGCCTGGGCTTTATGGACGCGTTTGAGGATGGTAATGGCGGACACAATCTTAAATGGAGGAAAGATGGGAACCTTATCCGTAGCGTCTATGTCGTCCATGGACAACTGGCAGGATAGGGCATCAGCCTTCACCTTCTTGGATCCTGGGCAATAGAAGACCCCAACAGGATGACGGGGTGGAAGGCATTTTCCATCGCAGGCAGAGGGTTATGAATGTGTAGCCAAGGAAGCCCAAGAATGGTTGGAGAATGGATAACATCCAGCTGAAGAACCTCGTGGTGCAAACCACCGACTGTGATTTTGAGCTGCGTCATCTCTTGCAAAAGGACCCCAGATCCCAATGGTCTACTATCAATAGAAGAGATACCCCAGGGCATGTCCTTTCTCTGGAGAGGAATATTGACTCGCTGAGCTAAGGCTTTATCCATGAACATACTGGTGGCTCCAGAATCCACGAAGGCCTTGGTAGTAACCGAATGTTTCTGCCAAGATAAACAGATGGGGATCATCAGGTGTAGGCAGATGGGGATATGGAGCATATGCCCTGAGGCAACTCCCCTGTTTGTGCTGGGCACTGGCCGACTCCCGATTTCTTAAGACAGGCCCGTACCATATGGCCTTTCTCGCCACAGTAGAGGCACAATCCCACGGAATGATGGTGCTGCTTCTCCCATTCAGAGAGACGCATATTGCCCAACTGCATGGGCTCTGCCGATTCTTTGGAGGCATCATTTGGAGGATCCTCAAGTGGTGGGACCAACGGAACAGACCGAACCCTGTGATAATGGCCCTGCTCCTCACGTCTCTCCCTCATCCGAAGATCGAGGAAAATGCAAAGGGTGAATAGGCCTTCTAGTTCAGTGGGAATGTCACTGTGCGTTAATTCACCCTTCAGTCTCTCCTCAATGCCTTGACGGAAAGCAGACATCAGGGCACCGTCGTTCCAAATCGGTCTCCGCTGCCAGGGTCCTAAACTCAATCGCATTTTGTTCCTCTGTAGGAGTGCAAATTCGGCAGAAGCCGCACAACCAAGAGAATCGAAGATCGTCAGGAAGGTCTGCATGAAGGCGCCGGAGTCATCCAACAGGGGGGAGCATTTTTCATAAAGGGGTCGGTGTCCGGTGGCTCGGCAGCGCTGGATCTCCCAGATCACGCCTGGATGCTGAGCTCATGCCGGGGCTGCTGGGAGAGCCTGTGGGAGATGGTGAGCGCACCCCCCCTCCCCCGACAGACCAATTCAAGTTGCACCCACTGCCCTGAGAATAGCTATGTGAGTATAGAAAGATTATATATATCAGTGAACACACAGTGTCATTCGAGGCTTGTTACTGGAGGAGAGCTAATAGGAGTTAAACATGAATGAAAGATGTCACATGAAAAGGATAAGAATGGTCGCTTCGTTCTCCTGACCAGTGGAAAAAGTACTATAGTTGCAAACAGCTCATTTTTACAACTGTTTTACAACCAAGATCTTATTTGAGTTTACACAATATTTAAGGGACTGTGAAAATCTTGACATTGGGAGTTGCCGTGTCCCTCTCATGCCCCTGTGTTTTCCATACTATATACCAGGGGTGTGCAATCGTTCCCCGCTGCGCCCCCCCTACCTGCTTCCTTCCCTGCTCGCGCCTCACCTCTCTTACCTTGTCTCCAGGTCTCCGGTGTCAAATTATGCCACGGGGTTACGCAATGTGACATCACATGACTCCGTGGCGTCAGATGACATGGTGTGGCGATGCGTCGCCGAAGACAAGGTAAGGATAGTTGCAGAGGCCTCACGTGATCCCCCGGCATTTAATTTAAATGCCTTTGGCAAGATCGCGGGGCCTCTGCAACCACCGCACCCCCCCTGAAAAATCTTGTGCCCCCCCAGTTTACGCCCCCCTGATCTATACTACAGTATAATACGCCAATAATTAATTTATAAACTGTAATAAGCACTACTTTGATGTATATGATATCTAGTGAAGATATCTGGAGGTGTCTGGCGCCACCTGCGCATGCGCAGAATCGACTGCCGCCACCTGCATATTCGCAGAAGTGTCCAGCACCGCCTACATATTACACAGAAGCAGCAAGAGCCACCTGCACATTACAAAGAAGCCACCTGCACACACTCATCAACTTGCACTTGTGCATAAAAAACAAAGAGCTGGGTGGGGCGGAAAGAGCAGAAACCCAAGGAGGTACTGGGATCTCT
Source organism: Ascaphus truei (assembly GCF_040206685.1). Classification (NCBI taxonomy): domain Eukaryota; kingdom Metazoa; phylum Chordata; class Amphibia; order Anura; family Ascaphidae; genus Ascaphus; species Ascaphus truei. Next base: position 252,201,264 of record NC_134486.1, read on the forward strand.
CTCTCGACAAAAGAAAAAGAAGTTTCACTTCACATGCTTGGCACACACACACTTTTTTTGCAAGCACTGCATGGACATCTAAAATCAAATACTTAATAAGAAACTTAAAATACCTTAAAATAATATTTACACCCTTTACATATAATCATATTGCTCAAGTAAGTTCCACCACAAACCTAAGAACATATTTTTGTGAATGACATGGCAAAGTTTATTTTAGAATATTTGTCACAGAATAATTGGGGATAAAAAACAAGCTCATTCTTTGCTGCTTCCACCCATGCATACACATATTGGAGCTGATTTGAGAAGTCATTATCATAACATCCAGTAGGTGGAGACAGACATTTGTTATCACTACGAAAGAAGGTAGATTTGATCTGAGGAGTTCAGATTTATCAGTGTAAAAATCACGTTATTTTAATTGTTATTGTTTTCACACTAAGGCAAACTTCTCACATTGTTAACTAAAGCAGACTTGTGAAATGTACTAAAGATAAGAACAAATTATATCTGTTTTACATAACAATTAAGCTTGCTGATCTAAATTGGTGTTTACATTTTTTTTATAAGTATAGTTTTGTTTCAGTACAAGACATAACTCAATTCAGAAAGGTGCAGTTCCTCCTGTATGTGTATTTTTTTAAATAGCCATTCACCATACTGTAGAACGGGGTACGTGTTTTCACCTCTCTTGTTGTTTCCCAACTCACTAAATTTGAAATTGTGTTATTTTTGTGTCTAACAATTAAGTGCAAAATATAGTGGCCCGTTCTCCCCTGGGTCCCCCTTCATCCCCTTACCTGCTGCAGGTGGCACACAGCAGCCCATAGGGCACCAGGATTCCCCTGTCAGGCAATAGATACATGTGGCGCTGAAGAGACCACACCAGTCGGAGCTGTGACATCAGAGGGTAAGGGTGTGTGTGAAGGGTGTCTGTAGGCCCCTGCACTAGGCCAGAGAACCCCTGTTAGGCCCCAGCTAGGCCCCGCCTCCCCTAAGCTTGTGGTTGCTGCAGGGACAGGCCCATTAGATAGGGACACTGCCCCTGTAGTGCCAAGTGTGAGGAACACAGACCAGACACAGCAGCGAACTGGCAATCCGGTGGTCTGAGACCAGATCACCCCTCAGATAAGAGACGTCCTTCATGGTGAGACCCTCCAGCTGGACACCACCCCACGTGGAGGCGGACTCATCGCTGACGACGACGGCGTGGGACCTGGTGGCCCATTTGTCTTCAGTTGGTGCTACCGGGTGTTGGAGCATCCGGCAGGTATCACACCTACACCTAGAACAAAGAAAGGAGCGCAGAGAAGGCAGGATGTCAAATAAATAGTTCACATTTATTTATACACAGTAACTTAAAAACTTAAAGTGAAGTTCAGCCACTTGATCGATCCAAATCCCCTCACACCACCGACATCAGCACCACAAGATCCGCAGAGTCTCCCCTGCTCCAACTAACCCGGATCACTACACGATTGTCAAACCGGAAGTAAACCAGGTGCTGACTACCACGAATAACCTGTTCCTCTCGATAGAGCTGCGTGCCTAGCTATAGCAGCGCTCACAGTTGCTTATCTTTGGGGAGCTCCAATTGCCGAACTTATCCCACAGACGCATAAACCATATAATTTGGTTTGTGGCGACTGTATGGTAACTCTCTATGCGTTTCACGCTTTCATACGCTTCTTCAGGAGGTATCCAAGCACACTGGGATGTGTCCCTTAAATAGGGTCTACACAAATTACCTCAGGTGCTTAAAGTGCATAATTTGGATAATTTCTCCTCCATATTAGGTGAATTCTAACAAACACACATACACCCAGGAATGACACATATATATAGGGTGACCATACGTCCCGGTTTAGCTGGGACAGTCCCGGTTTTTCATGTGCTGACCCGATATTTCATGCGCTGTCCCGGTTTCCAATTCTCAAATTGTCCCGGTTTTTATTTAGGGTCCCAGCTTTTGGGGCTGCGGGGAGCGTAGGATACTGGCTGCACTCCCAAGCGGGCGTAGGGGAGGTGGGGGCACAGAGATAGCAGGAGAATGCCGGCTGTGATTGGAGGATGTGGGGGGCGGAGTTTTGACGAGGTGCTGCAAGCCGAGCCTCCCCTTCCCTCAGCACTGCCCCCCTCCCTTCTCTCCTCCAGTAATGCCGGGTCCTCCCCTTCCTTAGGCTCCGCCCCTCTGTCCCTCCCTTTAGGCTCCACGGGCCTGTCAGTCTCTCATCTGCACTGGCTATCTATGCTGCTCCAGCAGCCCATCCACGGGCCCCAGGTAACCCACATGTCCCCTTATATCCCCTTCCAGGCACCTTACCTACCCCAAGGGGGGAGAGGCCTTATTGCTATGTGTGTTTGCAGACGTGGGCTTATTGTGTGTCTGTGTGTCACTGTGTGTATGTCACTGTCTGTGTGAGTGTGTGACATTGTCTGTGTGTGTGTGAGTCACTGTCTGTGTGTCTCTGTTTGTGTGTGTGTGTGTGAGCGTGCGTGCGTGCGTGCGTGCGTGTGTGTGTGTGTGTGTGTGTAACAGCCAAACGAAGAAGCGGTGCACTGAGGTAAGTAGAGAACCACACGCAGCTCTAACAAAAAACGACTAATTTATTGAAAAAAAGGGAACAAACATCATGAAGCTAGGAACCTCTTACGCGTTTCATCCCTCAAGGGACTTTGTCAAAGAGTGAGTGGTGAACTCTCTCATACACCTCTATATACCACCAGCTTGACTGTGATAGGTCAATAATAAATTGATTTAGAACGGCAACTCCTATATGCAGCTGCAGGTTAATTAATGAGACTGCCGTTCCATCTATACAAGCATAGTGGTGTGTAGAAGGGGAGAGAAGGATAACAACATACAAGTGTATACATAGTACATATATAACAACAAATAAACAACTTATTGCAAAACTACTGTAAAATAGTATAAACAGTAGTAGCAAGAGATAATTTAAAACCAACATTAAAGTAACATAGACGAAAACAAGGAATGGATTACAACCAGGGTGGTCAACCCTGTCGCCATTCGCCACTTGCGGCGAATTGGCAGTAAAACTGTGGCGAACAGGGCCGCCGGGACACTCAAACCCCCCCTTTCCCGTTCCATGGTAAGGAGCACGCTCCAGCGGTGTGACGCGCTCCTCTCCCTCCAACACCCCAGCCCGCTCCAGCAGGCGCGTGACGCGCGCTCCCTCCCCTGCGAGGCCGCTCCATGACGTGCTCCCCGCCTCCCCCCGAGCACGCTCCAGCGTGACGCGCTGACGGCCGTCCGCCACCACTGCCCCCCGTCCGCCTGCCACCACTGCCCGCTCGCCACCACTGCCCTCTCGCCACCACTGCCCCCCGTCTGCCTGCCACCACTGCCCTCTCGCCACCACTGCCCCCCGTCCCCCTGCCACCACTGCCCGCTCGCCACCACTGCCCCCCGTCCGCCTGCAACCACTGCCCGCTCGCCACCACTGCTGCCGCCGCGATCTGGTAGGTATTGGTGGGGGACGGGGGGTGCTTTCAAGGGTGCTGGGGGGAGATGAAGGGTGCTGATGGGAGATGAAGGGTGCAGGGGGAGATGAAGGGTGCTGAGGGGAGATGAAGGGTGCTGATGGGAGATGAAGGGTGCTGGGGGGAGATGAAGGGTGCTGATGGGAGATGAAGGGTGCTGAGGGGAGATGAAGGGTGCAGTGGGGAGATGAAGGGTGCAGTGGGGAGATGAAGGGTGCTGAGGGGAGATGAAGGGTGCTGAGGGGAGATGAAGGGTGCAGGGGGGAGATGAAGGGTGCTGAGGGGAGATGAAGGGTGCTGAGGGGAGATGAAGGGTGCTGAGGGGAGATGAAGGGTGCAGGGGGAGATGAAGGGTGCTGATGGGAGATGAAGGATGCTGAGGGGAGATGAAGGGTGCAGGGGGGAGATGAAGGGTGCTGGGGGAAGATGAAGGGTGCTGGGGGGAGATGAAGGGTGCTGGGGGGAGATGAAGGGTGCTGGGGGGAGATGAAGGGTGCAGGGGGGAGATGAAGGGTGCACGGGGGAGATGAAGGGTGCAGGGGGGAGATGAAGGGTGCAGGGGGGAGATGAAGGGCTGGGTGTGTGTATGTGTAGCTGTGTGTGTGTGTGTGTGTGTGTGTGTGTGCGTGGCTGGCTGGGCGTGTGCGTGGCTGGGTGTGTGTGTGGCTGGCTGGCTGGGTGTGTGTGACTGGCAGGGTGTGTGTGGCTGCGTGCGGGCAGCTGGCAATGGCTGCTTGTATCTTTGTTATGTACCTAGTCACGTCCTGGCTGTGCCCCTGATCATGGATTTGGGAGGGAATGAGATGAGGGGGGTGAAATGAGATGATGGGGGGTGGGGGGTACCGAGAATATATAAATAACATACCACCCCACCGTGTGTGTGTGTGTGTGTGTGTGTGTGTGTGTGTGTGTGTGTGTGTGTGTGTGTGTGTGTGTGTGTGTGTGTGTGTGTGTGTGTGTGTGTGTGTGTGTGTGTGTGTGTGTGTGTGTGTGGCTGTGTGTGTGGCTGTGTGTGTGTGGCTGTGTGTGTGTGGCTGTGTGTGTTTTTATCATTTGCGTCTGACGCAGTTGTTAATGAGTAGTCAAAGTGTTCGTGTTTTCAATAAACTTGTTCAAACAATGTGTGTTTTAAATTTTCGCATGCGCAACATAATACCTAAATTCTTACATGGTGTGGCTATTTTCACTTCTAATTCGCCACACCTGTGGCTACATTGAAAAATTGGTTGCCCACCCCTGGATTAGAATATAAAGAAATTATATAAAAAGGAAAGATAAAAGCCAGGTAAAAAATATATATTATATTACAATAAGAAATATTGAAAAGTATATTATAATCACACAACATAATAAAACAATTATAATAATCATAAATAATAACCTGTCTTATATCAATATAAATGCTTGAAATAAAAATAAGAAATTATCAGAAATAAAAACAATAATAAAGAAAATAAATATAAAAATAAATATATTAATAATAGAAATATAGCATATCATAAATATACTGATAATAAAGTATACATAATATCCCATATGGTGAGCAACAGCATATATCTAAATGACATTATAATAACACCAGAGAAGCAAAAAGCAGAAGCAAGCAAATACTTAAACATATTTCTTTAGTTAGACTAGGAAATGTTTAAGCTCCCAATCGGTATTAATACCGTAGGGATGCAATGTATTCATGATATAGATCCAGTGCATCTCTCTCTTATTTAATAAATTTAACCTATCACCACCTCTTGGATGACATGGGACATGTTCAATCCCAATAAACGAGAAATTGGATATATCGCCATGAGGGCAGGTAGAAAAGTGACGAGACACTGGATGTTTATCATCCTTCTTTTTAATGAGACGTATATGTTCCATAATACGTGACCGTAAAGGTCGCGTAGTACGTCCCACAGATTTTTTATGGCATCCACATTGTAATACATATACAACAAATGATGTATAACAATTAATAAAACTAGTAATGTAATGATGAGATTTATATGAATTGAAAAATTTTGTAGACTTAGAATATTGACAGATAGAACACCTTCCACAGGTAAAGAAACCTTTAGGAATCCCACATATCTCTCTGTAATTATCATTAGATCTAAACATGCTCGGTGAAAGATGACCAGCTAAAGAGCTTCCTTTTCTAAATACAAAGTTTGGACCATTTTGAACAATAGATGAAAAATCTTTATCTAAGGATATTGTGTTCCAATGTTTATAAAAGATGGCTTTGATATGTCGTGCTTGTCTATTAAAGGTGGTAATAAACAATGGACAAGTAGAATTGTCAGTAACATGTTGTGTGGATCTTTTATTACGTCTATTGGATTTATTCATATTTAGCAAAAGTGATCTCCTGTCAAGTGATTTAGCATGAATATATGCCTCTTGAATATCATTCAATGAATAACCTCTCTCTTGAAATCTCAAAAACATATCTTTTGACTGAATCAAAAAGGCTTCATCACTAGAACACAATCTTCTCAACCTAATAAACGGTGCTTTTGGGATGCCCCTAATAAGCGATTTAGGATGGCAGCTCTGTGCAGAGAGAAGTGCATTTCGAGAATGTATTTTTCTATAGATGTCAAATTGGATACATTTGTTAGTATCAATGTATAAAGTAAGATCTAAATAATTAATGTGGTGCCAGTTGTGCTCAAAAGTGAATTTTAAATTTAAATCATTAATATTCAAATAATTAACAAACGAAAAAAGTGAATTATCATCCCCATCCCACACCATAATCAAGTCATCAATGTAGCGTTTATAAAAAATAATGTGATTACGAAAAATATTAGAATCGTGATATAAAAAGTATAACTCCCAAAAACCCATAAATAAATTGGCATATGAGGGTGCAAAAGAGGTCCCCATAGCCGTGCCCAACAGTTGTAAATAGAAACGTGAATCAAATAAAAAATAGTTGTGAGTGAGAAGGAATGTGATAGATTCTATAAGAAAAGTGCATTGTGCAATAGATAAATCGGATAAATTAAGAAAATGTTGAACCGCCCTGACACCATCTTTGTGATCAATAATCGAGTACAGAGAGGACACACTTTGGCCCTTGAGCACTGGCAGCAGAATTCTTCTGTGTTCCCTCTGTGTGTGTGTGTGTCACTGTCTGTGTGTATCGCTGTCTGTGTGTGTCGCTGTCTGTGTGTGTGTCACTGTGTCACGGTGTGCATGTGTCACTGTCTGTGTGTGTGTGTATCACTGTCACTGTGTGTGTGTCTCACTGTCTGTGTGTCTCACTGTGTGTGTGTGTGTCACTGTGTGTGTGTGTCACTGTGTGTGTGTCACTGGCACTGTGTGTGTGTCACTTTGTGTGTGTGTGTGTCACTGTGTGTGTGTGTCACTGTCTGTGTGTGTGTCTCACTGTCTGTGTCTCACTGTGTGTGTGTGTCACTGTCACTCACTGACACTGTGTGTGTGTGTGTTTGTGTGTCACTGTGTGTGTGTCACTGTCAGTGTGTGTGTGTATGTGTGTCAGTGTGTGTCTCACTGTCACTGTGTGTGTCACTATCTGTGTGTCTGTGTGTGGCTGTATCCTCCCCTCCAAATTCCCTCAACATGGCTGCGTGACGTCACGTAATGCACATTGCCATAACAACGAGACACTTCATGACATCACACGGCATCAAGCTGACATGACAACGGGACATATTATGGCGCCGAGGCATGACGTCATCCCACATTGTCATGGCCTGATGTCAGTGTCTCGTTTGCATGGCAACGGGGTGCGTCACGTGATGTAATTTGTTTTATAAATAATTTTTTAATGTGTCCCGGTTTTTCATTTTTTAAATCTGGTCACCCTACATATATAACATGACAACATTATACAATTCCATAAAAAAACACTTTAAAAAAAACTTACACCTTTTTTTTTAAAAAGAATACAAAACCACTTTAAAAAACCTTATTAAAAAAATATTTTAAAAAAACCACTAGCTATATACAAAATCTCAATTAAAACATTTAAAATTTTAAATAAATTACAAATTACATATATAAAAAAACACCTACAAGTGTACCAACTTTTCCACGGGTTGTGGGCAGCGCTGTCACACATACATTGGGTGGGCTGGCTTCTCTGGACACTGGGAGGTTGAGTGCCCAGAGCACCTCAGTATTTTGAGGTAAACCCCACCAGGGTGTGGACACGGTGGTTGGGTGCACGGTGTGTGGGGGTTTGGCCCTGTGATGCCTGTGTTATGTTGCTGTTATAACCTGTTCTGTAAATCTGTTATACCATACCAGTGTGTATTTCTTACATTGTGTCCTGTGACAGGGTTATCCAACATAGTTAGGATCCCGCACAGGTGAAGGCGCCATCATCAGAAGGTTCAGGTACACCCCAGGCTCCCAGCAGCGGAGGTTCAGGTCTCCTGTGAGCCACAGGTAAAGCACCACACACATGTAGTAGCCGTCTCATCTCCCATAGGGTGGGGGAAACAGTGCTACAATAAGATAACATGGCTGATGAACCCCTCCCACTCTGTGACATCACTGGACTTACTGCAAGCCACATTTCCATGTACACACTCAAGAAGAGACTTTGGGCTTTTATAAATACTGTAAATGTAAATAAAAAACAGCTGGAAAAAAAATTAAGTACTGTAGGTAATGAACCTGCTGTAAACAGCATCAAAATAAAGATTGCCCATTATAAGAGGAGCATCACCTTTTTAAAGTGTTTTTTAACAACTGTACATTTTGCAAGCATATATCTTCCTAAAAATATGCATTTCTATGAATGAAGTTATAGTACTTTAGCCAAGTGATTGATGTAGTGCTGGTTAGTATCAGATTTATAAGAAGTAAGCAATACAGTTCCCTCTGCCGTATCTCCTTTTTGTTAACTGTCAAATCAGCATATTCTGTGTTTGATATGTTTCTGTATGCTTTATATCCTTATTTAGTAAAGGCCAAAGAGAAGAAGCAAGGAACATTAATAATACCATGACAGGTTTATTCAGTGGAGACGAAGCGAAGGCAGTCATTGAAACTGGCTATAACTGTAAAGAATAATTCTAATCCCATAGCTATGTAACCCAAAATACTTCTCCTGTCTGTGAAAGATGGGGGTTCTAGCAGTATCCCCTTGTTTTACTTTTATAGCTAATCAGCAGTAGGAATAAAAAAGACAACAGCTGTAGGCTATCATAATAGACAGTAGAGTAAGCAGAAAAGGTAATCCACATGACTTTAGAGTCACTCTCCCACCCCCTGAAAACATGCCTGTAACAGGGACTTATCACTGTTTGAGAGAAACTGCCTCTAAATCCAGCAGTGTGCTGGTTTATTGCACACAGGCAATCTGTATGTACTCTCCCTTCCATATCTTCTCCTTCAAATGCAGGTAAGTGCAACCCCAATGAGCTAGGAGTACATTTGTACGCATCTTGCAAATAAACATCAGAATCTTTTCTACCTATGCCAGACCCTCCCCGAGATCTGGTAACACCAATACTGCCTAGCCTCAAGAGGCAGTCACAGTTCCAATGACCACCTCATGCCCGCCCGGACCCAAACTGACCCCCACCACAGTGGAAGACACCTCCCATACTACAGCCATGCCAGGGGGAACCACAACAGGCCCTGGCGTGGATGCCAAACTGCCTCCTTGGACCACCACACACTTACCTGGGCAGCTCTCCCGAGTGGACAAAATACCTCTTAGCAGGGCCACCAAGTCACCTGCTCCTTCAAACAACGACCCACTCACCGAGGGATTAGAACCAGCTTCCGGCGCTGTCCCAGCTAGTGACGCTTTTGCAGCAACATTTATTCACTGTGAAATAGTGGCCAGAGGGGCACTGTTGCAATACATTCTTCCACAACTTCTCTCAATCGTTGTCTTGGTGTGAATCTTCATGGCAGCTATAAAGCTTCAGAATAATTGGTAAAAGGAAATCATGTCAAATAATTATACATGTTAAACATTCTGAAAAATTAATTTTGAGTAATAAAGTGCATAGTATCGAGATGTGGAGCTTGACAACTGAATATATGGGGGGAAGTAGGGTAGAAATAGAACCCAAATGTAGCACTCAGGTTCACGCTCTGTATGATGAGTGAATGATTTAAAACATAACTTTATTAGTGTACCAATGAGTAAAATAATGGGTATTAAAAACAGACGACCTGAAGGTTTCCTGACCTTCAATACTCGAACCGTATAGGTTCAGGGTCTATGATAGCTGTGTGTACCTTGATAATCAGGTTACACACTCAACAACATTCCTTGTAAGGATATGATGTAAAAAACAATTCTTACAGGGTGGCTCTAGGGTAAGTATAGGGGTGCAATTCACTAGTGGCAGAGTATAATGAACCGAATAGTAATGTATAATCGTAGTGGATAAACTATGATTGCATGAAATCTAGAACAGTTCCAGTATACAGTGAGTCTCAATAGAATGTTTCTAAGGTAAGTTGGATATTGAGTCAGGTTGCCCTAAGGTAACCTCCTTCTCTGTGCGGTGGTAGGGAGGATATGACCTCTAATAACCTTATGACACTAATGAAAGGGTTATCTGCACAGTGTGCATAGTGACACAGAATAAATTCATTCTCCCATATATCAGAAACTGTCTAGACCATGTGGTAGTGTAACACAATTATAAAATAGTGGTACTGGTTCATACAGTATAAAAACACCCAATAGTGATTGCTGCCTAAATAATGCTCTCAGCTCACTCCTACTGTGATTAGGATAGTGTGATTGTGTTACATTGTGTCACTTTGACTATGTAATCCTGAGGGTTAACACTGATAGATTCCCAGATGTAAAGTCTGTATATACTGTATATACTGGGTCATGTACACACACACCTTGTGATAGTGCTGCTCAGGGGACTCATGACACACTAGTATTCACATGTAGGTAGGCTGAGTAAAACAGACTGTGTGTTGGTAGTGAAGTATCACCTTTTAGCTGCTGTCAGGAGATCCCTGAGTAACAGCAGTCAACGGGGAACTACACTTAGATACTTTAGCCACAAAAGAGCAACAGTTGCCTGTATCAAATTGTAACGAGGCTCACAGTGTCCATCGGGGCACTCTGAAAGCCTGTATTTATCGTGCAGGCAGGGAGCCGCATCAACTCGCGGTTAGAGATTATAGATGCGGAAGGAATCAGACCCCTGCGCGTGCACGTGTAAAGACCAAGCCGGTTTTACTCAGCCTACCTACATGTGAATACTAGTGTGTCACGAGTCCCCTGAGCAGCACTATCACAAGGTGTGTGTGTACATGTGTGTACATGACCCAGTATATACAGACCTTACATCTGGGTATCTATCAGCGTTAACCCTCAGGATTACATAGGCAAAGTGATACAATGTAACACAATCACACTATCCTAATCACAGTAGGAGTGAGCTGAGAGCATTATTTAGGCAGCAATCACTATTGGGTGTTTTAATACTGTATGAACCAGTACCACTATTTTATAATTGTGTTACACTACCACGTGGTCTAGACAGTTTCTGATATATGGGAGAATGAGTTTATTCTGTGTCACTATGCACACTGCAGATAACCCTTTCATTAGTGTCATAAGGTTATTAGAGGTCATATCCTCCCTACCACCGCACAGAGAAGGAGGTTACCTTAGGGCAACCTGACTCAATATCCAACTTACCTTAGAAACATTCTATTGAGACTCACTGTATACTGGAACTGTTCTAGATTTCATGCAATTATAGTTTATCCACTACGATTATACATTACTATTCGGTTCATTATACTCTGCCACTAGTGAATTGCACCCCTATACTTACCCTAGAGCCACCCTGTAAGAATTGTTTTTTTACATCATCCTTACAAGGAATGTTGTTTAGTGTGTAACCTGATTATCAAGGTACACACAGCTATCATAGACCCTGAACCTATACGGTTCGAGTATTGAAGGTCAGGATACCTTCAGGTCGTCTGTTTTTAATACCCATTATTTTACTCATTGGTACACTAATAAAGTTATGTTTTAAATCATTCACTCATCATACAGAGCGTGAACCTGAGTGCTACATTTGGGTTCTATTTCTACCCTACTTCCCTCCAATTATACACCCAAAGCACCGTTCACTTATCACTTGTTGAGGCAGCAGCAGGGGCTTCCCTATCAGTTTACAACTGAATATATGAACAGGTTTTATATGAAAAATGCAGTGCTCAATGGGTGTCACAGGAGACCAGACAATTACTGTACACCTTCCTACTGGGATCATATCACTGAGCAAAATCAAGAAGTAAAACAAATTGTCATTTATTCCATTGAAACAGACATACACACCGTGGATTACAATAAACAAGAGAAAACACACTTACTTGGTATTTGGGATTGAAAAAAACTATACTTTCCTGAGTGTATGGGCTTATCAATCCAAAGCTTACCCTAAAAAGTCTTGGAACTGAAATCACACTGCAGTTCCAAACAGCATAACTCCCCTCTCTCTCTCCAAAGGGCTGGAATCCACTGGCTGCTTAGAATCATAGAAAACATTGAGAACATTAGAAAACTTTTGAGAAAATGTAGAAAATTTAAAATCTGAGTTACGCAGCGGTTTATAACACCTCTGGGCAATAGTAATTTGTGAATGAAACACCAATCAGAAAGTCTGAGAAATTTCTCAGCAGCTAATCAGAGCAGGGCTGGTGGGACACACAGGGTTACCTGGAAATTTGAATGAACCAAGAGGCATAAGAAATCCCTCCATGCCACCCAATGTGACGAGCCCATCTGGGGGGGCCAAATGGAAATTCGCAGAGCGTCCATTGATCTGAGGATGTGGATAATTGAATCCTACCCTCCTGTCCAAATGGTCTTCACACCTTGGACATCCTCTGGGCTTTCATCTCCAGATGTCCTGCCAGACCTCCTGGCACCACTAGGTAGCCCAGGGGGCTGTCAGAGCATTAGCTCTGGAAGTCCCATCTCATTTACAGTGTATAAATATAATACATCCAAACATAACAAGTTTAATAAAATATTATTTTTACACCTTTACGTGTCTAAGTCTTTTGGTTATGAGGGATAGAATGGGACTCTATATTTCTCTGCCAACTAGCCATATCCCTCACACACTGTAAACCCGACGGGGACCGCCTGGAGACCCACATGTCCCCACATATCCAGGGGTATGGGTTGGGGGTACAGGTGGTGGGTTGTTTCTTGTTTAGGCAGTAGATATTTTAATGTTTATTGGGGGTAGAGGGGGTGAGTGAAGGGGCTCTTGGCCCAGGGTGGGTGTTAGGCCTATCGGGTGGGTAGCAGGAAGGTATAACCTCTTCATTACCATAGCGGTTGACACCGCTATGGTAATGAAGGGGTTAACTCCACCCGTAACATTCCTGGTATGCCTAACCACCCACCCTGGGCCAAGTAACCCCATTCACCCATTCCACGTACCCCCAATAAACCAACTATTGTGCCTTAATCCCTTTATTGCCTTAGCTGCTAGCCGCTAAGGTTATGAAGCTGCTTTAATGTTATTTTTAATAATAGTGTATGGGAGCGCGGGGTCTCCTCAGCTTACATGCCCCGGTATGGGGTGCCTGTATCACCTGCAGCATTTAAATCCCCCGGTCATGTGGGTCGTGACACAGAGGATTTAAAAATGGCGGAGATACTGGCACCACATAACGGGGGCCTGTAACTCATGAAGCAGGGGGTCCCCGGGGCTGAAATCAATGCGGTTCAGGTCAGGAGACCCCCTGCTCCTTTACACAATTATTAAAATTAACATTTAAACCACTCAATCACCTGTAAGAGCCGTGCACAGAGATGCAGCTCTCCCAGGCAGTAGTTTATGACCACACTTTAAAAAAAAAATGTGTTTTTTCTTAGTGAATACAGTACGTGAGAGAAGAGAGATAAGAGAGAGACTCCAAGTAAAGAGTAAAGTAATATAAGTTAAAATGCCTTGGTATTCAATAACAAACTGGTAGCTTTGCTTGCTTACCGGGTTGATATTGTTTAAATATAGCACACAACAGATAAAATGAGAAAGTGATAATATCCATTTCTTCAGCTAGAGTTTGAGTCTCGTCGTGTGTGTATATACAGTCTGTAAGGATCCCTAGAGATTCAATATACCAGCATAGGACAAAAGATAATCACAAAAAGTGGTTTATTGGGTCCAAAATGCACGCGTGCGAGAGAGAGAGTTTGTGAGTGAGTGAGTGAGAGATAGAGTTTGTGAGTGAGAGAGAGAGTAACGCTTGTGCTGCCCACAAACAAGACAAGACCCTGGCACTGAGGTGGGCAGGTATTAAACCACACACCCGCAGCAGCGTGGCGTGCATGGAAGGCGGATAGTTTAGCGTAGTCGGGTCTGGGTTGGAGAGTGTAGAAGATGCGGTATACTTGCCGAGTTCTTGGATTGGAGAAGATAGGATAGTAGGGGTCCGTGGTTTGGGATTGTAGAGAGCAGCGTAGTCCGAGTCCATATGCCGTGTTCAAGGGTAGGAGAGATCGCCGTAGTTGAGGGTATGCCAAACCCAGAAGGGTCCACTAACTAGACCCAAGAAGTTAACTGCAAAGGAGACAGAGCACTGCACAACAGAAGTGAGCTTCACAAGGCTACATAGGATTATTCTGAGCAAAGCATGGGAGGAATCAGGAAGTATTTACAGACAGGGCAGACCAATGGGAACAGGAGGCGGAGCGGAGGCGCGGCCCCAGCAGAGCTGGGATAGGCTGCAGGCAACAAGGCAGGGAGGAGAGACTTGCCACGCCGCTAGGGATCGTTGCACGTCATCGCATGTGTGCGCCGGGCGGGAGAGATGCGTGAGGCGAGACCAGGTTCCGTGCGGCAGCTAGAAGAGCTGCGGGTGCATGTGCGCTCTGTAATGAGAGCGGGGGAGCGCGCATGGGCAGGAACAGTGGCCACGGTGGCAGCAGCAGCAGGTAAGGAGGGATCATGCCGCAAAGGACATGTTCCCTGATTCCTTACAGAGAGAGAGAGAGAGAACAGGGCAGGCACTCCAATACAGCTTTCCTGTGTCAGCCCAATTGTGAGCTAAGGAATCCCTCTCCTGTGTCTCACATGAGGCTTTTTATAGAGCTCTCATTATTCCAGGTGGAGACTAGTTAATTGAGTGGCTGCAATCAACTATCTCTCTGTGGGATTCTCAGAGCACTGAGGCTGCTTTATTTAAACAGGGCTACGTCCCTGTTACACCTAACAAGTGCTGTTATTTGGATACCGTTTACCTTACCCTTGGCTCTAATGTATGTTTGAACCAAATGTTCTCACACACAGATAGTTTAGTAATACTGCTGTATTTCAATGTATCCCACTATAATGTATCCATTGTCACTTGTGGGAATCTATTTGTTATTCATGGTATGCCTTATAGTGCAATCCTTTCAGACTTTTCTGTTTTGCACCCACTAGGATTCACCACATCCCTCACGTCAACACGGTGACATCACTGGATATTTTTTTCATTATTTGTGTGCTGTTTTTGGGCCACGAGGTGGGAGTGAGGGTATATCTATGTTGACTGTTAAACTATTGTGGTGCTCTTGAGAAAGCCTCCATTGGGAAGAACAGAAATGTTGAGTATTAAATATAATTTTTCTTTACATTGGAGTGCCTGCCCTTCTGTTTTCTGATTCTGTATTCCTCAATACATGGACGGGATGCACCCTGCAAGACATCTACACTGCAATAAGTGTGTGCCCTGTTTCTGGACTATTTATACCCCTCTTCAGGGGTTCATGATTTCATACTGTAGGTGCACCCATTTTATACTACCATCCCACTTCTGGCGGGTAGTTCATACCAGTTTTCTACGTATCATGTACCATAGTGAGCCTAAGATAATACGTTTACTCCCTCCCTCTCTCCCCCCCTCCCCCTCTAGAAGGTCTTGCTGCAAGATCTGGACTCCTGCATGATCACACAGAAATTGTGACTATCCGTTCCAAACCAGACTTCTGCAGACGGTGGTGTGGAGTCCTGAATTAGTGTTCCCTGGATCTAATTCTACTCGTAATAGAGGAGGTGGGTAAAGAACTTGCTAGCGTGCAGTCAGGTATATCTAACTTTGAAATTAAACACCTACTGTAGTTACACTAGGCGCAGACACCACACAAACTGGCGATGCAGACTCACTGAATATATTGACAAATACAGGAGGAAATTATTGGTATTTGAAAGAGCAAAACTAGGCAAAGTTACTAAAGATTATAAAGAGCAACGTGTTTACCACTGGCTCCAGGGTTTCAGGACCCAATGATCCAGATATCAGTTTAATAGATGCCCTAGGAATCTGACAAGCTACAGCTCACTGCATCTGGGAGTGACTCTGACTACACTGACTCCCGCAATACCATAACAGCCTTAAGTCCCAGCCAGACTGCCCTAAACAGAGAACCAAATTGTGCAACAAACCATGCTGCAGAGGGAGTCGTAGCTAACACAAGATCCAAACGCCTCCCTCCATGAAACCAGAGACAGCAGTGTACAATTTATCTACATACACTCTCAAAGACTCTTTTTTGCGGATTCTTAAATATTTTAAGAATCCGCAAACGATTGCTGAATCCGCAGATTGGATTCTACAAAACCGTAAATTAATTGTATCCAATGGCAGCTTTTGATGAATCTGCATGGATTAAAACCAACCGAATCTGTTGGCGCATTTTGCACTGCAAAACTGATTTTCAGGGAAAAGGCGAGAAAATCCGGGAAACGGATTTGGGCAGATTCACCCATCTCTAGTAAGAATCGTTAGTGATCTGGAAGAATGTCCCTTACCTGTGGAACGCCCTCACATGCAGTGCACAACAAGCAACTTCCATACCTATATTTAACACAAATCTTAAAACTCAAGTGTTTAGTTAAGCATTTCAGTAGCCTAGACTCATGGCTACTGTCCCACACCCACAGTCACTCCTACCAACCATTGTGGCCAAACACTGCCATCTCTCACCTGCTGTCTATAAATCTCTCAACATGCCACTTAGATTGTAAGCTTTCCGGGGCAGGGATTTCCTTTCCTATTTCTCTGATGTTCCTTATTGTACTTATTGTATTATAATTCCCTGTACTGTATGGTTTCTCTTGTAAAGTGCCGAGTACAGCTGTGGGCGCTATATAAATAAAGATCTACATACATGCATACCAGACAGACTGAAACAACTTAAGCTAATGAGCACCAAATTCATACAGAGTGGCTATAGTAAGACAGATGTGCATGCAAGCCTTAATCGTACCCTCAACTGCGACAGGAATTAACTCCTGTCAGGAGTGCAAAAAAAGACCGGAGAAAGCGTGAAAAGCAACGTTATTGTCAATATGTTTAGTTCACTTTACAGTGACTTCAGGCGACCCATACACAGACATTGGCACATACATTAAGCTGATGAGACATTGGAGCCCTCGTTTAAGATGTATCCTTCATTTGGACACAGCAGAGGTAAGAATCTGTTGGACCTATTGGTTGCCACGGATCCTGTTACTACAAAACCACTAGAAACATGCATGGACTTCCGAGGAAAACCAGGTTGTGCAAAATGCCATGGCCACGTAACGTGTAACAGTTTAGTACCTAAGTAAAAACAAAAATAGCAACAAAAAAACACAAAACTAAGAAAAATTAGAAAACAAAAAACTAAATTTAGACTTAGATGTAACTCCTTTCCTCCAATAAATCGATAGATTATTAGCTCTGATTTTCCTGGTATACATTTTGTTTTTTGTTTCTCGGGTTTTATTTTTTGTTTGTTCTTCGATTTCATGTTATTAGTTGCTATTTTTTTCCCTTATATCATATGTTTTATTGTATTTCATTACTGTATGTTATGCATTTATCCAATTTGTTTAGTTATGGATGTATTGACATGTGTAAGGTAGTAGAATCAGAGCAGGATGTCATTTCTCCCAGAAGGACTTGGATAGATTCCAAACTTGTACAGGTAAATGGCAGGTGGGGTTTAATACAGATACATTTAAGGTTATGCATTTGGGAAGCAAGAATAAACAGGCAACTTACAAATTAAATGGGGATAAATTAGGGGAATCCTTGATGGAGAAGGATTTAGGAGTGCTTGTAGACAGCAAGCTTAGCAATAGTGCCCAAAGTCATGCTGTAGCTGCAAAGGTAAACAACATCTTATCTTGCATTAAACGGGCAATGGATGGAATGGAAGTAAAAATAATTATGCCCCTTTATAAAGCATTAGTAAGACCACATCTTGAATTGACATTATGGAACTAGAGAGTGTAGAGAAGAGCCACCAAATTAATAAAGGGGATGGACAATCTAACTTATGAGGAGAGGCTAGCTAATTTATATTTATTTATATTAGAAAAGAGGCGTCTAAGAGGGGATATGATAACTATATACAAATATATTCGGGGACAGTACAAGGAGCTTTCAAAGGAACTATTTATCCCAAGGACAGAACAAAGTCCGGAGGAGCTGCACATCCTTAGCTCTTTTAGTGAGTCACTAGACGCATACTAAGTTGGGAGTACAATAAATGAGTAATTCCCGGTCCCCGGTGGTCTGAATGAAAGCCCAAATGTGTCTAACATGTTTGATACACTATTTGAGGGGGACTTTCTTTCTTCAATTTTTATACAAACTTATAAAAATTACACTATGGGTGTTTTTCGTGTTTCTCTCTGAACTACGCGCACAGCACGTTTCAGCGCGCTTGGAGCTTTCTAACCAAAGTTAGCACACAGCCACTTTTATTCCTCAAGTCCTAAGTTTAAAAATATTTTTCCTCTTGCCCCCTTATACCTTGTGGGAAAGACACTGAACCCCTACACTGGGTTCTGGGGGTTTGGGCATGTACCGGGGGACCCTGGAATGTGATTTCCCCCTGCCCGGTCTTACTGTTCTGGTCTGTGCTGACGCAGGGAGATCTGGCAATGAGCTGCAAACTGCTTCCTAGAGAAGATTTTGTCTGGTGGTCTGTGTCTTCATGTCCCCATGATTCTGGTAGGATTCCTGAGAACATGTTTTTGGGGTAACCAGCAAGTCTGGCCCCCTTCTACTCAAACACACCCTGACAACACTTTACCGTAAAATCATCCCTGAAACTCATGCCTGTCAATCTCCTCTGGTTTGCACTCCTAGAACAGTAAAACACACACACATCTTTATGGAAATACGGTGCACATGCCATAACTGGGTTGCAGAGCTGACACTTCAAACTCCCCAATACGGCTCAGGGGCACCCAGCCGGGCATAATACCTTTATTATTGGCCTGGGTACCCCTTCACCATCACAGACAGGTCTGAGGAGTCTAGCACACATGGATCTTTTCGTGTGGTACACTACCGACACACTTTATTGAAGTGTGGTCGGTACCGCAAGCCAGGAAATCTCCCGGCTTGCTAGTGGCCGCCCCTCGGCGTGCCGCGCGTCATAGACGCGCGGTCACGCGTCATCGGGAGCGTGCGCCCGCTGCACGCGTGTCCAGGGGCTCCCCGAGGGAGCCCTGGTGTCCCGCGATCGCGGGACAGCGGCAGGGGGTTCCGGGGGACCCGGCGGACCCGGCAGCGGTAGGGAGAGCGCCCCGATCGGAGGGCGCTCTTCCGCTGCTTCGGCGTGCGCCCGTCACACTCGGGCGCGCGCCAGGCTACTGCTGCGGCACAGAACGGGCAAATGCTCGAATAAACTGTGCCGCAGCAGTAGATAACCACTCCAAACTATTAGGGTCTCTGCTCCAGGACCAGCACCACTGAAAAGCAGCGGATTTAGGGGGCCATACTGCACTGCATAAATGCCCTAGGGAATGCCGTCCGCAGCATTGACATGCTTAAGAAACGCTGATCAGACAGCAAATGAAGAAGCTTGCTGACCATGCTGCCAAGGAAGACAGGAGGGGGATCACCTGTTTCCTTACATTTGACCCCTATGGAGGAGCAGGTCAGCTCGGTCATTCCTACCTCCCAGGTAGTGGGACTACCAGGTCTTGTAGGCACGGAGGATGCGGCAAAACCTGGTAAGTGACAATACAGTACATATAGAATACACTAAATATCAATCTCATGTATACATGTCACTTTAGACACAACCTTCCTTTTTTGGAGCTTAAAATTCTCCAGTTTCTGCTGGCATCTTTTCTATCTTCAACTCTCTCGCCGGCCACTTCTGGCGTTAGATATTACTTTTGGCCGATAATACATGTCTGTAGAAGGCCCAACTTGTGGGGTCCTACATACGTTTTTCAAATGTATAATGAAAATTAATTTTGTCGCAAAATGCAATTAATTGGTTATTTATGGGAACAGACAGACCGGAAGACATGGCTTCTCCATTTTGGCTATACTTTTGTTAAATAAATCATGACACGGTGTAATATGTCATGTGCTGTTGTTCCTCTGAGGTTGTATTTACCTCATTTTAAGTCCTGCTAAGGAACAGGTGACTGTTATTATGTCCTGATATGTAAAACCATAGAATTCTAAGAGGGTGTACTTTCTTCTTCACACCACTGTGTGTATATATATATATATATACTGTATATATATATATATATATATATATATATATATGATTTGTAGCTTTTTACTGTCAATATGTTTTCAAAGAAAGATGCACTTTTGTAAAATGTAAGTACTACCTCACACTGTCCCAAAACTTTTTTTCAATTGGCTTTATTTAAAACTGAGAATTACATTTGAATGCATACGGTCAATCATTTTATAGTTAATGTTAAAGACCCCATTGAAACTGTCGGCTGACCTGGTGGATAAGAGATTGTAGTGTTTATCCACTGATTTCAGAATTATCTAACACTGTGGAGCTCACATTACTTTTCTACTCTTCTAGTGTTACTTGCATTGGCTTATCTCTAGTTGTCTTCCCTATATTTTCTGAGATTTTTTTTTTTTCATTTCTTCAATTTTTATTAGGTTTATACAGTCAAACAATGACATACGTACATTCCATCTATCATTTTGGAAATATTAAAGTAGCCGGATTAACATTTGTTCCAAAGGTAATTAACGAACTAATCAAGAGCCGGAATGTAGAGAACGGGGATAGTGGGCAGGGATGAGGGGGAGGCGGGGGGGAGGGCAGAGGAGGAGGTGTGGTGCCACACCTCTGCCATATGCCTCTTTGTCTAGTATTAGTAATGTATGGATCTGACGGATTTCCATCCGAACTGGCCCCGACTGCACCCACAGCCCAAGCCCGGACCTCGCATTCATTAGTGACCTCACTAATTGACCGAGAACGCATGTACTACTATCACTGCTGTATTGTGTTTATCTCCACCCCTGGGATATCTGTTTGGGCCAGCCAAGGCATCCAGACGTTTAGGAAATATACGCCAGTGTCATTAACTAAACTCGTTAATTTCTCCATCTGGCACACAAACCAAATTCTGTTCCAAATCTTGGGGATTGATGGAGTTTCGTATTATTTCCATAATGCTGCGATCTCGCACCTCGTTGCTGTTGAAAAATGAGTGATCAATTTTATTACCAGCTTTAGATAGATTTGTTTTTACATTACTTTGCAGATCTCATGCAAGCGTTTGATAAATGAACAGTTTTAGGAGATTTGATTATTACACAGTAGTGTTGCAAAAAAAATAGTAACAGCGCTGTATTTCACCCCTCTAGCGCACTGCAAAGCAATGGGTTGAAGGACACACTAGCACTGAAGGGCTTTGCCAATAACAGTTTTCATGTACATCTTAAAATAATTTGAGGCATAAGTAGGTTTAATGACTCAGTAAAAAGCTGTGACATCAGAAAAACATAGTGTGGCAGATAATGGGTAATTTGGAGGAGTCAGTAAACATGCAAAGCTTTGTCAATGAATGAGAGAAACCTTTCAAGTTCTTCAGTTCTTGTTGCTTAAATGCTCTCGCTACTGAATATAGCCCATGCTCTCCATGGTGACAGCAGCAGCTGTGTTTTGATTTGACAAGGTCACAGAAGTGCTATACAATATCTCTCATGTGACCTAAAAATATGATGAAAGTAGGATAGGTATCTCTGCTGTGGCTCCTACAAGAAATTACAGCAACATGACAGAGGATATTCCATCCTCCGCCCAGGAAGCCTTCAGTGTTTTTTTTTTTTTTTTTTTTAACCGCGTGTAGATATTTGAGATGGTAACGTTCCCTTCTTATAGTATACATGCTATGTTGGGAGACATGTAATTAAATACATACGATGTCACCCATATGGAAATTCTGACAGCATACTCAGTCTTCCATATAGTTTCCTTTAAACTTGGTAGTGGGTGGTGTATACACAAAATACAAACGTTTTGGTTGCTACCAGATGGTGAATTGTGTGCTGAAATAATAGCCATTAACAAAACAAGTTATTTTCCATTTTAGATTTCTCACAACACATTTTCTTCTTATTCTTATTATTTATTATTATCCCATATGAAAGAAACACATATTTGAGTATTTATTTATGGGAATGTTTTAGTGTGGTAGGGCAAAAATATAGTAGCAATTGTGACACAGACTATGACATGACATTTTGGTTTTGGCGGAACTGCATGTGTGGTTTGTAAATGTAAACACATTTGTGAAGAAAAGCGCACTGGCAAATTTAACCAACTTAACATCTGCAGGTACACTAGAAAAAAGCCTTGAAGTCTAGAAAACCCTCAAATCTTCAGGAGGATGCCCAATGTACAACCAAAGAAAGCCAGAACACAACAATACGTTAATTGAAAAGGGAATGCCTTTTTTCATTTCAACTTATATAAAAGCTTCAAAATACACCTTGCTTGATCTGGAAAGTATTGTTTTTTTTGTAATTTTATTTATGGTGTGTACATTGATTATTTTGTTTTAAATAGGGGTTACAGTTGTACAAATTCTGAGCAAGTTAGATATGGAGCATGTAAATACTTTGCAAGACAATGTAATAAAGGGGAGAAAAAGAGTGGTGGAAGCGAAGATAGCACTACTTATCTGTGCTTAAGTTTACCAAGAAATCCACAGTGAAAATCAAGGTGACAATGTGATGATAATTAATAAATAAATTAATAACAAATTATTATCCTTGGAGAAAATGCTGCTCCCAAACAGGACTCAGACCCAGTCCAGACCCAGAGATAGCAGAATATTTCAGGGTGCAAAATTCATCAAAGGACATGGAAAGAAAATAATAACAATAGTGCCATACCGTATACACAATTTAAATACGAATAGGAGTTTCTGTGAATGTCCCACTCACATGTTCCATGTATAAGGCAGTGGGGTTATATAGAGTAACCATCTCAGAAGGATATCTAGATAGCCTCATCATACATTCTGTGGAAAGCGTAAATAAAAAACACAGTATGAGGTTATTTTGAAACAGAATAACACGTGAATTTATTCAAGTCAAGTGCACAACGGAGACAGCTTCAAAACAAAAGCTCTCTCCACAATAATCACGGTATGCCATATATTTATACCCTAAAACCTAAAGCTCCACCCCTTTATGGGGGGGCTTGCACGTCACTAAATATTACCTCATTTTGTAATACATAACAATACTAAAGCTGATGTCATTTTGTAATACATAACAATACTGGATAACTGTCTGTCAGCTAAAAATCATTATGGGGTTAAATGTGATGTCAGTTCTGCCACTTGGCACACTGTGTGAGAAACAGTTTATCTTAGACTACTAACGAGGCTTTCTCATAATATCTAGCCTGTTTACACTTTTAATTTGAAGCTGATTGGATGAGGAAGGGTCAATAAATTTAGCTAGGAGCAAAAATTCCATTCCTGTGCTTCACACATTTGTTTATACAGAAATGAAACACAGAAATTAGACTCACAAAGACAAGACAAGATGGCGGATTGAAATATTCACACAAAATGGCTTCATCCTAAATGCTGTTATGTTGTTATGCCAGACCCCCTAATATCTCATCTTTGTCAGTCCCTCCTCTGATTCTTTAAAACATTGTTTTTTTTAGAATTATTGGTATGATGTTAGTCCAGAAACATGTTGGGAGGCACAAGGGTGCTCCATCATTTCATAATGTGTGTCTGTGTCACCTTCCTTCCTAAGTCTTTCTTGAATTTCTCCTATCTTATCTAACTCATGTTGTACCTTGCCACTCTGATCTTGGATGAAAACACAACATTGTTCTTTAATTAGGGCATATACACTTCCTTTTGATGCTAAAATATAATCTAAAGCCATTCTGTTTTGTAAGGCCATAAGCCTGATCTGAACCTGTTCTTGGTTTAATGATGAAATTAAAAACTGCAAAATTAAGGCCACATCCTTCCTGTAAATTGTTATCTGACTGAACATACATTTTTACACAGGTTTCATTGGTTGGTGGAGACACTTGACCCATAAATTGATTCTTGTTCCTAGTGTGTGATACACCCTTTAAAGAGGTTCCCTTAAAAAATTGGAAAATACAGAAATTATACACATAATACTAAAAACCTTATTTTATGCAAGCAACCTTTCTTTGGATATGCAGTTGCTAGATAAAGGAAATGGCATCTATCTCTATCATCATATATTTTCAGCTATTACTGAGAATTGAAGGGGTTTGGTATCTGTGGAAGCTAAATGCATGATCCTCACCCCTGCACGCATTGTATACATCATTCACTCAGAATATCAGAACAGACAATGTCTGCGATGGTCAACATGGCTGACTTATGATCCTATCCTTGTGGCTGACACACCCCCTGGGTGACCCCCTCCTCTCGTTGGAGATGCAACACACTTCTGGATCAAAGTTTTGCTGCATATGACACATACATAGAGAGTGAAGAGTACTGCCAAAACACATACAAGAGCTTTCACAAGCCACGCTTCCAGGAAACCAATCCTCCCATCAAGGCTCATTTCTACATACACCTTAAATTTCTAACTTAAACACACTCTAAAGAATAAAAATATTGAGTCTCTGAAAAATGAAATGTTCTGATAGAAATCAGGAATATTGAGTCTCTAAAAAATAGAATGTTTTGAGTCTTTGAAAAAATGAAATGTTCCTGATAAGATCAGGCCTCTGCCTGGTATCTTATTTTCCTCGTTGGTTAACGGTCAAAGTTTATGTCTCGTCAAAACGTTAACTTGATGTGGCTGTGCTTTAGGTGACTTTGGTCTTTGGTGGAGCTGGAATGAGCTTTACTGTACTTTGGGTCCAGGGAAAGAACTCTGCCACTTTAATTGCTGTATTGGTGGTTAGTATGGGCCCTTTCATCTGGGATGAAGAGTATGCTTGTTTAGGAACTACTTGACCTTTAACTCCGTCTCGTGTAGGTGCACTTTTATCATACCTTATGCCTAGAGAGACTCAAAAAATGTATTAGTGGCATACAATACTTATTAATTGTTTTATTACCAATAGATGGTCCTTAATTTGTTCCTTTGAACTACTGTTAGTCATAAGTCATCCCATAAGTGTCTCATAGGGAGATAATTTATACCTAGGAACAAATTCTTGTATCAATGTGTTTACTACTGTCTTAACATCCGCATATAGACAGAGGTATCTCCTAGTAATGCTCCTCATATTTAAAACTAAGCAGCTAATGTGGACTTGACTGTACTACAATCTAAGTTCCTAAGGCTTTGGGCCTCAGCCATTGTCAAACCAATTGCTTCCATAATCAACTCTATCCTGTCTACAGGCCATATCCCTAAGACCTGGAAAACTACCAGAGCTGTCCCAATCTTCAAAAGTGGGGACAAAAACACTGTCTCAAACTACAAACCAATATCTCTTCTCCCAATACACACTTGCTCTCATTCATGCCTCACTATCATCTCCTCCGATGCAAATGGTATCAACCTTTTCATAAAATACTAACTAACCTTAAAACTTGCCCCACAAATTAAACATCCCAATAGCCTGCACTCATGGCTATTATTTCACACACAGTCATTCCTACCACCCATTGTGGCCAAGCACTGCCATCTACATCACTTATTCCCTCACCTGCTATCTCTGTAAATTCCCCTCAAACCATAGATTGTAAGCTCTTAAGGGCAGGGATTTCCTTTCCTATTGTCTGATTTTGCTGCACTTATTATTCTATTATAATTCCCTCTACTGTATTCTTTCTGAAGTGCTGAGTACATTTTTGACGCTGTACATAAATTCATACACTACAATACACTACTATCCAATGTCATGGACAAAAATGTGTTCACTCCCAATTAAACAATTACTATACTAAGACAAATGCCCCTAGCCAATTCCAGTCAGGCCTCCACCCCAAACACTCCATTGTAACTATTCTGCTAAAAATATGAAATGCCTTGCATATAATATATACCCTGCTCACTTATGTAACTGTATTTGCAACTAGGTATCACCTGTCCTTTAACTCTATACCTAGAACATATCCAAAAACGAGAGGTGACTCCCAATGCACCACTTTGGCAAAACATTCTACAAATATTTTAACAATAACTACTGCTTATAATAAAATTGTACACCTATGGAAAAATAAATGGTTAAAAGTTATAAAATATATCACATATTCAGTTAATAGACAAATGATTTTGTATAAGACTTCACACTAATGTCTTGCTTTATATAATCTCTTTGCACAGTGCTGAGCACACGGTCAGCTTTATCATTTTAAAGACACTCTGCATATTCATCTGACTAAAGAAAAAATATTTTCTATAAGACTTGTTTCCGGGCAAAGAGCCATTTTGTTTCTGGGCGTTTCGCCAATTGACCCTGAAAAGATAAGATAATGACACACCACGGCTTCTTCCTGAAAAATAATTATTATTCGATTGGAACTTTTGCTTAAAGTTTAAATACATGGAGCTTTATCCAGAGCCCTAAGAACTACATTTTTTATGACCTTTCAAAAATTAACCAACGGGCTTTTATATAGCTGAGGTTCATATAACTTCTTAACACACAAATAACGCCACACGCTCATGCTATCTCCCTCCACTCAGTTCTCTTTAATGCCTTCTGTATGAACTTTCATAGTTTCACTGATTTAATTCACTACAAATTTATGCTATCCTGTTGCAATTCTGTCCTTTCTCAAGCTACACAAACCTATTTCTTTCCATTAATCAACACTCATAAGTCTACCCCACACAAATTCTTCCTTCATCTCACCTCAGGACTTTTGCTGACTATTTTTAAGAAAGAGGTTGAATCCATACACCAGAACATTCCCTCTTTTTCCTCCTATCCTACTTTGCTTCCAACTCTCTACCTGCTTTCCTTGACTCTTTTTCCACTGTCTCAAAAGAGTGTCACCATCACTGTTGATCTCCTCTTCTCCCTCTAATCTGCTACATTTCCATTCTCCTTCAAACATGTAATAGTTATACCATGACTCAAAAATAGCAAGCTTGACCCTACCTCTCTTTCTAACTACTGAACTTGTCTTGCATTCTCCTGCTTGCTCCATTTTCTCACACCCATTCTCTCCTTAACCCTCTACAATCTGACTTCTGCACTGCTCCCTCCACGGAGACAATTCTCACTAAAATAACTCATGAACTACATGCTGCCCAAGACAGAGGTCATCACACTCTGCTCCTATTACTCCACCTCTCTGAAGCATTTGCCTCTGTGGACTACACTCTTCTCTTTTCTCTGTACACACTCTCTCTAGGTGACCTAATAACATCTCTTAGGTTTAAATATCACCTCTATGCTGACAACACCACCATTTACTTTTCAATCCCTGACCTTACACCTGCCATACAAACCTACTTTTCTGAATGTCTCTCTGTTATCTCATCCTGGAAGACCCTTTTTCGCCTTAAATTTAACATGGCAAAAACAGAGTTCCTCATACTTCCTCCCAAACCTGACCCTATTATCTCCTTCCACATTACTCTTGAATCTTCCATCCAGTAGCTCAAGCACGCTGCTTAGAGATCACTCCCAACTTCTCTCTCATATTCTCCTCTTTCATTCACAACATTTCTATAACTGTCGCTTTTTCCTCCACAATATCACAAAGATACACCTGTTCCTCTGTTGCTCAACTATTAAAAACTCTGATTCAGACCCTCATTCTCTCCCCTCTTGATTACTGTAATCCCCTGCTATCCCAGCTTTCTGACTTTCACCTGTCTTCCCTACTATCTATCCCAAACGCTGCTGCGAGAATCACTCTACTCTTTAAACTCTGATTCTGCGTTTCCCCTCCTGAAATTCCTCTCCTGGCTTCTAATCAAGTCCTACTGTTTCTGTATGCTCTCCCTACCTACCAAGTAGATTGTAAGCTCCTCAGAGCAGTGACTTCTCTTTGCTCAACTTTTACTTTTATGTCTGGATCACTTATTCTATGACCTCTTACCTTTACCATTTGATAACTATATGATTACGACATGCACCACTCCTGTGAAGCGCTGAGCCTATTAATGGCGTTCTATACATGAAAACATACAATACAATATATACTTCAAACAATGCTTATGAGCTTTTACCCATATTTTTAAACACAAAATATTCCATGTGTTTTTACAGAACACACACAATACAGACACCCAAAGAACATAGACACAAACTTCTCTCCTACACAGCGAATCAGCTTCTCATATAAATAACCTGCTTTTATTCTCTTTCTAGTTGCCATTAGAACAGAAGGAAAAAGAATATTTTCTGGTTCAAAAGACCTATTCGTGTGGCCAGTACGAACAAATCTTTTCAATTCCATTCTTTTTCTTCTACTCTCTCTCTTAGGGCTGCTCTGCAATTACTGGCAACATGTCCTACCTTTTTACACTTATAACACTTTATGTCCCTTCCAAACAATATACACACAGTCTCTAATTTTATCCCAATTTTTGCATATAAACCTTTCATAAAAATAACCCTCTACTTCCTCAACACCACATATGCCTTAATTATCTATCGGCAAATTCACTTGCTATTTCTTTCCTATTCACTTTCTTTTTCACTTGTTATTATATTAACTTATTAACTTCTGTCCTGGCAATAGTAAAAATTAATACAGCGGGACCCTTCTGTCCCTCAACATAATTCTTTTGACCCATATTAATGTAAGGTATGTTTCACTGTGGGATTCAAAAACACACGAGACGGCGCTCCTGAGCCTATCAATCCCACAGAAAAAGACCCCTCTTTCATTTAAACATCTGCGCAATTAGTTGATAATAGTACAAACAAAAACAGTGCCATTCACTGGCCAACAAAATATATTTATATTGTCTCTTTTCGTTCTCTGTATTCATTCTTTATTATTTTCGTCTGCAGACACACAATCCTTTGAGAATTTTTGGTTTCCCATTATTCCCCTGTTACAGAAATCAAATTTAATTGACCTGTACAATACTTCTTCGTTTACAGAAATCAAATTTAATTGACCTGTACAATACATCGGCTACAGCAATCAACTGTTAATTGACCTGTACAATTTAGCGTTACAATAATCAACGCAAGCTGATTACGTACAACTCTTTTGGCATGTTATTGTTCTGAATAGTGTAAATATGCAGATAAGGACCTGTCACAAGACTGTTCCCCAATCACATTTTCTCACCATAACTATACCAAAGAAAAACTTGAATCACTTCAGCGGGTCCAACCCAGTCCTGATAAACCTTATACTTTTATAACATGGATACAGATAAGACGTTCTAACCAGATCTCCATGAATAACTCACTTGGTATGTAAATGACAAAACAGAGCAAATGTACAATCAGGGACCCGTCCTGCTCAAACAACAAAAATATTTATCACAACCCAGGACGGTCTGAAAACAATCCCTTTAAGCACAAAAACACTCACCTTCATCACCAAAACCTTTAACGGGACTCTTACCTTAGCCCCTAACAACTCGTAACAACTCTTAAACTTTAAAATGAATACAGGAACAGAGAATAATAAATTCACGTGAAACTGCTAGGGATTCTTACTCGTCACATCAGATAAGACACCGTTCAAAAATCAGCTCCACGCACCACTCAAAACAATTTAATCAGGCTGTTTGTCTAAAAAATGCAGGTAGCCTTACCTTGATTCATATGTGAGCTCAGGTTTGAGTGATGGAGGAGTGATTCATCCGGGTGCTCGATTCCGATGATATTGAGTCCCTATTCGGGCGCCATCTGTGGAAAGCATAAATAAAAAACACAGTATGAGGTTATTTTGAAACAGAATAACACGTGAATTTATTCAAGTCAAGTGCACAACGGAGACAGCTTCAAAACAAAAGCTCTCTCCACCATTATCACGGTATGCCATATATTTATACCCTAAAACCTAAAGCTCCACCCCTTTATGGGGGGGCTTGCACGTCACTAAATATTACCTCATTTTGTAATACATAACAATACTAAAGCTGATGTCATTTTGTAATACATAACAATACTGGATAACTGTCTGTCAGCTAAAAATCATTATGGGGTTAAATGTGATGTCAGTTCTGCCACTTGGCACACTGTGTGAGAAACAGTTTATCTTAGACTACTAACGAGGCTTTCTCATAATATCTAGCCTGTTTACACTTTTAATTTGAAGCTGATTGGATGAGGAAGGGTCAATAAATTTAGCTAGGAGCAAAAATTCCATTCCTGTGCTTCACACATTTGTTTATACAGAAATGAAACACAGAAATTAGACTCACAAAGACAAGACAAGATGGCGGATTGAAATATTCACACAAAATGGCTTCATCCTAAATGCTGTTATGTTGTTATGCCAGACCCCCTAATATCTAATCTTTGTCAATACATAGCGAATTCCATGAAGGTAAAAAGGTAGAAAAGACAAAGCAAATATAGTGAAGATTGCTTTTATATATCAAAAACACAAAGTAATGCACTTACATAGGCAACTTTGAGACGCGCATTTAGACCACCCAAGATCACAGTACTGGAACTGGATAGCAGCACCTCCAATCAGCCCTTGATCCTGCTTAAACGGCCGCTTCAGCAGTAGATGAAATCACAGGGTTGAAAATTCTGGAACCAAATCTCAGCTGCAGTCCTCCAGCAGCAAACAAATGTCCTCCTAAAGTTCATATGCTCAGGAAAACTCCGCCCTCCGCGTTTCGCTAAAATATGAACTTCCTCAGGGGTATTTCAATTGGAGCATGTAAATACTTTGCAAGACAATGTCAATTTAAACTTTTTATATATGCTGAAGTAATTTTAGCCTTCTGCAGCTACTGTTTTAGGTCCCTCAAATTATCACCCATCTCACAATCATGCCTCCCGACAGACATTCTATTGTGGCAAACCACAAAGCTACCAATAAAAAGTTTTCATACATCCTACAGTACCTGCCCTGAACCATCGCCTTCCAATGGATGGTCCACTGTTTCATCAAATTGGATGACTTCCTAGCTACACACCACTTAGAACCGTCAACTAACCTCGCCATTACTGCAGCAATCCATTTAGCCTTCTACGGATTCTCTACTACTTGAAGCCCAACCAATGGTGTCCAATTAAAACTCTCCCCTCCTCTTGATCAGCAGCTGCTTATGACAAAGCATTTGGATCCTTACTAAGAAAATTGCTACTTCCCCTATAGGGTTCTAACCCCTTATTTTGAGATCACGCAAAAGGTGATGAGGCGCAACCTCATCTGCCCCCAGAAATAAAGTTCAACTTCACATTATTAAGAAACTGGGCAGATAGGGATCCTCCTGATTTGAAATTGATATCAATAATTCAAAATCAGAAATCCACCTCGCCTTTCCCACCTAACATCCTAAAGCCCGGTCGGAGGGCTAATCCTTCAATCAGAAATATCCAGACGATTCATCCACAAGGGTTTTTTCTCGCCTGCATGTCAAAGGCTCTCTTTTTAGGATACATACATACATGCCTTCTGTTTCTGTTTCATTTGATTTTTCCTAACCCATACAAACCCCTAGGAAAAAGGTCTCATCATGCCTCCCAAGTGGCTCATTCTGCTTAAGTCGTTTAATTTCTGCTAAATCAATTAATTCTTCCATCTACCGTAGGATGCACACACAATTATAATTATTCCAGCCTCCAGCTCTGCTCCTCACTCCCTCCCTACTTCTGAAGCATTCTCTCCCATCCCCTCATTTATTTTCATTAACCTCTACTCCTAGAGTGAGCCATCTTATAATAATGAATAATAATTAATATTTATGGGGTTTGTCTTGTATAATGCTGACAATGTACACAGCACTGTACATAGATGTTTTGCAGGCATGAGTGTTGTGGTGCCTGAGGCACAGGGAGATAAAGTGACTTGCCCAAGGTCACAAGGAACCGACACCGGGTATGAACCAGGCTCCCCTGCTTCAAACTCAGTGCTATTGTTTTCAGAGTCAGTACATTTACTCACTGAGCCACTCCTTCAGCCCATCTTTTCAGGACTTACTCATACATACCCGAGGCCAAAGTCTATTGCCATCCTAAGTTATATCATTCCTTCATCTACCATAGGTTGCACACACAACTGCCATTCAAGTCAATGGCAGTTAAGATTGGATCGGTGTAAAATAACCTGTACCTGAGCTTATTAAATCCCAGCGATAGACTGCTGCTTGTGCATATTGACTGTCCTAAGCACAGCCTACACATGATCACAGATTGTTTGTATGTGTGCCCATCTTCAATACATTATAGTTTTGTAAAAGAAGAAGGAGCCATGGGCACACTTAACTATACAGACAAAGCTATGTACCTCAAACAAACATTGGTTACTAAAGCCAACAGGAACGAGATAATTCAATTTAAATAATTATTTTTAAAAAACATTTCAGGCTTGGATGTTTGCTAGTGTTCTTATGCCTTTACGGTCACTGTCACATAACGGTACTGAGCAGACCCTGCAAGTTCGTTGGATCACCAATCCAAGACACGGAGTTCAAGAAACTGTGTTTATTTGCAAGGCAACAGAATAGAAACCTAGAAACATACACAAAACACACAATTATCCACTTTGTGGGTCACCTCTGGGAAGGGATTGGATTTCTCCCCACAGAGTAGGTTACCAGGAGGTGGTGCCAGGGGTAGCTGCAATAGTCCCTCTGTTTCCGGGTTGGGGAAACAGTCTGTTATGGGGTACAGCAAAGTCCTGGGGACACTTGGAGAGCGGGCGAAGAACAGATAAAAACACTCCTTGTCATTGGTGCAATTACCGGTAGAGGCTGTCCTACTAGTCCGGGGACTGACCTCCACTGGTTATTTGGTGCAAGGGTTGAAGGTATCAGCTGTCAAAAAAGTGTAATTTTCAAAGCAAAGACAGGACCACAAATGGAATTACCTCTGTCAAGTAATCCAAGACAAAAGTGGAAAAATATAAGGGAGACATATCTTAGACACTACAGTTAGCAAAGACTTACGGGGTATGATAGTCAGGGCCGCGAACAGGGAGGTATGCCAGGCTGGTGTCCCGGGCCCGCTGGCTGGACTGGCCCAGCCGGCCCCGACCTCTGGCCAGGACCTGCTGCCGGTCGTGGCCGGGCCCCGGCTCTCAGCTGCCTCAGGTAGGGTTGCCAGTGTGGCTGCAGGGCACCCAGTGGCAGGTCTCTCTGACGTGAGCGACGGAAGTCAGCTGGGCTAAGCTTCCGGCGCTCGTCAGACACCTTGTGGGACAATCTGAGGGAGAACTGGGGCAGGCAGCAACTGCTGTGACCTGCTGACACCCCCCCCCCCCAACCATCCCACAGCCACCGGCCCCACCCTGCAACAACGGCCCACCCCGCAGCAACAGCCCCCATCGCAGTCACCGGACCTCCCGCAACAACGGCAGCCACCGACCCCCCTTGTCAGCCACCGCCTCCCCCCCCCCGCGCAGCAACGGCCCTACTTCGCAGTCACCAGCCTTCCCACAACACCGGCCCTCCTGTAGCAATGGCCCCCCCTTCACAGCATCCGGCCCACCCTAAGCGGGAATTTTTATATGTATTGGGGAGGCTTGGGGGATTTTTATTTGTAGTTGGGAGCTTGGGGTATTTTTATATGGGTTGGGTATTTTTATATGGGTTGGGGTATTTTTATATTGGTTGGGGTATTTTTAAATGGATTGGGGTATTTGTGATATTTATTGTTCTCTTTTTTTAGATGTATCAGTGTCTTTTGTAGATGTATTGGGGTAATGGGGTCTTTTTAAAATGCATTGGGGTCTTTTTTATACGCATTAGGGTCTTTTCTAGATGCATTGGGGTCTTTTTTAGATGTATTTGAGTGTTTTTTTAATGTATTGTTTTATATATATATATATATATATATATATATATATATATAAACCATAATACTGAGTTAAGTTATGGTGAGTAAAAAAAGTGACAAAAACCCTCCACAGGAAAGCAAATATGCAAATATAGCTGTATGCTCATCTGCATGTCTTAGGCAGGTCTGCAACCCCGCCTTTCCCCATTATCACCCAGCATACAGCACTTCCACTGCAGCAAGGGATTCCGGGAAATGACATGCAAATGAGCACACAGTGTCACTTTTTGCCTCAATAACCATTTTTAACATGGTTCCCTATAGGCTTATATGTGTGTGTGTGTGTATGTATATGTAGCCCCCAGGTACATATTTAATGCCCCCCAGGTCCATAGTTAACCCCCCCCAGGCCCATATTTACCCCCCCCCCCCAGGCCCACCCTGAATCCCCCCAGGCCTTTTGTGAAATTGGATGTATCATTGGGTATCTTTGTCTTTTGTTGAAAATATTAAAATAAACACATTGCATTGTAATGTTTTTTTCCTGTATTATAATAATAAGAAAAGAGTTAAGTAAAAGTTGCGCGCTAAAAAATGTTTTTTCGTGCTAGGTGCGCTATGGGTTTGGGGGGGGCGGGGGGCTGCTCCTTTCATTTGTCCTGGGCCCCATGATTTCTGTTGGCGGCTCTGATGTTAGTGGCCCAAATCCCAGTCGCAGGTTTTCTTGTGACCATGGGTAAGACACGTTATGTCTCTGTGCCCAAATCACCAAAATCACATTGTGACCTCTTTAAGCCTGGGACACATTTTGCCTGCAAAACTTTACATATTGTGCTGTGTACAGTGGTAGTGCCATAAATGAAAATACATTAATTAAAGTTACATTGTTTCTGTCTAACTAAAATAAACAATATTACATACAATATAACAAGTAAAGTAGGTAGATAAGGCAGCAGATAAAATACTAATAGAAAATGAATAAATGCAGGATTAAATTTGAAATTATGCATGTCAGGACTCTATGATATATTCTGAAGAATATAGAAGCTACAGTTTAGCTATACAACCTTTCATATTGACTGGTGACTTCATCAGTTGTGACCCAAAAAGATTACATAGGGTATGTAGATGTATAGGACGCCAGTGCATCAGAAGAACAAGTCCTTATATTTATAATGCCTGCAGTAAGAGAAACTCCCAATATACTGAATATACACAATAAAGTTGCCCTAATAGGGTTAAGGGACTAGTACTTAATGCCACTGGCACCACTGATAATTAGTACAGACAAAGTCCCATACAATGAGAATAACAGGGTATGGCAACCCACAGAAAGAACTCACTTTTTGTATCCAGGAGTTTCACACAGCAGTAGCATAAAGGGCGTGCAGTCCACCAGATGATTCAGCAGGAACAGGAAGAAGAACGGCAGTGCACTGCCAGAAAGACCAGGAGGAGGCTCACGGTTGTCTTGAGAAAGGACATAGAGCCCGAAACGCGTTGGTGGACCACTGCTGTGGCTAGGGGGGACATTTAGTCCATTTTTTTTATGCAATAAACACTTTTTGCTGCTGCAACTGTGAGCCTCCTCCTGGTCTTTCTGGCAGTGCACTGCCGTTCTTCTATCTGTTCCATGGGTTATGTAGGTAGTGTGTGCAGAGGGTTTTTGATCAGGAGACGTTTTTAAGAGAAAATATAGGCTTTTTATTCACCACCACGTTCAAAACAGAAACAGCTTATTATCAGCAAAACCAGCGTTTAACAGAAAACAAAAACAGCCTAACTCCTGTTAGGAGCCCTCACTGCACTTCCCTATACACCCTAATGTATCTACAGGTTAGGAGGCTAGGCTCCTTTCTAACAACTACTAGGTAACATAGTGGAGGTCAGTTACCTTCTGCTGGGTTAGGGTTCTGCAAGTCCTTGTGCAGGGTTCCTCTTCTCGGTGGTCATGGGTCCAGTTCCTTCCTGTCCAGAGAGATACAGTTCCCCTGTGATGCCTTGAGAAGGGCATCTGCCCGGACTAGAGATTCCAGTAGTGAATCTGTGTGGGTTTTTATGCCCCTAACGAGTCATCTGAGGAGATTAATCAAACTAGCCTCCTTAGGGATTAACTTCCTCAGTGCTGTATCAGTTGATGTGGACAGGATTTCCCTGTCTCACTATGCAACAGGTAATCCACCCTGTTACAGGGCACTACAGATGTAGCCAATTTTATTGCCCTCAGTAACATGGGAT
Source organism: Ascaphus truei (assembly GCF_040206685.1). NCBI lineage: Eukaryota > Metazoa > Chordata > Amphibia > Anura > Ascaphidae > Ascaphus > Ascaphus truei. Next base: position 252,237,124 of record NC_134486.1, read on the forward strand.
AACGTAAGAAATAATGTGGTAAATATCACATGCATTAAAGAGATCATACATGCTTGTGGTAAAACCTGCAATATTAATGCAGTAGCGTCAGCGACTCGGGTTAACTGGAGTAATAATGCTGGCTACATCTGTATGTTCCACAAACATCTGCAGTTCTCAAACTGTGCTATGCATAGGTTGAGTCGTTTTGCATCTATCTGTTGGATTCATGTGCATGAACACGTTATATGAGAAGACGTCTTATTGAGCAGTAGGATTTAGTTGTATCGTTTTATTTCAGAACAATGAAACACATTGTAACAATTTAGTGAAATGACCTACACTGTGTATAGAATGGATTAGATTAGTAAATAAACTGACTGTAGTGTTTCAGAATGATCTCAAATTGTGCTTCTCTGTTTTGTGTCAATCTGTATCATTTGAGCCTGATAGCATACAATTTAATTTGCCCTACATACAATAGGGCCACATGTAAATCATGGCAGCTTTTGATGTAAACCGTGAAACATGGTATACCCATGACATCATGTGTCCTTTATAATGTACTTTCTAGATAAACATTACTATATTTGTATAGCTTTGTCTAAATTACACTAATTCACCTTCCTTTGACTTTGTTGACATGTTACCTCAGCTTTTTGAACTAGGGAAAAAAGGACTTGACATAAAGAAAAATAGCTATTTAAGAATCTAAACTGTGAACTTTTACAAAAAGAATAGGGAGAAAAACATGCTTCTGGTCCATCTGGCTTGAACAATAATTCCAACATTTCCAGAAGACATGCAGATGCAGCGGCCGTTATTTGAACAAATCACAGCGCCGTTTTCGTGTGCGCTGCTGTACTCCACGCGGCATTAACGCCGCCAATCGCCCCAGGCACACGTGTTTATCGCTGTTGCTTTGTTTGAATTTCATGGCTTGTGTGCAATTAAATGCAATGAAATGAATGTATTGTAATGTGTACAGTACTGTGCTACTGTGTCAATTTCAGGTGTTTAAAAACCAGAAAAAGAAGAGAAAAAGATGCACAGCCAGGGAGCCAGGTGGTGTTAAATAAAAAATCTATTTATTCAGTATAGCTTCATAACAAAAAACATACCCCCCAGGGGGTGAACCAGTACCTCCTAAGCGTTTCGGACCATGGGGGTCCTTTATCAAGGAGTACTCCTTGATAAAGGACCCCCATGGTCCGAAACGCGTAGGAGGCACTGGTTCACCCCCTGGGGGGTATGTTTTTTGTTATGAAGCTATACTGAATAAATAGATTTTTTATTTAACACCACCTGGCTCCCTGGCTGTGCATCTTTTTCTCTTCTTTTGACTGGACTGCTACCAATGGATCTGCACGCCCCTGGGAAAGGACCACAACGGATTCTACTCTACATTTGGAGTGGGTAAGAGTTTATTATTAATGTGTGATTATTATAGTTGAGTACGATTTAGCACTTTTAGTCTCCAATGAGGGGTCACCAGAGTACCTTTTAGGTGCAATGGTTGGTCATCTCCAGGAGACTTATGTGTTTATGGGTCACTCACATATCACATCTCTTAGTTCACCCACTCCATGTTTGAGTCCATTTACCAGTCCTGTTTATTACTGAAGACCTATAATTGGGATATTCTGGAATTTCCACTGACTTTGGAGCACCCATCCCCCTCCGTTTAAAAACCAGAACACTAAAATGTCATTTTCTGCACTCACCTGCACTCGTGTCTTAAGGCGGGAAGGTTGGAAGAAATCCTGCGCCATGACATGGGTATTCCGAGGTATACACCGTGTGAAGTGTTTCAATAACGGCCGCTGCATCTGTAGAAGCACAGATAAGAAGGGCATAGGTTCCAAAATGGACCCGTCACCCACATAATGGCCGCCGTTCGTCCAGTGGTTTGCATGGGTTGGCTTTCTCCTCCCCTCCCCTCCCCCTCACCACGAGGTGGTGTGGAGTTGCACGCGCAGCAGCGGGGGGAGGAGGGGCGGGGGAGGAGGAGGGCAGGCTATTTAAACCCGTCGCATGCGAGGAGAGTTCATTAATCCTGTTTTTTTTCCTCCCTGCAGGTACCTGTGTGTAGCTCCCGATCAGCAGCATGAAGCCCAGCAGCATGAGGCCCAGCAGCATCCAGCCCCCTTCACCCGACCGCCGGACATCCCGCCCGGCGGCCCCACGGAGGCAGTGGCCGCCGCAGCAGCAGCAGCAGCAGCAGCAGCAGCAGCAGCACTCTCCCAGCCCCTCTCACATCCAGAGAAGGAAGCAAGCAAGCAGCCCGGCAGGCTAGCTCCGTCCCCAGCCTCACTCCGGTTACTGCTCACAGCAGAGCAGGGAAGGGAGGGATCGTATTCTCCCTCACGCTACCACTCCGGTCCCTGCTTCCCCTGCTGCTATGCCCCCCCTCCCTCCCTACAGAAACGGCCCCCCCATCCCCCTACAGCTTTCACCTCCCCTCTCCCTCCAGCTTTGGGCCACGCTACCACTGCTGCTTTGTTCCCCATTGCTGCCTTGCCCCCCCCTTCCCACTGCACAGCACATCCCCCCCATGCCGCCCATCCCACCCCCCCCCTGCTGACCAGACCACCCCCCCCATGGCTGGGCTGAGCCACCCCACACTGTCCTCCACCCCACCCACTGCCGCAGCAGAGTTACCCGCCGCGTTCCCGGTGCCATATGCCCACGTATCCCAAGCCCCCCCGTAGGCACATTACATGCACTACGCCCCTGCGCCGTATGCACCTGCCCCCTACGTGCCATACCCACTGGCACCTCTAGCACCCACCCCTGCGCCTCATGCACCCGCGCAACATGCACCCGCCCCTGCGTCTTATGCACCCGCGCACCATGCACCCGCCCTGGCACCATACGTGCCAGGCGCACCCGCACCAGCCTGGGATCCATCAACGGCAGCCCCACTGCCCCTGGCTGCGGGGTGTCCCCCAGTCACCCCCAGTGTCTCGGGCTCCCCCCCGGCAGACACACTGGTGCCAAGGGCAATGGGAAGCGTCGCCAATCCGGGGAGCAGCAACAGGAGCCATGCAGCGACCAAAAGTCCCAGGACCGGTCACCCAGGTGCCCAAGCCGCAGGATCAGGTGAGCAAGATAATGCTGCATTGGAAAATAATGAGGTTGATGTTAGTGATGGGGGGTCGGTTAGGTCAGGGTCGGACTGCGAGTCCCAGGGGTCAGATAGCGACGATAGTCAGAGCGCAAGAGCGAACACCGAGTCAGACGCAAGCAGCGGCGCAGACAGCGACGAGACCCCAGGGGTAAAACGCATAAGGAAACAGGTAGAAGCGTTGAGCAAGGCGGCAAAGCGGAGTAGGATAGATAAGGCAAAACGCAAAGCGCGCAAAGACAAAGGGGCGGTTTCTACCCACAGCGGGAAGGATTCGTTTGCGGTCGAGACTAGCTCCCTGTACACGCACCTGCCCAGGAGACCACAGAGAGACATAGGTAATAGGAAGTATGTGGATATGTTTAAGCTGTCTGTAAAGGGGCGAGCAGAGAGGAAGCACGCGCGGGAGGCGGGCGACAAAGTGCAGGTAGTGAGGAGTAATACGAACTGGATTCTGGGTTTCACTGTGTTTGGGGACTGTTTCCTTTCAAAGCATCCAAAACAATTGCATAATGTGATGAAATACCTGAATGTAATACAGACCATACATGACGAACACGGGGGGTCAGCGTGGCGAGATTATGACGAGCAGTTCAGGCAGAGGTGGCAGGGGGATACACGGTTGAGTCTGGGGAAGATGGACATGGAATTGTGGATGAAGCTAGTGGGAAGCAGGAAACAGGGGGGTAATGCACCCTTTCCCAAGGAGCTGGGCGGTCGGCCCGGGAGTTATTCAGCAAGCAGGGGCAACAAAGGGGAGTGTTGGGCGTTTAACGATAAATACTGCAAACGGGGGACGAGTTGCAAGTTTAAATCTGTGTAGCCAGTGCGGGGGTAGCCACCCCATTAAGAAATGCTTCAAAACCCTGGGCAACCGCAACCAGGGGGGAGGAGGGAACGCAGCTAACAAAGGCCCCAACACCGGTCAGCCTTAGCGGTCTGAGCTATTGGTTAAGGGGGTACCCCGACCGGGAGAAAGCAAGGTTCCTGGAAGGGGGGTTTAGAAAGGGGTTTCACGTACCCGTGGGGGGCGGAGGGGAGGGGTTGTACATGCTAGGGGAGTTAACCGAAACTTGAAATCCGCTACAACACACAAACACATAGTTTAAAAAAATAAAATAATAATAGAGTAGATAAAATGGGGGCGTATGGCGGGCCCATTCACATCCCCCCCTATCGCCCAGTTAATTATTTCCCCGCTGGGTGTGGTGCCGAAAAAGGACCCGGGCAAATTCAGGCTAATACAACACCTGTCATACCCAAGGGGGGGGGGGGGGGGGTTTGTAAACGATGCAATAGACCCGGAGCTAAGACGGGTACAATACCAATCATTTGACACTGCCATAGGGATAATTAAAACATATGGGGAGGGAGCACTATTGGCAAAATCGACATAGAATCAGCCTTTCGGCTGTTACCTTTTGGCCCCCAGCAGCTTCAGATTCACAGGGTGTAAATTTGAGGGTGCGTATTACATTGATAGATGTCTCCCCATGGGTTGCGCCATTTCATGCGCCTACTTTGAGGCGTTTAGTACTTTCTTGCATTGGTGCATAGTCAGTAAGACGGGGACTAGCACAGTGGCGCACTATCTGGATGACTTCCTGCTGGTGGGTCCCCCGGGCTCACTGCAGTGCAACAGTTTGCTGGAGAGTACTAAGGGGATCATGAAGGAATTGGGCGTTCCCATAGCAGAGGAGAAAACTGAGGGCCCAACAGAAATACTGTCATTCCTCGGTATAGAGATTGACACAGTGGCAAGGAAATCACGCTTACCCGCAGACAAAGTCAGAAAGCTTAGAATTAGCCTAGGTCAGGTCAGGGAGGCCAGGAAGGTGAACCTGAAACAAATGCAGTCACTGCTGGGTCTGCTAAACTTCACCTGCAGAGTAACCCCCATGGGCAGGATATTTAACCGCAGGTTAGAAAGGGCCACTGCAGGGGTAAAAAAGCCCCAACACCATATCCGAATCACTAAGGAGCTTAGGGCAGACCTGGAGGTATGGGAGTTTTTTCTCAGGGAGTTTAATGGGAGAATGCTGTGGGTTACGGACAGCGAGACCAGCGACGCCCTGCAATTATTCACCGACGCGTCAGGGGTGGAAGTCAAATGCCTACAAAGGGTACATTAGGTCCCAGCAGGGGAGTAATTAAATAATCGTGCAGTTCTAACATGTTTTCTGTCCTCACAGTGGGAGAGGCAGGCGCAGCGCGGGAAGTCTGGCTCATTGGTCATTCTTTCATGTACTGGGCCCGGGAGCGGGCGGCGAGCACGCTGGGTCTGCAGCTGGGAAACCCACGAGAGATCATGAACATACGATGGCTGGGTAAGAGAGGAATGTGCTGGAGAGATTTGGTGCCAACCACCACAAGCGCGCTAGCAGTCTATGGCAAGAAGCCCCACGTGATAATGACCCACCTGGGCGGGAACGATATGGTGGCCACCAAGTCTTTAGACTTAATCCTCCAGATATACGCAGATTGCGCTAGATTTAAAGCCCTCTGGAGTGACGCAGTCATTATTTGGTCAGAGATTATACTTCGGCTGGTATGGAGGGGGGCGCGCAGTTGGGTGGGCATCGAGAAGGCAAGGCGAGAAATTAACAGAGACATCCGTAAGTTCATCCTCTCTTGTGGGGGGCTGACTGTGAAGCAGGGGGAATTTGAAGACAAGGGGCGCAGTTGGCACAGGAGGGACGGGGTGCACCTAACGGACGAGGGCCTGGATATTTTTTATTAATAACATGCTCAGGCTTTTGCAAGCAATCAGCAGTCAGGGTTTAGGGTCACAGCTTGGTGTGTGGGGTGAGTCCCCAGTAAGTGGCCTTAATGGGTCCTCCGGGTGGTGGAACTGTCAGACCAGTCATTGTAGGGACACCGTAAATACCCGAAATGGGGCTCCACCCAATGCGGATGGGCCGCCAGGTAATGGTCCCCCGGGGAAGATCATGCAGGCTGGAGGCGCCGACGCAGGCGGTCAGTCGCTGTACCCCTGGCACCAATCTTAGGTAGCTGGGCTCTATCCTATGCGGGTAGGCCCAGGCGGCCATGAAAAGGGGGACCTAGGGTGAACGGATGATGGGGCCGTGAGATAAGGGGCGAGAGTGTCCCTCACGGCGGAGAGTGTGTCTCCCGGTTGGCGGTAGAATAGGGCGGGGGGAGGCGGGCTCCTGCCGCCTGAAGATACCGAGATTAGGGATGACAAAGGACTAAGTTTATGGCTGACTGTTATTTGATAGTATTGTTAAGCAATAAAGCTGTGACCATTTTTACTTACACAAAAAACTGTGTCGTCCAAGTTTGTGGGGTTGGGTAAGTAAACCACGCAGTAGGCACTCTGGGCCGTTAAGAAGGGCAGAGGTTCCAAAATGGACCCATCGCCCACATAATGGCCACCGTGCGTCCAGTGGTTTGCATGGGGTGGCTTTCTCCTCCCCTCCCCCTCACCACGAGGTGGTGTGGAGTTGCGCGCGCAGCAGCGGGGGAGGAGGGGGGGGAGGAGGAGGACGGACTATTTAAACCCGTCGCGTGCGAGGAAAGTTCATTAATCCTGTTTTTCCCACCCACCCATCCCATGAAGAATGTTGTTATGTCTAACCATTTCTTATGAATCTGTTAGCAGATCCATTGTTACAGCGTTGGCGGAACTGTCAGGCCTGTCATCGTAGGGACACCATGAATATCCGAAATTGGGCTCCACCCGTTGCGGATGGGCCACCAGGTAACGGTCCCCTGGAGAAGATCGTGCGGGCTGGAGGCGCCGACGCAGGCGGTCGCTGTACCCCTGGCACCAATCTTAGGTAGCTGGGCTCTATCCTATGCGGGTAGGCCCAGGCGGCCATGAAAAGGGGGACCTAGGGTTTACGAATAACGGGGCCGTGAGATAAGGGGCGAGAGTGTCCCTCACGGCGGAGAGTGTGTCTTCCGGTTGACGGTAGAATAGGGCGGGCGGAGGCGGGCTCCTCCCGCCGGAAGATACCGATAATAGGGATGACAAAGGACTAAGTTTATGACTGACAGTTATTTGATAGTATTGTTAAGCAATAAAGCTGTGACCATTTTTACTTCCACAAAAAACAGTGTCGTCTAAGTTTACAGGGTGGGGTAAGTAAACCACGCAGTAGGCTCTCTAGGCCATTATAGCTATACTGTGACACCTTGCTACACAGCCTCACTTCTTGCCAGAAACACTCCATGACGTGCTTTTTGTTTATGCTCTAAAACAGGGGTGCACAATCTTTTTGTCTGCGCCACCTTGCCCCCTCCCCCCCCCCCACCATTACCTTTTATACAGTGTTTTCTGACATCATGTGACCCCATGGTGCCGCATCAGCAGAACTCGCCTGAGACAAGGTAAGGGACTTACAGAGGCCTCGCACGCTTCCCCCGACATTTCATTTAAATGTTGTGAGGAAGAGTGCGGGGCCTCTGTAAGCGCTGCGCCTCCCGCCCAGAAAATGTCACGCCCCCCCAGTTTGCGCACCCCTGCTCTAAAGCAAGGTGACAAACATGGCCAATAGATCAGAGGAACATGCTCACATCTTTCACTGAGCAAAGCTTATGAACTGATATTTGTGTTCAATATAAAATAGAAAACAATAATCAGAAGACTAAGCATCTTATTACGAAACAGCAACAAATAGCAGAAAGTGCCATCTGGATCCCACAATATCTATTTGCTGCTTACTTTGTGACATCAGCCACATTCTCCAACGGTTACTTGAGTGTATCTAGTGTACATTTGACAGTCTAGACAAAGACATGGACTAAAGCTGTACGCTATATACTGAGAAGAATGATTTGCTAATGGACTGGGAATGGGTAAGGGGACAGTTATACAGGTCCTAAATTTAGTGTCATGTGCTAGTAAACCAAATACTTTAGTGCATTACTGAAACCAATCACATGTGACATCTTACAAGTTTGTACATGATTGTAAATGAACTATATCAAAAGTAACAGTGACAATGCAAACCATTTTATAAGTGATATTTAATGGTTGCCTGTGAACTTTATTACAGGCATACCCCGCATTAACGTACGCAATGGGACCGGAGCATGTATGTAAAGCGAAAATGTACTTAAAATGAAGCACCACCTTTTCCCCACTTATTGATGCATGTACTGTACTGCAATCATCATAGACGTGCATAACTGATGTAAATAACACATTTGTAACAGGCTCTATAGTCTCCCCGCTTGCGCACAGCTTCGATACAGGTAGGGAGCCGGTATTGCTGTTTAGGACGTGGTGACAGGCGCATGCGTGAGCTGCCGTTTTCCTATTGAGCGATATGTACTTACTCGCGAGTGTACTTAAAGTGAGTGTCCTTAAACCGGGGTATGCCTGTACTGTGCCATCTTTGGATTTTTGGATCCAATATATATGGTACATACCTTTTGGGGTCATTGGTGAGTCAACCCTCATTCTATCGGTTGTATAACATGTATATATGTACTGTCTGAATATTCTAACCCGATGAACATCACATCTGGAAAAGGTTGGTTTTTGGTAATTACCAGACCCCTTCATCTTTTAAATATGCATTGTTTTAGACAATGTTTTCATTACTAGTAGTGGAGAAAAGTATACTTTGTGATGGTATTAGATCTACTAGCATGTTGCATAACACAGCATTCTGTTATAATTACTTTATTTTCTGTACCCTTATATTTTGACCAAATTAATAAAATTTGTGTTTAATTTTTTTTAAAATTAGGAAACTATAATTAGTCTCTGTGGGACAAATATTAGGAATGTATAATAATCATAAATATCATTTAGTATTTTAACACATGCTCAGCATACATACAGATATAGCAGAACGTTCTTCCTCCCGCCAATGCATGACAGCGCATTACAATCGTTTCAAAATTTTATATTTATTGTGCGATTAGCAATGCAATGGAGCTGTCATTATGCTAATGAATATGGCACATTTTCTCTAATAATCTCGCTTAGTGACCTTATTAATTCATTTTGCTTCAGTAATCAGTTGTATGTAAAGAACACAGTGAAACTCACATCTCTAGTACAGTCCCAAAGCTCTACCTTTCTCACAGCCATATCATAATAGATGACAACTAGATGCCTCAAACTCAATATTTCAAAGATTGAGCTGCTTATAATCCCACTTAAATCATGCCCCATTGTTGTGCACTTTACCATCACAGTCAATGACACTGTAATTCATCCAGTTCCCCAAGCTTGTTGTTTAGGTGTCATATGTGATGTCTCTTTCATTCTCCTCTCATCTTAATCCTATTGCTAAATCTTGCGTCTTCTTCATAACTTTGCCCAAATACAAACTTTTCTGTTTCTCTGCTACAGTGGCGGCCGCCTTTAGCCTCGTGCGGCCGTTTCAGCGCAACTTTTAAAACCGCGGGCAGATGCACTGTTTGATGCGGCATGTTCCGGTATTTAAAGCCGCAGCCGCGTGTATTGTATTAGCGCTGTCTCGGCATGAATGCGGCATGAACGCGGTGAAGTGCGTGGCATTCGAAAAAAATACCCAAACTAAATCGGAGATGTTGGAGAATAAAAGGGGCCGTGACAGTACCAAAATATTATTGCATGCCCTCCTCTTCCATCTGGACCACTGAAACCTTCCCCTCACTGGCCCCCCAGCTTTCTACTCTTGAATCTATTTAAAATGCTGCTGCAATGATAACCTCCTCTTGAGTAGTCTCTACCTCTCTCCTCCTGAAAACTCTCTGGCTCCCTATTAAACCTGGCATTCACTACAAAAGTATTTTTCTCTCCGTCGCCCCTCCTCGGCTTTAATCTCTCGATATACCTCTACTCACTCTCTACCCTCTGCTCAGGCCTTTATTATCCCTACCCGCATAAGTTCAGCTCTCTCACACGTGCCACCTTTCTCACATGCTGCACCCTAACTCTGGAACGCCCAGCCTCTCTCAATGCCCATCATCCACCTTCATGTCTAATGTCAAACCCCATCTGAAAACTCACCTGTTCAATAAAGCATTTTGTTGAAGCTGTCAGCTTCCGGCCAACAAGAGAGAGAGGAAAATCAACGTGGGAGGCGGCTTCCTTAGGCTGGGTCCCCACTGGCGCTGAGCTCGCTATGCGCTTGGCGCTCTTACCTTCTCCAATGTGAATCAGCACATCCCCTCTCCCGCTGTGCTCGCGCACTCATGCGCGTGCACACACGCTCTCCCAAGCGTTGTGCTTGGGGAGACAAGGGAGAGATACTTTCGGGCTGAAAGACACAGTGTGTCTGTATCTGTGTGTGTCTATCTGTCTGTCTGTATCTATCTGTGTGTGTCTGTGTCTGTCTGCCTGTGTGTGTCTACTGTGTGTGATGCGTGTGGGGGAGGGGGAGAGAGTGTGTCTTTGTGTGGGGGAGAGAGAGTGTGTGTCTGTGTGGAGGAGGTGGAGTGTGTGTGTTTGTGTGGAGGAGGGGGAGAGACTGTGTCTGTATGGGGGCGGGGGAGTGTGTGTAAAAGGGGGGAGTGTGTGTAAGTGAGGTGGAGTGTGTGTGGTGAGAGGGGGAGTGTGTGTGTATAAAAGAGAGGGAAATATAGAGGGGGTAGTGAGTGTAAGGGAGGGAGCATAAGGGGGAGAGACATGAAAGACGGGGATGAGGGGGCGAGAAACCGGGGGGGAAGCCAGACTGGAGGGGGGGGGGGGCTTAAGACGGGGTTGGGGTTTCTCAGAATTTCACAATCAAATTCTGGGGTTCCCCAACAAAAAAAAAGTTTGAAAATCACTGCACTAGACAGTATGCTTTTAGCTGCAGTATCCTCTTTTACGCACTCTGATCAGTGCACTCAAATCAGCTATTTTTCTATTAGTCTCCACGCATGTCAATAAGATTGTAAGCTCTTTGGCGCAGGGACTCCTTCCTCTCAGTGTTACATTTATGGCTTGATGCACTTATCCTATCTGTATTATTATATTAATTGTATTGAAATTGTATTCTAATGATGGTAAACATTATAAAGCGTAGCATACCTGGTTGACAATATCAAATACTAAGTAAAGTGCCCAGCTTCGCACCGGTTGTAGTACTCTGGAGTACTCATAAAGTCTGGCTTTGCATGGGTCTCTCTCCCTCTACTTCTGCCTCCTCCCACCCTGGAACCTTTCTCTGTCTCTCCCCTCATCTCTCTCTCTCCCATCACTTTCCTTTAATACCTTATGATGTTCCTAATTCTTTCCCCTTCTCCAGCATTCTTGCTTTCTCCCGCGTGCCAACAGTCTAATCTACCCAGTACCCCAAGCCCTTTCTTTCTATGTCTACTTTCTGTGTAAACCATATAGCTATCTGACTCTCCTTCTCTGCCACCAGGCTGTGCGCATTATGATGTCACATGCCAGGTACATAGCCTACCTGGTACTGCACCCACTGACTGATTTGCTTGTCAGAGAAATTTTAATCACTCATAGATATAATGTGTTTAAATAATAATAAAAAAAGAACACCATGGTGCACGCCCTTAGGGACCCCTAAGTATGCCTGCAAAATTTCAGGTGTCTAGGTTTCATGATCTTGGATCTATGGCCTGACAGACAGACAGACAGACTCTCTCTTTCATTATTATAAATACATACCGTATTTTCAATGTTTTCATATTTAAGAATACTTTCAATCTTTCATTTACTTAGCTTTACATTCAGTACTATAAATGAATGCTTACAGGTCCAACATTTTTTAAATTCTGCTTAAATTGTCTTTTTTCCCTTCGGTATAAAATTCTAGCAAACCATGTGAGGTTGTGGCTGGTCACTATTAATGTGATGTCTAGGGTGGGCCTCATAACTAGCACAACAATTAATTTTTTTCCATGTGATAAAACAACAGATGTGCTTTACCATGTAACATTTAAGAAGCACTTGAGTGTAATGCAAATTTTCAGTTACGTTAATGATAGGTTGCTTGCGTGATTTTTAAATATGTTAACTAGAATGTTTCATGACTAATTACGTAAAGGCATAATTACACATAATATCAAAATGCCCTCCTACAAGACACTCCCTTAAACATCTGTTAGAGACACAACACAAAGCAGGATACCGAATGTTTGGTTGTATCATAATTATTTTTATTATCACTTTCTAAATCAAGTCTATAAATATCCAATGATATTCGCAAAGTGCTCGAAATAAAAGAACATTTCCAGTAGTCCGTGCATGAGACGATCAGTCCAGACTAGGAAACCACAGTCGACAACAATGCATTGCTTTTAATATTTAGGATAATACTTTATTCATACAACCATATAAAAAAAACTGAATGCGTATCACAGGGAATTAAAGGCACCAAAGCTTGGGGCATTAATCATTTTACCACCCCTATTTTCCACGGCAGTAATAAATGTATAACATGGATTACATATGGTGTAGCAAGGCCATCAAATACTCAATGAGATCTGGCAGCAAAACTAAGAAAGAGCACTGAAAGATCGCATAGGAAAGACATGCGGGACATGTTTGTGGAAAGTCACCGGTTCACTGTGATTGTATTGGCCATGACTATTAGGAAAAGCACCAGACGAGCTCCCCTCTAGGCTGCATAGCAAATATCTCCTTCCTTGGCCTTTGTCTCTGTAAAAGCTGCCATCTAGTAAAAGAACAAATATGGCTTCTTCTTCTTTCCATAGGCAAAATACCCCTTTTTATATTTGCTCCTTTCTAATCCAGGCTGGAAAACATTGAGAATTACACATACAAATAAGATATAGGTTTGTTATTGGCACTCAGCACTGACTCTAGTTCAGAAATGATATATATAGTGTCAATAAGATTACGGGAGTTCATGACCCGTGAATTATTGGAAACAAAAAAAAACCATATATATGGGTAAACAAACTTATCATGAATAAAATTTATATTCTTATCTCTCTGCTGCCAGACACAGCAAAACGATCAATGCTGTGCCCTGCCAAAAACCATTGAACTGTAAATGTGGTTCACCATGAAAGATGTTGCTTTTTATTGAAGAGTTAATAAAAGCAGGGATATAATTGACAAGCTGTAGCAGAAGATGACAAAGAGACACAGTATTTGAAGATGCAGAGTGTAGGATTTCTGGCACCAGAGCTATCATATCTCATGAAGCTACTGATGTAATATTTGTGTACGCAAGCTGATGCCAAAATGCAGGCTAAGTTTATAATAGTACTCTTAATATATCAGTCAACATAGGTTATTTGTTGGATGAAAGAGACTGAGAAACACGCTAACAGGGTAATGATATTACTGTCACTAGTGGTAGTCCTGGCTATGTCCGCATCTTCCATTTACTCACTGATACAGTATATACAAATATTCTGCCTTCATGACTCCCTGAAACCTTCAGTTTCTCTGCAAAATACAGAATAGAACCACACAAAGGAACTAGGACTATTGAACCACTACAGTTTAGTAAATGACATATGAGGGGCTTATTTAACTAGATAAATAAGATTTCTGGAATGGCTTTATGCATAAAAAGCCATATTTCACACTCACAGCATATTAGCAGAACAAATAGGTCTGAAAGTGCACGACGCACATTTTTAAGCACAAGCCTAGTGCACTCACAGGGCTGCTTATATGGGCATCACCTATACGTTCCTCATGGCCACAAGGCCTACAGAGCAACTCCTTCAAATACACACCAGAAGCACCCATGAAAGGAACACAAGCCCAAATAGCAAATATATCAACAAAGATGCATATCTTTTGATAACTACTGCTAAAATATGTCGTGATAGAAATGATTACCTCAAATTTACATAGTCATATACTGTATATATAGAAAATGTAATAAGCATAGAAGATATTTCTATTTTTTCTTTACAAATAATAAATGCAGAGAGAAATTAATAAGTGTATGGCTGTAATTTATATATTAACATTGCTCCAGCAATGCCTAAACACTATACACTTCCTACCTTGAAACATGCAGTATGGTCATGTTACATGCATACAATACAACCAACAGCGCCAATGGCGGAGATGTGCTACAATAGAGAACTGTACAAAATGTGACTCTTTTTTTCTATATAAGTAACATAATGACAAATGTAACAATAAAAGAATATGCACAATGAGCTACCCAATATAAAAAGTACAGAAATATTTTTTCTGCTGGTCATAATACACTGAAGATTGGCTTGAGAGATAGTTAGAGTTGGCTTGGCTAGAGTAATAAATTGTTTGTGTTAAGACAGCTGCAGTGACAGGTCAGCATACTCGACAAATGTACAGATGCAGTAGACGTTATTGCACCAATTAACACTAGCGCGATATTTAACGCACAGGTGATCCCACAGCCATGGAAAACAATGTTTACACGTGCGTTATCTCCTCAACACGCGGGTTACTTTTTGCATTTTTTTTTCTACCCTAACGCACGCCTGAGTGGGTGCAATTTACTGCTGTAACTGTAGCATTTGAGCCATAGCAAATATTATACAGCATTTCAGGCAACAAACTTTTCTTTCTTAGAGTCACAAAGTTACCGTTACAGTAAACCAGTCTGTACTTTGCATGGTTTGCATTAAACACAGAACGTGTCCTACAATGCATGTGGCCCTAATAAAGGAAGTCTGATCGATTTATTGCTCAAAATGTCAGAGTATATTTTACTTGCTGTGAGTGCCATATTTCACCCCCATGCTATAGTAGGAGTGCGCTATTTTGTCTTCATATGCCATTGATCGTATCCTTTTTTTTAAGGGAGATACCAGCTCCACACACTTGCATCTAATGACTGGCTATATCTGAATTATCTGTGAACTGAATTGTATATAATATAAACTTTAATAAGCACAATGGCAGGCTCATTCCTTCCCAGCCTACGAATTTCCATCAAAGAAAGCGTGATAAGCAGAAGACAGGAATCCTTAGTGTGTTGTTCTCCTGGTGGCCGTAGGCACCGAGGGGGATCTTGATGCCCATCTAGAAGGCAGACGTTGATTTGATGGTCGCGCGGGACGTGAGAATCCTTTCCCATCTAAAGATGACACCAGCAAGGACATCTATGACAGAAAAGAAAAACTACTTTCTATATCACAAAAGATAGTAAGACTAACACATCACAAACCATGTGATACTGATATGTCCATTCATTGGTTTAATTCATTGACACTCACATTAAATACATTTCAATATGGATAAAACCCTCAGATAAAAGATACTGAATTCAACAGTGACAGTGATTTCCCCTAACTTGGAGATCTTTCTAGTAGGGCCTCTAAATAAGTGGGAAAATACATGTATCTGCTTTACCACATTCTGTGAAATACTAATTAATTGTCACATATTTTCATAGTCACTTAAAAGCAGACATGGATTTATGTTTGCCTTCTGATACACTGGCGACACACTTTATTCGAGCTCGGCTAGTCCCACGAATTTGGGTATACCCGGGTGTATTGAGGTTTGTGACTGTTTTCTGCCCGAGTGCATTGGGTTATTTTCCAGGCAGGGATTGAAGCATTTTATTCCCGCTGGCTGCAATACTGCACAGTATATATATATATACTGCATTACAATTCATGAATTTATGCCATCTGGTAGACACGCGAAGCATTGCAGCCTATTAAATCCTAATCATTATCATTTAACAGATCAGCCGCCCGTCAGCCAGGCATGAACCCAGGCTGGGAAGGCAAACGCAACGGGGCTTGTCAGAGGTGAGGAGTGGCGCATTCCAGGTATCTGCCAGGTACATACCGGGTATTTGCTCGAATAAAGTGTGTCGGTGCAGTAGTAGGATTAGTTTAAAAAACAAAACAAAAGAAAGGTGCATTTGTTTATCTGCATTATAGCATTTAGAAGAATGTCATGTGTAATATGATTGCGTTGAACAATTCTTCATTTTTATAAAATAATATTTAATGGTAGCGAAAGGCAATTTTATTCTTCCAACTATCAGTGATCTACCCTCGTGGTCAGGACTGCCTGTACTTCTAGGAAAGTCATGTTATTGTGCCAAGAACCAAGCAATAAACAAAGAAAGAATTACAACATTATTTTTTACCTCCGGTACCTGTAGCTTGCAGCTTGATGCTTTGAGCCTGGGTTGAATGGACATGTCATGGAAATGGAAAACCTGGGTTGCTTGTTCAATTTGGAGCATTTCTAAACACGGATTCGATGTTTCTGAGCTACTGTCTGTCAGCAGAAAATCAGATTGTGTCCGTTTACCTAATGAGTACTTCGAATTACAAAAAGGAGCTGCACTTTTGTTCTCGTAGCTTCTCAAAAGCTTTTCAACAACTCCATAGTTGGACCTGGAGTCTGCTGACCGTGGTCGGCTAGACAAATTGGTTGGTTTCCATCCGTGTTCTTGAAGCATGTTCTGGTAGCTACTTGCATTATTAGAGCCAGTTGTTTCACATTGTTGAGCTGTACCTTTTACACTGTTGTTACTGCTATGATAGCTACCATTTCCAAAAGTCGGCACACTTATCTCTGTAACACTAGGTGGAGTTGTATTCTCTATAACAGTGGCTGGGCAGTCACACAGTGACTGATTATAGTGGTTCTGATTTCCAGTCGATGGCAGTTCCAGTGATGATTCGTGAACAGCTGTACTTCCTTTACCCGTCTTAAATACAATTCTATTAAACTCATCTATCTTTTCTGATAGTTTTCCATTTTTGATGGTATTATCATAGTTACATCCAGAGCCCGAAGCAGAATGTCCTTCTATAATCATATCAGGGTACATGTTATTGGAATATTGTAGACCATTATGAGACATAACACCATTCTGTTTCTCCATATCAGGGGATGTAATGTTGGCATCTGAAAAGCTATTTAGGACAGAACCTGAGGAGGTTCCTTCTTCAAGTGCTCCAACATCACATAAACATCTAACATGACACCGTCCATCTTTATCCAACACAATGCCAGTGTTGTTGGTGACTACAGGATTCTTATCCTTACTTGCAGTAGAATACATATGAGGATGACATATATTAGTATTAATGGATGATGTCTTATCCATTTCAGGAAAGGGTGAGTTTGTTAAATGCCATGATAAACACCAGGGTGGAAGTAATGGGTCTTGTTCTTTCAAGGGTTGGCCACGTATCACGGAATCATGAGGAACAGAATTACACAACGTGAATTGTATATTTTTACTGTCGTTTAAATTATTTTCCTTAAACGGTTTGGTTTTGGAGATTTGAGAAGATGACACATGGTTCTTGCCTGTTTCTAAATGTTTACTTCCTTCTTCTTCGGATTTACCAACAACTGACACTGACGCCATCCTGTTCATAAAAAAACAGAAATGCATGCAACAATGTATTATTTGTGTAATTAATAACAATTTCAGATGTGTATATTGAAGTAATACAGTATGTCTTAAAACAAATTAACTATAGCAAAGACAAAGCAGTCAGAATATAATTTGTTTTCTATTTGCCATTATTGGAATCAGGAAGGAATTTATTTTTCCCCTTATAAGATATCATTAGATGATGTTTCACTGGGGTTTTTTGTTTGCCTTCCTCTGGATCAATATACTGTAACTACAAATATAGGACGTTTATCTGTATTCTAAAAGTAACATAGGTAACCCGATGGACATATGTCTTTTTTGAACCTCATCTACTATGTAACATTGGTTAACAGCACATCAAAATATCACTTGTGAGCTCATTCACATGTCTCAGACAGGTCTCTGTTTTGTTACCATTATCTCTTAGCATGCAATGCTTAAGTTGCAGCCAGGGATTCTGGGAAATAACATGCAAATAAGCACACAGTGTAACGTTTTGCTTCTTATCCAGTTTACATGAACCCCTCCCTATATAGTAGCTTATGCCTGTTTTATTACATCTGCATCTGCTCCTGGATTTCTGTTATATACAGATGTATTCCGGGCTGTGAGTATGGCCAGTAATAACACAGCCATCTACCGAGGAACTGCAGGAAATTAATATTTTTGCCACAGCTCACATAAATAATAATTGCAAAAAGCCCCAAAAACATCAAAACCTCTGAAAAACTTTAGAATACGTATGAATAAGTTCTCAGCAGAACTTTACACATCCTTAACCCTGTATTACAAGATTACTAACTGGGGTTTGGGCAACTCAATTACATCCGTTTTTAGTGAAGATGAGAAGTAAATCCCAGGATGGTGCTTCCAATGTCCAGGATGACGATTGCAATATAGCTTTAAAAGTCCAGGAACTTATATATCCATTAGATAGATAATATGTGCAGTTTGAAAGGCATAGAGCTCACAATAAAGCCATAATTAAGGACTTCAATAATAGGATAAAACTCACTGTGGATGTGGGAATGAATTCCCAATAAAGAGAACCCACCCCACAGTCACTTAAGAGTAATAATCCACTGTCCCAAGGCGAGAGCGACAACAGCCTATCTGCATATAAAGTCATTATAATAAATGTGAATAACTCACTGTTAGGTTGTCCATAGAAATCCTGGTTGAAATAGCGTGCCTCCGTCCATAGAATGAGTATAGCTATCCGAAAAAAGATGATGGATCACTGCTGCAAAATGAAAGGGCTGGAGGCTAGCTAGTGAAAATTAAAAATGCTTTATTCAAAGATGCATAGTAGCCATAGCTACAAAGAGGGTCCTCTAACGCGTTTCGCGCTTGCGTGGCACTTTGTCAAAGCTCTTTGACAAAGCGCCACGCAAGCGCGAAACGCGTTAGAGGACCCTCTTTGTAGCGATGGCTACTATGCATCTTTGAATAAAGCATTTTTAATTTTCACTAGCTAGCCTCCAGCCCTTTCATTTTGCAGCAGTGCTCCATCATCTTTTTTCGGATATCTATACATCCGTTTTTAAATGAGTAACCAGAAAGTCATGCAATAGCTTCTAAAAGAATCTCTCCCTTTCCTTTGCTGCTTCTGCATTTTATTAATCTTACACTTTATCACTTGGCCCTCGAGAAGTTCCACGGTTGATTAAATAGGTGCTTTCAATAATGATTTCTCAATGCAATAAGACAACCAAGTTCAGTTCATTCATAAATACCTCTTGCAGTTGGATCTCATACGAATTTCTTCTTGATATCTACAGAGCTCCTCGCTGACTCTGGCAATTTCTCTTAGTGCCTGCAGCAACAAATACATTTTGTATTACAACCACGCACTGTTACAATTACAAACATTTCCTAATGTCACTGAACAAAGAACAATCATTTACTCACGTCATTTAGTGTGTCATTTTCCGTTTTGGACATTTTTGGAGCAGGGAATTTTTCAGTGTTCATTTTGTGAATCTCGTGTGTTTGATGGGTTACTGCTAACGCATGTGTTTTCTCCTCATTTGGACTAAGACAACCATTGGTAAGTATTCTGCTACTTGCATCCATCCCATTGCTGATTGTGTTATGCTGGTGAATCTGTCTTGCTGTGCCATATGGTACAATGGTTTCAGGACGGGAATAAGGCATTGAAAACGTCAGTGTTTTCTTCTGAATCCCCTCTTCCTCTTCATTCAGTTTGTTCTCCCTCCTTAGTTTCACCTCCTGGTAAAGCTGCAAGAGAAAGCATCAGACTGTTTCTTGGCATCCTACCTCCAGTGCAACTCGTATATACTGTATACAGGATTCCGTGTAACAGTGTCATGTAAATTACCAGATTGAAAGGGTTGTGTTAACCAAGAAATCGACTCACAAATAGGGAATTAGTGACAGAGAGGGGTTACTAAGAAGAAAACTGCCATCAAAGAAAAAGTCAAAAACATGTACCTTAGAAATGAATGTCAGAAGCAAACAGAAGACACTAAGTAAGGGGCTTATTCTATATCTGCCGAAACAGCCGACCGGGACGTTTTTGGCCGTAATTCCCCATTGAAGCTAACAGGCAATTTTGGCTGAAAGGGCCATAATTGTCTGCTTCCGAGTATATACAATACACCCTTAATGGCCTAATTTACTAAGCAGTTATAAGCTTTAAGGCACTTTTTGCCCTTAAGTCATCATTTAGAAAGTATGGGTCTCTAGCTCAAATCAAGACATAAACAAGGTACCTCTTCTATATTCTTCTGCATGATTTTCCACTGACATTCCCACTCTTTCCTTTCACTGTCAAATCTTTCCAGCAATTCCATCTTTTCCACATTCCAATTCCTTTCATTATTCTCTAGCTGCCTCCTCAGTTCCATGGCCGCGGTGTGAGTATCTTCCAACAGGCGCTTCTGTTCCTCTCTCTTCTTTCTCAACGCTTTCTGGAGGATTGGAGTAGTTTTATTTGTGCATATCATGGTTGAATTAGTATCTAACTGGTTATATCCACTACCAGCTTCACGTTGCATAGCCAGTAACCAGCTTCACACTGATAGTATCCAAAAAGTCAAAACAGCTGTGAGTAGGTTTACTGTCTGTGCTGAAAAGCTGTGTAATATGGCAGGCATAAGCTTATAGGGGTTCATGTTAAAGTGGATAAAAAGTAAAGAGTGACACTGTGTTCATTTGCATGTCATTACCCAGAATCCCTGGCTGCAGTGGAAGCACCATATGCTAAGAGATAATGGGGAAAAACAGGGTTAAAGACCTGTCTGAGACATGTGAATGTGCTCACCAGTGATATTTGTATTTGGTATCTAACTGGAAAATGTTTAAATTAGGAAACATTTGGAGCAACCTAATATTAATTATTCAGCTTGAAAGCTATTTGTGCAGCTCTGCTTCTAAATCATTGCCGAGAAATACAAATACACAGCAACAACTATTGTGCCACTAAGAGGTTGATAGTAATTGCAATTTTTTTTTTTAAATTGAAATAATGGTTAATTCAGTTTTCTTGATCTCGTTGGCTTCTCTGTTAACATAGATCATCCTTGGGTACTGTAGTATCTTGTGGAGGAATAGCCACTAGCTTTATAAAAAGGAAGTCAAACTTACAATGCTCCATCTGGACACCACATGTTGGGATGGGGCAGGAGATTTTTTTTTAAAATTCCATTACACATTTGCAATCATTTATTCTGCATGAAACAGATCTTTTAGAGAAGCGAGATTTCTGCATTGGAGCCTGTTTTTTTCCATCTCTTTCTGAAACATCACAGTCATTCCATTGTTTCATTTACCTGAGAAATGCAATGTTTATGCTCTGTTCTTTCACATTCCCACCCACATCGATCATTTAGAAATTGCAGCAACAGATCGCTCCATTTCTTTTCTTCTTTTCTCTGCTCCGTCTGAATCACTTCCAAAACAGCCTTGAGCTCCAGCAAAATCCCTCTGTTTTCACCTGCCTGCAACATGCAAGACATTAATGTGATGGAATATCACCATCCGCACAGAGCACACAGCATTCCTAAAATGAAATAAATCTGTTATTACTTTGGGTAAGCCAAGTCTCTGGCTTTCTAATGGAAAAAATCCAGTGCATTGCAGTTCAGCAGTTTTAGAAGAAGCCGCCACTAACAGCAATCAATGTAACACTTTATATAAAAATGTACTGCGGCCTTAACGTATATTGTGTAAACGTGATGGCATCTGATAACATATCCAGTTCACTAGCTCACCGAGATTTAGATGAGAGAGAGAGATATTTGAATGCACATCTGCCAATGACAATCTGATGGACTTTGGAAAGTAAAATCGACGCCTTGTGCCAATTTAATCATTTCTGTCTTAAAGCCTCAAATCCCCTTGTCTATTACACAGATTAAAAAAATGACTAATCGTGACACTCCTATATGTGTGCTATCCTCGTTGCTACTCTTTGTGCTGTTACATTTGTGTGGTAGCTCTTCTTGAGACAATAACATGGAGATCGGTGTTTACTGTTTACTTTAAGGAGGGCCATCTCTTATGATCTGCACACACGCGGCTACATTTATACATCGTTGGGTGACATGTTTGTTTCTCAATTCAGCATCTATTATGAAAGGTGTCAGATGCTTCTACTATAGAAAAATGCCAAAACACCGACGCTGTAATGAGTTTGGCAATACACAGACACACCGAATTTGACGGCAGATAAAAAATAAATCAAAACCTCAGACCCTTTTTGATCCCTGGATTTCTTTTGTACTCTGGATATCCTTGCCTAGTCCAAGCATGTTTGAATTCCCCTACTGTCTACAAGTGTATGCATGTGTTTGAAGAGACTGGTGGTTATTGCAAATGTTGTCATTTTCACTTTGTAAACATTATAATTTCCCCACTTTCTTCTTTTACTGCATGATTCCAGAGATAGCTGCAGGGGTTTTTTTTTTCTTCCTGGGGGGCACTACTGTATATAAATTACTTGTTCTTTTACCAATGTATTTTTAAAATAGTTTTGCAGCTAATGAGCCCAGGATTAAGAGCAACATTACAATGTTGAATCTTGAGGAACACTTTGATTACTGGTATTGTTTTGGGGGGACATTGCAGCTATGGGACATACCATTTTCACAGCTTTAATGCTTAGGTAACTTTTCTGGTATAAATAACATTACCTAACAGGAAGAAGCACCAAATTATGTTGATATGTTTATTTTCCAGTTTTTTTTACAGACAAATATATATATAATAAAATATACTCTGTTGGAAACCAATTCAGCACTATTTCTTCTACATTCATTGTACTACCAATATACAATGAAAACATGCAGTAGGACTTTACATTCACATGATATTATTGGTAACATTAAGAAAACCCCAATAGTAATTGTAACATTATGAAATCTCCACTCATTTCATCACATGCTTCTGTTAGCGCATTTACTTTTATCTGTGTGATTTCTTTCAACAGCGTTTCTTTTTCCTTTGCCCATTCTTCTCTTTCTTTCTCCTGGTGTCTCCTAAGTTCATCCACTTTTCTCTTAAAATGGACGTGCTGTTCCTGAAGCTCGTGTTTACCGCCTTTAAAACGTGCCCCTTTCGGGAGCTCTGTGCCAGCTGTTTCAGAGGCACAGTTCCTTAAAGGGCTCCGGCTCCTGGCCCTGTCTCTTACCTTACTGCGGTGCCCAGAGAAGCTGGGAGGGATGTCACAACTCTCATACCTGCGTTTGTATCCATGGCAGTTATAGAACCCTGGCCCGTTCCCAATTGCATTCCACATAGCTTGATCAGACGCAGCAGATGGAGAATCTACCTACTCACTCCCCCTTGTTGTCACCTTTTTTTTTTTTAGGTGTAAACACTCATCACCAACTCCAGCCATCACTTCCCTTTTGGATCACGGATCACTGGCGTCTGTGCCCTGTTGCTGTATCTGCATTTTCCATGTGTCCTTTACAAGGTCACGGGACACTGCCATCAAACCCCAACTGATCTATTTTGCTTCAGTGACTAACTTTGTCCCAGGGCGCACATCCCACTAATCGTTTAAATCAGCTTTCCTAACGTCCTACATTATAACTGTAATACTGTAGCTCCTGCAAGCAGGGACAAGGGAATAAAACCCGTTGAGGGTTGTGCAGGGTCTAAATCTGATCTGCCTCTGACGTCAGAGCAGGGTTGTTATTTTTAACAAGGAAGACTATGTGGCATGCCTGTCTGTTTTTATATACTGTACAAGAGGATCATACACACTATAATGCTATAAATGACAATCTGTTTTCTTTTGTGTGCAATAAAGAGAGCAGCAACTAAATTCATCCACACCCTAATTTCATGCACCCATGTTGCTAAATGTACAAAGTAGCAAAGCTATGATAATCAGCCTTATTAGCTACAGTAGCACTGTCAATAGTGCATTGTTAATAAATCACTGGCACAAACATCGCCTGAACAGCTGAAGAGTCATCAAGGGAGTTGAACTTGTGTGTTGGAAGGCAAAATTACAACTCAGCTACACATGTCACTTTAGCACATACACACACATTGATATTTCCTGAGTTTAGTCAGCATGTTTAAAAAGTTCTGTACAAACATACCTTCTGGGGAGTACTGAAAATTCCAACGATGCATATGTCTGATTCTCAAAGCAGCTGAAGGCAAAGCTCGATGGAAAAGTAGAAATCTAGTAGTGTAGATTGTTATACAGGATCTGTGTGCAGCTCTTCCAACTACAGGCAGACAAATCAGGACAGAAACTTCAGCGGAGATGAGCTGTAAAAGCCGTTTGAAAAATGTGCAACTTTCAAATGCTTAAAACAAGTCAGTTTTGCATGACCCAGGCAGATGAGTCCCCTGTGACGTAAGCTTGGGAGTAGACGGGCTTAAAGCCTTCACATCCAGCCCCCATTCCTGTAACTTTAGATCTGCTGGTATTCTGTGTAAACAACTTCAAGTCCAAGACAATTTTAGCCTTTATAGCATGGCTCAGTACTTCATGAAACTAAACATGAGCCAACGTGAAATCCCATCAAATCTACATCAGCTGCCAATTTTAGTTCCAAGTTATATAAAAGAGGCTTTATTTTTATTTCGGAATTTAATCATTTTTAAAAAGTAAACGATGGCTTTCTTGCGTGGGAGAGTTACATTCTGTACCAGAACAATTAAGACGAGCTACCTGAGACAGGGAAGGTGCAGTCTTACATAATCTAGGTAAGACAAGACGTGTTGATGGCTGTGCAGGGAAGCAGCTGACGGACGATGGGATTTACTGTGCAATGCATTACAAAGATCCAATAAGAAATGTGTTCAGGCCACATCCTATGAATTCAGTACACAATTTTCTTTCTCTGTTGCGGAATTTCAATAGAGTTCACAAAGGAAAAAGGGAGGGAGAGAACGCATTACATGTTCTAATAATGCAATGAACTTCTTAGTATAAAAAAAAAAATGAGAAAAGCAATTATAGGTGAGAGGAAAGGGGCATAAATGCCATAGAGAGATTACAGTATATCACTTGAAGTAGCACATTACAGTATTGTGCTGCTATATTGTGTTTAAAGATTCCTCAACATTTATACAGTATCAGCTATTTGTCGACCCCACGGCTTACAAGCCTTTTTATGTTTGTTAATAAAAAGATATCAGATAAATATACTACATTTTTTCATAAATGTAACATGCCAGATACATTTCTCAACAGTGTTGATTCTAGAGGCCAGTTTCTTCAATGCATCTGCAACATGGCATCTAGCAGCCAAGAAAACATGTGTAATTAATTTATAAAAATAAATCTGAGATATTAGCAAGTGTTTTAGTTAGAAAAGCTGCCCAAGAAGCTGGGGACAATGATAGACTCAGAACTTTATTGATTAGGGAAAATACTTTCACCCACAGGACCGTCACCATATGTGAGGCATTACTGTATACAAGTCTGTCCCCTTCATCTAAAATATTGAGACAAAGGCTTCGATACATCAAGGCAAAAATGCAGCATTTACACAAAAACAACAACTTTATTTTTATGGTGTAATACATTAATGTTGCACCTCTATAAATAATGTGTTTTTTACTGTGACCGATATAAATATCGGGAGCGGCATCAAAATGACTAAATGCCACAGTTTAAGTCATGTCGATGCCATTCATTCAGTCCCAATATTTATTGGGACAGCGATAGCTCCAATAAATACCGTATTTCTTTTTCACCTACTCCAGGCTGAAGTTAGCCCTATCTTGCCTTTGTATATATTGGGACTATATTGGCCATTATATACATACTGTAGGCCAGATATCCTAATCCAACATGGAATAGGTGACAAAATATCGAGTACTAGCCATTACAGTACAGTAGCCCGTGGTCAGCTAGTCATGGGTTTCCATGGTTATCTCAATAGATAGAAAAGCATTGCCTAACCGATAAGGCAAACAGGGGATTAACCTCTTCCACCACCTTTCCGGGGGGGGGGGCAATTAACCCATAATCCCCCTCCCCTTTCCCCTTCTAGACTAATGGGCTAATATGGCTTTTGGCCATTCCAAAAAATAAAAAAAGATATGCATTAAAAAAATAACATTACAAATAATTCAAAGATACATGACAAAAAATGCATTTAAAACATAACCCCATTTATTATCACCGTGGCTATCTAGCCCCTATCAATGGGGGACCTAGATTGCCAATTAGGCTATCAATGGTGACCTGTAATAAAAATGGGGTTACTTACCTCACCCTGGATGAATGTCATTCTCATCTTCAGGGTTGTAGCCTGTGTGACTTTTTTATGGTTGGGCAGTCCCCTTTTATTAGATTGGTTCCAGGGGAGGGGAGGCTTCAGCACTCAAGATGAAAATGGCCTTGATCCAGGGCGGGTGGAGTTAATAACCCCATTTTATTACAGGTCAACATTGACTGCCGATGTGGTTGTCTAGTCCCCCAATGAGGGGACATAGGTAAACACAGTGAATATCAATGGGTTTATGTTTTAAATGCATTTTGTTATTATGTCATGTATATTTTAATTACAGTATTTGTCATGTATATTTTTTAATACATCTTTTTTTGAATGGCCAACGTCCCTATTAGCCACATTTGACTACCCAGAATCCTCAGACCTGAAACTAACACCTTTCACCTCCAGGAGACTCCCATTCAGATTATGAAAAACATTATTTTCTATTGAAAGAAGTTAAGTAGGAGGGATTGCTGCTTTAATAGCACTGGAAGCATTATAGAATTGGAGACATATTGATATTAGTAAAAATCACAAATCGTGATTGAAGTTGGGAGGGGGGGGGGGAAAGGCGAGATTTGTGTTGTTACAGAAGATGTAGAAACAGGAGCAATTGGTACTAATCAATGCTTTTTAATGAACTTTAGTGTGATGGTAGGGGGTAACAGGCTCTCAAATAAAGGTTATGTCTGTTTTGGTTACCCCTGATCGCTGTATAAGGGTCCAAGAGAAATAGCTCTTGGGCCCAGTAACATTGTATCTTTTCAATGTATTGCCTGTAATAAAAGTATTTTTTGTTTTTCCATTTCTGGGCATGCAAGCAAGCAGGGATTGCTAGGGTATGAGTTTCAGAGGGTTGGGGGGGGGGGGAGGGGTTGCGGAGGATCCGTTAACAGAATGTGCCTAGGAGGTTGGGGTCCAGAGTTGTCGGTTCCCCTATAAACGTACCCGGGAATCATGCCTGATTCTCGGATACATATAGGCACATTGTCCCGGCAATACATCCTCTTGAAAATGCAAGCACGACTCACCACTAGGGTAACCTGCTTCAGCACAGCCCAGAACGGAGAATGAGGCACAGGGATGAATAGATATCCCTGTAGCTGAGGGAATCCCTAGGTTAAGGGGGGTACTCCAGCTAGTGCCAAGGTGACCCAGAACCAGTGTAGAGTTTGTGGGTGCCCAACCGTACAGTATATAAGGTTGAGGGGGGACTCTGAGTGTCCATTATGAGTCCAAAAGATAGTGTTTGGGGAATAAGGCAGTTAGAAATAAAAGTACATCTTTCTTCTTTTGTCCCCTGTAACCAGAGACTCAGAAGTATATTACCATTATACCTTAGTGTATTAAAGTATATCCAGATATGGATAATAGATTATATGCCCATTATTAAGCACTGCATTAGCATACATAAATAAATAAAGTTATACTTACCACAACAGCAGGTCCCTCTGTCCTCCGTTGCCAGAAAGCATATATACAAAATAAATACATTCTAATGGCCCCTAACCCCTTAATCACCTTAGCGGTTACTAACCGCTATAGTCATTAAAGGGTTAACCCACCCTGACCCGGGAGGCCTAAGCACCCACCCCAGACTGACTATACCCACCCTATACCCATTGAGTAGTATAGTGGTACATCATACCCATATAATAATAATATGGGCATGATAAGCCTCTATAGCACTCAATGGGCACCCTAATCACAATACAGTAATACACAAGACACACAGTCATAAAACATAACTAAACTCCAAAAAATCACACGTCACTAAATAAAATCAGTAGCCAGCTAATCCAATCAATAGAAGCAATAACATCAACAATGAATTAATTAAACCATTACCCAAACCATTATCCAACCAATTAATTCCTAAACCAACTCAAAATGAATAGTAACACTAACCAATCCAAACAATGAATTACTCCAACATTAATGAATGTAACCATTAAAAGACAAAGAAATAAATTAAAACAATCTCTGAAGTAACCATAAAACACATTAGCTAACATAATAAAACATTAAGTACAAGCGAACACCAATCGCAAACCATTTATTACATTAAGCATGAACAAACAAACAATCACATCCACATAATAAACTGCAATGAAAAATAGCAACAGCAATAACAAGTGAGAAATGCCCCCCAAATATTGGCATAATAATGTATTAATCTGTACCCTAAAGAGGTACAGATTAATATATTATCAGTCAATGTGCCTCCCCCCAAAAATAAAAAAACACATCCAAAGATTAAACCTGTAAAAAGAGACATTTACAAACATTGAATATATTACTTACCATTAGAAGCGGTGGCCCTCTGACTCCCGGGGAAACTCACGTACCTTGAAGGCCTCCAAGATCGTGTGAACCAATTCCACACTCTGATTGGCTGAAATACCTTGTGACACAGCAGCCATCTTGGATTTAGTGACGTCATCTTAAAGGCAAATGAAGCACAGCCATTCTGATTGGCTGGCATCATTCCCTTTAAGTGATGTCATGTCCAAAAAAAAAAAATTAAGTCGGAACATGGTTTTAACAGCCAATCAGGTGGCTGCTAACCATTTTGAGGCTAAATGTGACGTCACAAGCCCTATTTAAGGCCGTGACGCCTCATTTGAGCCCAAGAAGCCGACGAGACAGCATCGGCTGGGATTTAACATGGGGTATTTTGGATTGACAGATGAAGAAAGAAGATTAAGAAGAACAAGAAATGGTGACAGATGAAGATAGAAGGTGATTAATGAAAGAAAAAAGAAGATTGGGGTACCTGAGCCGGATCTTCATGGCGGATGACATCGGATGCTGTTGGAGGCCTTCAAGGTATGTAAGCTTCATGTTTCCCCGGGAGTCGGAGGGCCACCGCTTCTAATGGTAAGTAATATATTCAATGTTTGTAAATGTCTCTTTTTACAGGTTTAATCTTTGGATGTGTTTTTTGATTTTTTGGTGGAGGCACATTGACTTATAATATATTAATCTGTACCTCTTTAGGGTACAGATTAATACATTATTATATTATTATGCCAATTTTTGGGGGGCATTTCTCGCTTGGTATTGGTGTTGCTTTTTTGCATTTCATGTATTATGTGGATGTCATTGTTTGTTTTTTCATGCTTAATGTAATTAAAGGTTTGCGATTGGTGTTCGTTTGTATTTAATGTTATATTATGTTAGCTAATGTGTTTTATAGTTAGTTCAGATATTGTTAGAATTTCTTTCTTTCTATTTAACTGTTTAAATTCATTAATGTTGTAGTAATTAATTGTTTAGATTGGTTACTATTCATTTTGAGTTGGTTTCGGAATTAATTGTTTCGATTGGTTAATGGTTTAATTAATTCATTGTTGATGTTGCTATTGATTGTATTGAGTGGATTAGCTGGCTACTGTTTGTGACGTGTGATTTTTTGGACTTTAGTTACGTTTTATTATTGTGTGTCTTGTGTATTAATGTGTTGTAATTAGGGTGCCCATTGAGTGCTATAGAGGCTTATCATGCCCATATTATTATTATATGGGTATGATGTACCACTATACTACTCAATGGGTATAGGGTGGGTATAGTCAGTCAGGGGTGGGTGTTTAGGCCTCACGGGTGGGTGAAAGGGGTATTAGCCCTAAGGATGGGTGTTTAGACCTTGCGGGTGGGTAGCGGTTGGGTTAACCCCTTTATTACCTTAGCGGTATTAACCGCTAAGGTAATGAAGGGGTTAACCCCCCCCCCCCCGCAATGCCTAAACAGCCACTAAGGGCCAAATTCCCTCTTCACCCACCCCCGCTAGCCACAGTATTGTATTGTATGTTTTTACAGTAAGCCTGGCACGGGTGATTAACCCCTTCATTGCCTTAGCGGTTAGCCGCTAAGGTAATGAAGTTGCTGTACATGCATGTTTCCTGCCTCGGATGCATGCCGGGGGCTCCGGAGCTGCTATTAATGGATATCAGCTCCGGAGACCCCCGGCACCAATCCGAGGCAGGAAAGGGGCCTGATTTTTTCTAAGTCCCGACACATCGCAGCTCATCGAGGCATCTCCCCACCAATTTACCAGAAGTTTTGTGGTGAATTGGATTTGGGGAGAAGAACGCCTTTTAGGGCTGCGATAGGCCGCGACAGCCGACTCGCGGGTCTCTGAATCGCGCGAGTTTATCAACCCTCCGAAAATGGTCGATAAGCGGCTGATCGCCGCTCAGTTGGCGAATTTCGGATGGTGATAAAATTTTGCGTCGATACAGGCCGTTATCGAGCACTTAGAGGCTATCTGAATACGGGTAGCCATTTTGGTTGATAAGTGCTCGATAAGGGCCTTATCGAGGCTTTCTGAATAAGGCCCTGTGAGCCAATCTGATTCTAGTTCTTCGGTAGTAAGAGCGCAGCGGGGGCTTTTCAAAGTTGTTTCTGCACGAATAGCAGAGCAACCGGCTTCGATTTCAAGCCTGAAAAGCCTGCCTGCCAGAGTCTAAGTCCCAACTTTTGCACCCACACTCTCAGAAACGATGGTAGCGGACGCGGCTGGGATTTCATGCTGATTTGAGTTCCAGAGGTTTGTAGTAACTCGCGGTCAGGAGGGACCAAGTTCTCAGAATAGAACGTAGCGGTGGCGTATGGAATTTGATGCCGATTTGAGTCCCAGGGAATTCCGAGCTACAGTAAGTCCCGGTCAGGGTAAAACTCGCCCAAGAGTTCCCTGCACCTAGGAAAGTCTAGTTTTCAACCCCAGTCCCAAAGTAAGTATCTTTTTGTCTGTATTTTGTGTATAATTGTGTGTAAGCGAATTTATGCGAATATACAACAATTTATTTCATTACCGTGTTTTGCTCAATGAATGATCTTGGTAAAAAGGTTTAAATAACCTGGTTTCCTGTGACATTTAGACTCTTTGATGCTACCAGAGTCCTAAATACCATCACACATTAAAGATAGCTTCCACTTCATGAGAAGAAAATGGGGCACCTCAAAATATTTTAGATTTAATTATATACCGTACTGTAAAATTGTTTCCATTTTGAAGGGTATATTTAAACGAGGGGTAAAACATCCCTTTAGATTTTTTTAATCAGCCTATATGATGTCATCAGTGTCTTGGCTCAATATGGCAACGTTTTACTTTATAGAGATGATACTTGTTGAAACTAATGTCATCAAAATCCCCTACAGATTATACCAGGTGATGTTGCTGCTTAATATTAAAACCTGTTTTGAGTATTTTTTTTAATTGTCATACTTTATTCAATGTTATTTTCTTCGTCAAAAATATTTATTTGAAATAAGTCATTATAGAGCTTTTCACGTATTTTAAATATATATGTATATTGCAAATGTTAGCAGCACAGACGTCTGAACTCTAAACTAAGATGATATTAACAGAAATATACTTGTTGGAAGGAATGTGTTTTATGAATTATATAAACTAAAACATTCCATAAAAGTCTTTCCCATACTTGGATTTACTAGATCTTATTCTGCTGTTAAAGGAATTGTCATCTAAGCACTGAATGGAACTACAGTATGAGATACTGCAACATACACCTGACAATGTTAATTGTCTACACATTTTAACTGAGCCAATATGTTTTTGTTTCTACAAACTCTTTTTCGCTTCCCAGTAGAAATGTTTTGTTGAACAAGTAATTAATTGATTGTAAATCAAGAAAACAATGTAATATCACTAATTGTTTTTAGACCAAATTAGTAAAAAAAAAAAAAAAGTTAAAACTTACTTTTACCTTGCAGTTAAGTTTTCTTAATTCATAGTACAGCAGATAATTCATCAAAGGTAACTAATGGGTCACCAATATGTGGTACCACTAACACCTGGTTAGTGCTTCGGTCAATGAAAATTACATGGGACGTCTGATAAAAAATGTTTACCGTGCCAACTGCAGAAAATAAATATAATGGTAAACAACTTACTTGAATAAAACTGCAAGATGAATGATTGTTGGGCAACTTGTACAAATTAGTCTTCAGTGTTTTCAGTAGTAGTAGCTCAGGCAGAAACTATATTTCTTGTACTTCTTATCTTGGTGAGTGGA
The DNA here is from genome assembly GCF_040206685.1 of Ascaphus truei. NCBI lineage: Eukaryota > Metazoa > Chordata > Amphibia > Anura > Ascaphidae > Ascaphus > Ascaphus truei. The sequence continues at coordinate 252,269,231 of NC_134486.1, forward strand.
CAAAATAAACAAAACTGAAAATAATACTACACAGAACAGAAAATGATGAGATGGTTACAGGACAAAAAATAGGGTGAAAAGGAAGACAAGTTTAAATATAGTAGTGTAGGAAAGGGAAGAAAATAATACTAGGATGAGAATAAGTAAAATGATAGGCTGGAACATCTGGGAAGGTAAATATAGAGACAGAGAGATTTATTCACTCACACTGCTGCCAGCAAAGAACTGTACACATCAACAAGTGAACAGTAATGCATCTGAAATAGACTGTTTAGCCCATATACTGTACTATATAACATCAACTGCAGGAGAGATTATAGGCAGATGCATTATTCAATAAGGCACTACAAGAGATGTATAATCATTTACGTTATGCATCAGAGAACTCCTTGAATATTTATTTCAAGTCTTTGCTTTATTTGGCGCCTCCAATGTAAATCAGGTTTGAACTGTGTAATATATAAATAAGAACACTGGGCACATAATGGTTCAAGCAGAAGGGATTGTTTAAAACAATGTTCCAGTCCCTAAGTGATAATCCATCAGGATAAAACTATGCCTTTGAGATCTGATTTGTGGAAGTCAAAAACAAGGACTCTCCACGTGTTTCTATCAAAAAGGAACTAATCATATTTCAGGTGCTTTGTGGTTACTGACGAAGCATACAAACATGAGCAGTAATCTGAATGCTTTCATGTTACAGTGGGTAATGATGAAAAAAAACTAAAAACTAAATGTCAATAAAATTACTTTGAGAAAATTATTACTTAATATTCAAATTGTACAAACAATATATGGTGTTTATCTGTGTGCTGCCATGTTCTGCATTTCTCTGCTGTCCCCCTTCCACCTTCTGTGATGTCATTTATGATGCTGTCTGTGAGAAAGACCATTTGGCACCAGCAGGAGGGAGGAGTGTTTGTACTGTATGTTGGGTTTAGAGATTGTGAGACTGCAATGATTTTTTGGCAATGATATATCACCCATTGGCAGAACCGCATTTGCTGATAATCTACTGTAGTTACAGTTTATATCATCTAGGGAGAGTTGCTAGTTGTGTTAAATTATATTATAGACTAAAGATGTTAAATTCCGGGCATTATTGAAATCCCTGCTCTCTGATTGGTTAATTAAAATTCTGGGCATTATTCATTCAGTAATGGCCCGGAATTTTTGGCACCCTGACAATTTTTTTTAGCCAATCAGCTTTCAGTTCTCATCCACACAGAGTGAGAGCAGCTCTCAGTCAGGGGAGGTGATTGGACAGGAGGCACCAGCAAGGCACTGACTCCTTCCCCACTCTGCCTGCAGGGAGCTCCACACAGTAGAGTGAGGGAAAAGGTTTGTGTGTCTGCTGTGTGTTTTATGGGCCCAGAGGGGGGCAGCAGAGTGCTTTATTGGTGTGTGTGTGTGTGTATGCAATATGTAGGGTGACCAGATGTCCCGGTTTAGCCGGGACAGTCCCGTTTTTTTAATCTCTGTCCCGGCGGCCTGACATTCTGTAAAATGTCCCGTTTCTTTTGTGGCTGACCCCTTTTGACCATCAGAGCAGGGGGACAGCAGAGAGCAGAGAATGCAGGAAGGAGAACAGGGGCCGGTCTGAGCTGCGGAGCCACAGCAGTGAGACCCGGAAGTGTCAGTGAGAACTTCCGGTGTCTGCTGCAAGGGCTCAAGATGGCTTCCCCCACCCTAGCAGGTAGGGTCCAGAATGGGGGACACTCACTCACACAATGGGGGGGGGGGGAAGAGACACACAGCATTGGGAGAGACACAGAGAGAGAGACAGCATGGGGAGACAGACAGTATGGGGAGACAGACAGTATGGGGAGACAGACAGTATGGGGAGAGACACACAGTGTGGGGAGAGACACACAGTATCGAGAGAGACACACAGTATGGGAAGAGACAATATGGGGAGAGACACAGTGTGGGGAGAGACACAGTGTGGGGAGAGACACACAGTGTGGGGAGAGACTCAGCATGGGGAGAGAGACACAGAGGCACAGCATGGGGAGAGAGACACAGAGGCACAGCAAGGGGGGAGAGACACAGAGGCACAGTATGGGGAGAGACACACAGAGGCACAGCATGGGGAGAGAGACAAAGAGGCACAGCATGGGGAGAGACACAGTGTCTGGAGAGACACACAGTATGGGGAGAGACACAATATGGGGAGACACAGTGTGGGGAGAGACACAGCATGGGGAGACACACAGATGCACAGCATGGGGAGAGAGACACAGAGGAACAGCATGGGGAGAGAGACACAGAGGCACAGCATGGGGAGAGAGAGGCACAGCATGGGGAGAGAGAGGCACAGCATGGGGAGAGAGACACAGAGGCACAGTATGGGGAGAGAGACACAGAGGCACAACATGGGGAGAGGCACAGCATGGGCAGAGAGACACAGAGTGGGGGGAGAGAGACACAGAGAATGGGGGGGAGAGAGAGAGACACAAAGAATTGGGGGAGAGAGAGACAGAGAATGGGGGAGACACAGAGAATGGGGGGGTTCAGAGAATGGGGAGAGACAGAGAATGGGGGAGAGAGACAGATAATGGGGGGGAGACAGATAATGGGGGGTGATAGAGAGACAGAATGGGGGGAGAGAAACAGAAAATGGAGAAGAGACAGAGAATGGGGGGAAGAGAGAGAGACAGAGAATAGGGGAGAGAGACAAAGAATGGAGGGGAGAGAGAGACAGAGAATGGGGGGAGAGAGACGGAAATTGAGGAGAGAGAGAATGGGGGAGGAGGAGACAAAGAATGGGGGAGAGACACACACAGAGAATGGGGGGTTGGGGGAAGAGAGAGAGAATGCGGGGGGTGAAGAGAGAGAATAGGGGGAGAGAGAGAATGGGAGGGAGAGAGAAAGAGAATGGCGGGAGAGAAAGAGAGAATGGGGGAGAGAAAGAATGCTGATAATCTACTTTAGTTACAGTTTATATCATCTAGGGAGAGTTGCTAGATGTGTTAAATTATATTATAGGCTAAAGATGTTAAATTCCGGGCATTATTGAAATCCCTGCTCTCTGATTGGTTAATTAAAATTCTGGGCATTATTCATTCAGTAATGGCCCATAATTTTTGGCACCCTGCCAATTTTTTTAGCCAATCAGCTTTCAGTTCTCATCCACACAGAGTGAGAGCAGCTCTCAGTCAGGGGAGGTGATTGGACAGGAGGCACCAGCAAGGCACTGACTCCTCCCCCACTCAGCCTGCAGGGAGCTCCACACAGTAGAGTGAGGGAAAAGGTTTGTGTGTCTGCTGTGTGTTTTATGGGTCCAGAGGGGGGCAGCAGAGTGTTTTATTGGTGTGTGTGTGTGTGTGTGTGTGTGTGTGTGTGTATGTGTCTGCAATATGTAGGGTGACCAGATGTCCCGGTTTAGCTGGGATAGTCCCGGTTTAGCCGGGACAGTCCCGTTTTTTTAATCTCTGTCCCGGCTGCCTAACATTCTGTAAAATGTCCCGTTTTTTTGTGGCTGACCCCTTTTGACCATCAGAGCAGGGGGGCAGCAGAGAGCAGAGAATGCAGGAAGGAGAACAGGGGCCGGTCTGAGCTGCGGAGCCCCAGCAGTGAGACCCGAAAGTGTCAGTGAGAACTTCCGGTGTCTGCTGCCAGGGCTCAAGATGGCTTCCTCCACCCATGCAGGTAGGGTCCAGAATTGGGCATACTCACTCACACAATGGGGGGGGGGGGGGAAGAGACACACAGCATTGGGAGAGACACAGAGAGAGACACAGCATGGGGAGACAGACAGTATGGGGAGACAGACAGTATGGGGAGACAGACAGTATGGGGAGAGACACAGTATGGGGAGAGACACACAGTATCGAGAGAGACAATATGGGGAGAGAGACACAGAGGCGCAGCAAGGGGGGAGAGACACAGAGGAACAGCACGGGGAGAGAGACAGTGTGGGGAGAGACATCCAGTATGGGGAGAGACACAATATGGGGAGACACAGAGTGTGGGGAGAGACACACAGTGTGGGGAGACACAGCATGGGGAGACACAGATGCACAGCATGGGGAGATACACAGGCACAGTATGGGGAGAGAGAGACAGAGGCACAGCATGGGGAGAGAGAGAGGAACAGCATGGGAAGAGAGAGGCACAGCACAGGGAGAGAGACACAGAGGCACAGCATGGGGAGAGAGACACAGAGACACAACATGGGGAGAGAGACACAGAGGCACAGCATGGGGAGAGGCACAGCATGGGCAGAGAGATACAGAGTGGGGGGAGAGAGACACAGAGAACGGGGGGGATAGAGAGAGACACAAAGAATGGGGGGAGAGAGAGACAGAGAATGGGGGAGACACAGAGAATGGGGAGGGTGTTCACAGAATGGGGAGAGACAGAGAATGGGGGAGAGAGACAGAGAATGGGTGGAGGGAGAGAGACAGAGAATGGGGGGAGGGAGACAGAAAATGGAGGAGAGACAGAGAATGGGGGAGGGGGAGACAAAGACTGGGGGAGAGACACACACAGAGAATGGGGGGTTGGGGGGAGAGAGAGAATGGGGGGAGAGAGAAAGAGAATGGCGGGAGAGAGAGAAAGAGAGAATGGGGGAGAGAGAGAAAGAGAGAATGGGGGAGAGAGAGAATGGGGAGAGAGAGAGAGAATGGGGGGGGAGAGAGAGAGAATGGGGAGAGAGAGAATTGGGGGAGAGAGAGAGAATGGGGGGAGAGAGAGAGAGCGAATGGGGGGAAAGAGAGAGAGCGAATGGGGGGAGAGAGATAGAGAGAATGGGGGAGAGAGAATGGGGGAGAGAAAGAGAGAATAGAGAGAGAATGGGGGGAGAGAAAGAGAGAGAATGGGGGGAGAGAGAGAGAATGTGGGAGAGAGAATGGGTGGAGAGAGAGAATAGGGGGAGAGAGAGAGAATGGAGGGAGAGAGAGAGAGAATGGGGGGAGAGAGAATGGGGGGAGAGAGAATGGTGAGAGAGAGAGAGCAAATGGGGGGAAAGAGAGAGAGCGAATGGGGGAGAGAGATAGAGAGAATGGGGGAGAGAGAAAGGGGTAAAGAGAGAGAGAGAATGGAGGGAGAGAGAGAATGGGGGAGAGAGAGAATGGGGGAGAGAGAGAGAGCAAATGGGGGGAGAGAGATAGAGAGAATGGGGGAGAGAGAATGGGAGAGAGAGAGAGAGAATAGAGAGAGAATGGGGGGAGAGAAAGAGAGAGAATGGGGGGAGAGAAAGAGAGAGAATGTGGGAGAGAGAGAATGGGGGGAGAGAGAGAATGGGGGGGGAGAGAGCGAATGGGGGGGAGAGAGAGAATGGGGGAGAGAGAACGGGGGAGAGAGAGAATGGGGGGGAGAGAGAGAATGGGGAGAGAGAGAGAATGGAGGGAGAGAGAGAATGGGGGGAGAGAGAGAATGGGGGGAGAGAGAGAGCAAATGGGGGGAAAGAGAGAGAGCGAATGGGGGAGAGAGATAGAGAGAATGGGGGAGAGAGAAAGGGGTAAAGAGAGAGAGAGAGAATGGAGGGAGAGAGAGAATGGGGGGAGAGAGAGAATGGGGGGAGAGAGAGAGAGCAAATGGGGGGAAAGAGAGAGCGCGAATGGGGGGAGAGAGATAGAGAGAATGGGGGAGAGAGAGAATAGAGAGAGAATGGGGGGAGAGAAAGAGAGAGAATGGGGGGAGAGAAAGAGAGAGAATGTGGGAGAGAGAGAATGGGGGGAGAGAGAGAATAGGGGGAGAGAGAGAGAATGTAGGGAGAGAGAGAGAGTACATACAGTATGTGTTCTGTTGGTGTGAGTTTTGTGGGTGTAGAGGAGGGCAGCAGAGCCTGTTTTGTTGGTGTGTGTGTGTGTGTGTGTGTGTGTGTCTGCAGTGTGGGGGAAGGGGGCTGCAGTGTATTTGTGGGTGTAGAGGGGGCTGCTGGTGTTTTTTGTGGGTGTGGGGGGGGGGGGCAGCAGTCTGTTTTGTTGGTGTGTGTGTGTGTGTGTGTGTCTGCACTGTGGGGGAAGGGGGCTGCAGTGTGTTTGTGGGTGTAGAGGGGGGCTGATGGTGTTTTTTGTGGGTGTGAGGGGGGGGGGGGCAGCAGTCTGTTTTGTTTGTGTGTATGTGTGTGTGTTTTGTTGGTGTAGAGGTGGCCTGCAGTGTGTGTAGAGTGTGGAAGAGGGCTGCAGATTGTGTTTTGTTGGTGTGTGTGTGTGTCTGCAGTTTTGTGGGTTTACAGGGGGGCTGCATTGTGTGTTTGTGGGTGTAGAGGTGCTGGGCTGCTGTGTGTGTTGTGTGTGTGTCTTCTGTGGGTGGGGGAGGGCTGTAGAGTGTGTTTTGTGTGTGTAGTGGAGGAGGAGGGGGGGGGGCTGCATAGTGTGTTTGTGTATATAGAGGGGGGTTGCAGATTGGAGTGTGTACAGTATAGAGGGGGTTGTGTGTATGTACAATTTCATTTTAATAAACACGTGCAGTAAAAGCAAAATAATGTAGACGACCATGCTGATAAAAATCAATATGATTACAAAAGTGTCTATCTTTTTTAGAAAAATGTAAAAAAAAAATTAAGCCTACATTTTACAAATAATGCCCTGTTCTTCGGGGATTATTACTTAATTATCGGCTAAAGCTGTTAAATTCCGGGCATTATTGAAATCCCTGCTCTGATTGGTTTAAAATTCTGGGCATTATCAATTCAGTAATGGGCCGGAATTTTTGGCACCTTGCCAAGTTTTTCAGCCAATCAGATTTGAGCTCTCATACATACAGAGTGAGAGCAGCTCTAGGACAGGGGAGGTGATTAGACAGGAGGCACCAGCAAGACACTGACTTCTCCCCTCTCTCTGCCTGCAGAGAGCTCCGCACAGGAGAGTGAGGAGAAAGGGGGCAGCAGTCTGTTTTGTTGGTGTGTGTGTCTGCAGTGTGTTGCGTGTGTGTAGAGGGGGGCTGCAGAGTGTGGGTGTAGAGCAAGGGTGCGCAAACATTTCCCCCTGCACTCCCTGTCTGCTCCCCGACCCCTATTGCCACGTCTCCGGCATCAAATTATGCTACGTTGCCATGGCGACACGCTGTCGGAGACAAGGTAAGAGAATTTACAGAGGTCTCGCGTGTACCCCCGACATTGAATTTAATGCTTTGGGGAAGAGCGCGGGACCTCTGTAAGAGCCATGCCCGCCCCCCAGAAAAGCTTGCCTCCCCCTAGTGTAGAGGGTGGAGGAGGGCAGCAGAGTGTGTTTCGTTGGTGTTAAGGGGGGATGCAGAACATGGGTATATAGAGGGGTCTGTAGAGTGTGTTTGTTTATATAGAGGGGGTTGCAGAGTGTATGTGTTTATATAGAGGGGGGGTTGCAGAGTGTGTGTGTTTGTGTGTATAGAGTGGGCGCTGTGTGTATGTACAATTTCATTTTAATAAACACGTGCAGTAAAAACAAAAGAATGTAGACGACCATGCTGATAAAAATCAATATGACAACAAAAGTGTATCTTTTTTCTGAAAAATGTAAAATAAATAAAAATAAATAAGCGTATAATAGTAATAAGGGGGTAGGGATTTCTGCCTGTAAAAATTTTATGTGTTGCATACCATGAACTACACTGTAATTGTGAAGCACTTTGAGTCCCATTGAAAGAAAAGTGCTATATGAACTGAAGTTAATTAAGTAAATGGCCAGTAATTCCCTGTTCTTTGGGGATTATTACTTAATTAACAACTTCAATTCATATAGCGCTTTTCTTCCAATGGGACTCAAAGTGCTTCCCAATTACAGTGTAGTTCATGGTATGCAGGACACAACATTTTTACAGGCAGAAATCCCTGCCCTGTAAATCTTCTAATCTTTGTAAAGTGATAAAGTGACTTGGCCGAGGTGGCACAGAGCTGGCACCAGGAATTGAGCCAGGTTTCGCTGATTCAAACTCAGTGTCATTGTTTACAGTGTCTTTACTCACTGAGCCACTTCTATGATACCCAGAACAGTGTCACAAGTTTACTAAAGATAAAAAGTGTGCGTAATTATTTTTTAAAAACAAAATTGAACGTTTTATCATTTGTATGATAACAATGATTTTGGGGAGAATGTAGTCCATAACATACTATAGTTTTCTTATATGGGATGCAATTTTTCATTTTGTGAGGAGTAACTTTTGGTGTTTCAAAACCTTTTTCTAGCCAACCTCATAGCAAAATGGTTCATTTTGTAGTGACAAATAAGTTATATTTATGTTACATTCTGTTTGGTGAATTGCTGTACCAAGGAGCAAAAGTTTGATAACAGATGACTTTTACCTCAGTAAAATGAAATATACTACTACTAATCAGAATGGGTTGGATGCGTTAAACTTTTAAGAGAAAAAAAGAATGGGAATCATGTGTACAATCTTTCTGGAAAGATGAGCAAGATGAAAAAGAAACCCCATAGAGTACATATGACAGGTATACCTTTGGTGGATGAATGACTGGAAGCAGTCACATACAGCATAAGGCCAAATTTACTGCACTAATTAGTACAATTCCACAAGACACATTCCTTTCAAGTGCATGAGCCATAGAGGGCCATCTTTTCCAAGCAGTGTTACTCTATAAGTCATCTTAGAACCAATTTAGAGTTGGTGCAAACTCAGCATGAGGTTGCAAATAGATGGATTGCAGCGTATAAAAAGAATACTCCAACCTAAAGTTGACCAGAAATAGGTGCACAAGATCATTTGCATGGGGGTCATTAACATAATGACTCGTCAGGCAGAGAGCAGGCGAATTCATTCCTAATTTATTTTAATGAGCACAACACATTAAATAGCATCTGTCTTGTATTAGCATTCAATATAGAGTTGGATTAATGGCTATTTCTAATTTAAGGCACCTTAATTATGCACGTAAAGGGACAACATGCTAATTAGACTGCACTATAAGAATCTAGCATTTATAAGATACATTTTGGGCCATGGCTATAATTGCTGCTCTATTGATGTACATACAGTATGCTACCTTGCAGTGCTTAATATTCTTGAGAATAGACCAAGATACCGGGAAGGGTACAAATGTATTATTATTTGTTATTTAAATTTTCTTTTCTGTTAATTGTGAGTTTTATTTTTCTCTCAGTCTGCGGGCAGCTTGTTTTCTCTGTCGTTGTGCTGCAGAACTTCCTTCTGCTTGACTCATGTGTTGTGAGGTTGGTTCACAAAGAGTAACATTGCGGCGCTGATGCAATTAAGTGCAAATGTTACGCAGATGTAATTAATAAGCAAAGACATATGATTGTTAGTGATGTAAAAATGCACAAAGCCAAAGGCTACGACCTCATTATTATATTTTAGGACCAGCTGCTAATGACTGTAAGAGTAATTATACAAATGTAAATGTCATTGTAAAATTCAAGTTTTCTATTTTTCAAATGAAATGCAAATAATTTTTATTAGTAATAAATTGCCAGTGGTGCAGCAAAAGATTGCAGCTTTTGACTTCATGCACTAAAATAATATTGAAATTCGTTTTTCAACAGGGCACCCTTAACGTTACTCTGAGGCACCCTGGTTAAGAAACACAATTGTAGCGCATATATTGGGTCATAGTTCCAGAAAGAGTGATAGTGCAGTGCTAAACTTTTAGTGCCACAGCTATTTTTCAGATTATGTCTAAAGTCTGACATGTTACAGCCCAGACACTTGATTTGGCCATAAAGGGTCATATTTAATGAGCTGTTCTGCTACTGTAGGTGTCTTAGGGAGTAAAACTTCCAAGTAAATATGGTCCATTATGAGTTAAACACACACATACCTGGCTGACTGAAAGAGGATCTTCAGCACCCCTATCATCGGAGGACTTTGGAATCTCTAGTCTGTCGATGAAGGTCTGGAGTTCTTTCCGAAAAGCCTTCATCTGTGCATTGATCCGATACAGAAGCTCATGTTCTCGGATTCTGCTGCCATCTTCCTCCTCGTCCATCAATCCAAAGAGATCTCCATTGGCAACATAAACCCTGGCTTCAGTGATGATGGTGCTTGTGTCCGAAATAAGGCGGTCGATTGTCTTTGTCAAACGCTCAGCTTCAGAGCGGATGTCCTTCATCTGCTGCCTTTCAGCAAAGTTCTTCTGCCACACGCTTGTGGAGGGATAAAAAGACCTGGTGGGTGTGAGGCAGCGGATGTTGCGGACCTCTTCCGAATCACTTTCACCCCCGATTGGTCCTTCCCGTTTCCTATGAGGAGGACGGGAGTCATCATCGCTCTCCTTCTTGCCAGCATCACTTTCTGCATCACTATCTCTAGGGCTCCCTCGGATGCCTAGATGGGAGGCAAGATCATAGCGCTGCATGTTGGACATGAGCACTCTGTTCTCATATTGGAGCTGCATGACTTTACCGCTCAGCTCATTGATCTGCAAACGTGCGGTTTTCAGCTCTTCTTGCAGTGCTTCCGTCTTGACATTGTCATTATGTCGAGAGCTTTCATGGGTACCAGATTTGAATTTGTACTTGTTCATCTCCGCAGTGACACGCTTGTTTTGCTCTTCTAAGTCAGTAAGATTCCGCCTCAACAGTTCAGCCTCATCTTCAACCAGCTGCAAGTGCTGCCTCAACTCTGAGACTGATTCAGTCTGTTCCCTCAGAAGAGGATTTGAAGACTCGGAGTAGTCATCCCCTCTCAGGTCATCCAGTTCTGCCTTCAGACCCCTATTTTCTACTTCAAGCTCCACTATCTTTCTGCCAAGGATGTTAGCTTCTTCTTCTACTAAACGAAGCCGAAGTTTAAGTTCCGCTTCTCTTGTTGTGGGAGGTCCACTGGCCTCTCCTTTGGGTAAAGGACTGTCCAGATCCCCATAAAAGGACCTGTACTTTTGCAGTTCATACTCAAGCCTGTCTTTATCCTTGTCGATCTTAGCCATTTTCTTTCTCATCAATATCGCTTCTTCTTTGATGAATTGTAGCTGACATTTCAAATCTTCATTGTCCTCCTCATCGTAAAAAGAAAGAATAAGTAAAACATTTGAACACTCACACCATGTACCTCAGCTATTACATATACATATTTGGAAAACATTAAGAAAATGTAATAGGTGGACCACAGTTACATCAAAAGTTTGGACATGTAGCCTTATTTGTGTTCTTCATTGTGTTTATTACAAACGTATACATCATATCATGAATACTATTCTGGAATGCTGATAGCAATTAACTTAGGTGAAGCAATTTACAGTACGTATAAATAAAAGTGGAAACAATCCAATTATACAAACAATAATACAAACAATAATACAAATAATAAATATTAATGCAGCAACCTGTGCTGTTCATTTTTGTTTTTATATATATGTATATATATATATTTTTTTCCCCCCCTAACTTTTTTGTAAACAAGAGGTTGCCTGAGCCTGAACCATAGAATGTCAAGTGACAAACACCCACTGGTTCCTGAGATATTTAATTTTGAAATGACCTTACAAGAATGTGGCCACTAGGGTCAGCCACACTTTTGAGATGACATCGCAGCTTGTGATTGGGTGACCCCACAGCCATCTTTGTTTATCCTTGGAAGTATTGGCTAAAGTAAAACATGTTTATAGCTATGCAATTGGGAGATCCAAGCAGCTTCCCTGGTTCATATAAGGTTAAAGAAAAGGATTCTTGATTTTGGGGCTAATAGCATTTTTAAGCAATAGCTTAAACATCTGTCAGGGCAAATGGAAATGTACTAAAATTCAGTGAAAACATGGCTACACTTGTGTAATTTTAATTCCTTCCTAGATTTGATATCTAAGGCTAAACCTCTGCCTAACACCCTATAGATGTCACCTAACTGCAGTGTGTAAATAATATTCCACAAATGAGAAAAAAACAAACCATTTTCATTGCCCCTATGTTATTCCCCACAGTTATTGAATACTCAACATTTGTCTTTTAAACTGTATGGTAATTTCAGGATCCTGAGGGATTCCACTTACATTAATTCCATAAAACAATTTAATCAGGTGGTCTAAGAAACACAGGTACAAAAAGGTACTCAATCCTCCCCATGCTATTTTGTTTTATCGTAACTAGATTGGGGGGTCTCTCGCAGCTGATCTGTTGCCCCCTGATCTCCGGGGCCCACCCAGAGTTTTCAAGAAAATTGTAGATTTTTTTTGCCGGTTTTGACACACAAAAAAATACAAATTAGCTGCGGGGACACGAATAGAAAGTCGCAACATCAGGCCGCAAAGTTGGTGCAACTTTCTATTGGCCATAGGTGTAAGCCTTTCCCTACGGCCATTTTATGTCCACTGTGAAGGTATTCTTGCCGGGCGGACAAGGTCGTCAGTGGAGGTCTTGGGGCCACAGATAAGCTTGGGGAAAGGGGCTCTTCAGGTAAGTATAACAAAAAATACTTAAAGGAAAAGCAAGCAGCATGTTCTGCTCTTCTAACACACACACAAAAAAGTATTCAATAAAGGAAGAAAAACTGTTATCATATTATATTTACCTCAGTAGGGGTCTGTTGGCTCTTCTTTTCTGATTTCTGAACATCTTTGCTTCCTCTTCTTTTCAGTGACAACTAAAATATTAAAAGAGAACAACATTAAATACTGTGAAAGCACATGCATTTTCACTACACTGTGAGATTAACTCTTCAACCATAATAATCAACTGAACTACACCATAATAATCAACTGAACTACAGTCACAAATATTAATATTCTCAGCTGTTTACAGATGTCTGCAGAACATTAACTTTCCAATATGAGTAAGGAGACATTCTTCCTAAATTATTTTATAAATGAAAAACTCCCTCATTATAAGCTTCCCAAAAATGCACTTAAAAAAAGATTGTATAGTGTCATTGGATTTGCGAGCAAAGCGGAGAAATTAACTAGACGCATGTGGACACTGATTGTGTTTTTTTGTTGGTGTGTTCTCTCTCCACAGACCAAACGCCTTAACCGATTCTGATGAAATGTTGAGGGTACCTTTCTGCTATCCTAACTTAGATCTAACAGAAGTTTCAACCACATTGGTGCAGCCCCCATCTTGGAATTCATTTTATTTGTTTATTTTTGTGATAAAAAAATAAATAAATTAAACGGTACCACTCATCCACCGCATTTTATACAAAATATTACATATATTATTTTGCAACTTGTACAACATTTTCATACAATTTACTTGAACCGTTTCAGAGAAATTAAATATTTTAAATAAAAAAAAATGAATAACCACAGTAACAAACAGGATTGTACAACAACAACCTATAGATTTACTTTGACATGTAGACGGCAGTGATAATTATTCACTGCGCAATAGGTATTCCGAGGTATCAGTATAACTGTTCATACATTCTTGTCCTTCTTGAGACTAATTATGGATACTAGGAAACAGCGTTCCTAGTGCACCGTGCTCAGCTGTAGGGAATCTTTAGGCGTCCAATTGGTATAGACCCTCTAAATGAGGAGAACAGGTAAACACCACTCTCTGCAAATGTATATGTGAACAGTGTCTCTATTCATATCTCCTAAGATGTGGGGAAACTGTGTTTTGTTGGTGAGAGTCAGTAACAAATCTCTGACCTCCCAGTATACAGTATATAACTTTCCCCTGGAGAGAAGACACAAAATATATGACTCCCAAAGCTTGATGAGCGAATGGGGGTACTCACAGTGGAGAGTTGTCTTGTGCGGTGAATCCCACGGCGTGCATCACGTTGAGACAGGCAAACAACAGGATATCCTCACGGAAGAAAACGGAGCACAGCAATGCAGCAATGAGGGGGCTAGATACCGATATAAAAGTCTTTTATTCCATGGTAGACATCATGGCATGGGATAAGTTAAAAATCTCGAATGCGTTTCGGGCCGTCGCCCGACAAAGGGCGACGGCCCGAAACGCGTTCGAGATTTTTAACTTATCCCATGCCATGATGTCTACCATGGAATAAAGGACTTTTATACCGGTATCTAGCCCCCTCATTGCTGCATTGCTGTGCTCCGTTTTCTTCCGTGAGGATATCCTGTTGCTTCTTGAGACTAATGAGTTTTGTTAGTTTTTTGTTTTCCAAGTATCGGACAGTTTGTTGCGGATGAGATTGTCTTTGTTACATGAAGTGTTTTGCAGTTTGTGATAATACATTAAATGTATTTCTTTTCAAGTCGCAATAACGTGAGAGGTGACGTGGTATGCAGTATTTACATTTTCCTTTGACTTTCTTTGATCGTTATGATAGACAATAGCCGCCTTTCTGGACAACTTTGTTGCCGGTGCCTGGACTTTCAATGGAAACTAGGCTTATTTATTGGCTCAAATAATAGTGAGAATTAAATTGGCCAGACATTACTGTTTTTAACTGAAGTTTGAGAATACCAGGACAATTTGATGACAAAATACACAAATTGATGGCGTTTCAAACGTTGTTTTGCCCGCGTTTCATTCCGTGTTATGAATCTTTGTCCTAGTAGGTTTAAATGTTTATAACTCCTTCATCCCACAACGTGGTATAAAATATAGCGTTTTCCTAGTATTACTTCCGTGCCGCTAATTATCATCTCCGTAGAAAGCTTATTCACCACAACGGCAGTGCATAACAATAGAATCTATATAGTTTAAGAAGGAAGGAAGTAAAGACTGAGAAATCATAACATAAAACTGCCATTAAATTGTTACTGCTCTATTTCCCAACATGGCATGGTATAAAATTCTAGGTGCAATTGGTATCTATGCACCAAGGCAAAAAAAAGCACATTGTTAATGGTTTTATGTTGTGCTTAGTGGTGTACCAAGTGAGAAAAGCTTGCTAGTTAGATCCGGCGCTGTACACCAGGTGAGGTAGTTTATACTTCCTTCCTCTGATTAGCGCTAAAATAAAGGGAAGATTTGATGGGCAGAGAAAAAGCATTTGATACATTCAATTATATTGATTGGCATTTATATTCTTCTCATTAACTTCTAGTGAACCTAACTTGAGCCTTGTCAAAAGTGTGTCATACTGACCATTTCCCACATCATAATACTTTCAATCATAAGCTTCCAAGACAGGAAATGAAATCCAACATAAATTAAAACATGTCCAAATGTGAAACATTTTCATTTGGTAGTTCAACGATTAAGATGGAATAAGGAAAAGATTAAAATCAGATAAGTTATGTTATAAATGGTTGAAGCATTGGGCGTTGTTTAGGCCTTTGATAAAAGGGACAAGAAGCAGTGGTTCTTGCTAGAGGCAGTGGTTTTAGCCTATATACTATGTGAACTGAATAATCTGTTTGGGTAATAAATCTCTACTACAGGCATACGTACGCTATGGGTCCAGAGCATGTATGTAAAGCAAAAATGTACTTAAAGTGAAGCACTACCTTTTTCCACTTATCGATGCATGTACTGTACTGCAATCATTATATACGTGCATAACTGATGTAAATTTGTAACAGGCTCTATAGTCTCCCCGCTTGCGCACAGCTTCAGTACAGGTAGGGAGCCGGTATTGCTGTTCAGGACGTGCTGACAGGCGCATGCCCAAGCTGCCATTTGCCTATTGGGCGATATGTCCTTAATCGCGAGTGTACTTAAAGTGAGTGTCCTTAAACCGGGGTATGCCTGTACTTATCAAAATCACATTGATTAACCTTTTGATTATCGGTATTTGCTTTCTTCAAAGTCAAACATTTTTCTAAGCTGACTGGGTTCCCGTCACTATAATGCCAATTATTGTTTTGGATTTTAATCTCTATATCTTGAACATTTAATACTACCCATGGTTTGTGGTTCTCAAGTTGTAACTTTTTCATATTACTGCAAACATATTTTAAGTGTTGATAAACTTGATGAATTCTAAACATTTTGTATTATATTCTTAAATGCATTCAACACTGTTTTGGTCTGCATCCAGACCACTGTCAAGGACCATAACATTGGTGCTAGTATGCACTTGACAATGCCACCCTGAGGTTGGACAGTGTCCCTGTATTTTCTCTTCATATATGTGCATACACATGGGTGTCTGTGCAGTTTATTCCACAGTGCATATAAAAATCAGACAATTAATAAATTGAGCAAAGCAAGCTGTGTATTTTAATGTCTCGGTAAGGGACTCAAGGAGTTCAACTCCCTTTGGAAGCACCAGGAGACTGCACTGGTGTTGGGCTTCCTACCTAAACTGTGAGGTGGATATAATTAACTCCTGATTGAGCAGGGTTTATAAGGCAGGAAGTAACTGCTTGTCAGTGTCCCTGTTGGAGGCTCGGTGAGAGGATCACAGATCTCCCGCCTGCAGGGATCCAGGCTTGTTTACCAGTAGGTTTGGCCTGGCAACAGTGGGGAACCAAAAGCCCCACATAGCACAGAAGCCTGCACGAATAGGGCAAGGGACGTTCCTGGCTTGCAGAACGGGCAATATGGAGACACTGTGGAGGAATCCCTGAAACATACCAGATAAGAACTAAAACTATACTGCTGTGCCTAAAAACTGTTTTGTTTGTATATAATAGTGCATGCTTTGGAGCTGGCAACCAGCTTAGCTGGCGGCCTGTTAGATAGGGCTGAAATAGTAAGTTAGTTTCCCTAAAGGGAATAGGTGTTCATTTTAGGATTTGGTTCTGACTTAAAGGGACAACAGAGTACCCATGGTTTAAGTGTCTTGTGGATAATAAACCACTGTGATTAAGCTTAACCCTCTATCTAAGCATCTTACTGACCTCGCCTACAGGCCAGTCCATCACAGTCTCCTACTCAGGTCTTTCAAAAAATCTATACCTAATAATGTTATTAATGAAAGTATACTATCAAAAAAGTTACACAACTAAAGAAACAGATGTACAAAGCCTTCATTAATTTAAAATATTGCCATTATTAGCGTTTGAATCTAAGAAGTATAAATCGACACAGAGAGTATCAAAGCGGCGCAATTCGCTCAAAACTCAGAGCATATATGAATCTTTCTAATCTTGCTTCTTACATTTGGCGCAGATCATATAGGTGCAGAGGTTAACGTCACCTAAACATGGGAGAGCTATTTGACAAACTGGCCTAGCCATAAAAATTTGACAAAAGTTGTGATGTCACCAGAAGTAGAGGGAATCACATGCTAGAGCAATACATCTTTTAAATGGTAATGTCTGTATTTTATTTTACTGTATTTATGTATTGGCTAATAGCCATTACTATAGAGAGGGGGGTGGTGTTTGTTTAGGGGGGGGGGGGGGAGTAGTGAGGGGTATTGGAGGTTGTGGCCCCGAGAAATTTTCTTAGGGCCCACGTGGAGAATGTGGTAAGGGTTAACCACTTCTTGGCCTTAGTGGTTAGCAAGGCATTACAATGCATCACTAGCCACTTTGATAGCCAAGCGGCTATATAGTGCGGTTTTAGTTAAATATTAACCCTTTTGTAGCCCGTAGTGGTCAGTTAGCTTCTGAAAACCATGACTAGCTGGCCACATGGGCTAATAAAGGGTTAATATTTAATTAAATGTGTAATAGTTTGTTTTACCACCTATTCCACGTTCGTTTAGCGGATCTTGCCAATGTATATAATTGCCATGATACACATAGACAAGATAGGGTATCGTCAGCCTTGGTTAGGACAGCGGTGCGCAAACTGGGGGGCGCAAGATTGTTTAGGGGGGGCGCAGGAAGCAGCAGCGATTTTGCCAGGAGCAGAGGGAAAAAAGCCGTCTGCAGCTGCAATTTTTCTTTTGGCCATTAGGTGGCGCTGTGCTGCGCTGTGCTACAGTACACAGCAGCATCTCGTTGCTTCCTGCTTCCTGCGTGTGTGACATGGGGAGAGGGGGTGAGTGAGACTGGGACATGGGGGGGGGAGTGAGACTGGGACATGGGGGGGGGAGTGAGACTGGGACATGGGGGGGGGAGTGAGACTGGGACATGGGGGGGGAGTGAGACTGGGACATGGGGGGGGGAGTGAGACTGGGACATGGGGGGGGGGAGTGAGACTGGGACATGGGGGGGGGGAGTGAGACTGGGACATGGGGGGGGGAGTGAGACTGGGACATGGGGGGGGGGGAGGGAGACTGGGACATGGGGGGGGGGAGTGAGACTGGGACATGGGGGGGGGGAGTGAGACTGGGACATGGGGGGGGGAGTGAGACTGGGACATGGGGGGGGGAGTGAGACTGGGACATGGGGGGGGGGAGTGAGACTGGGACATGGGGGGGGGGAGTGAGATTGGGACATGGGGGGGGGAGTGAGACTGGGACATGGGGGGGGGAGTGAGACTGGGACATGGGGGGGGGAGTGAGACTGGGACATGGGGGGGGGAGTGAGACTGGGACATGGGGGGGGAGTGAGACTGGGACATGGGGGGGGGAGTGAGACTGGGACATGGGGGGGGAGTGAGACTGGGACATGGGGGGGGGAGTGAGATTGGGACATGGGGGGGGGTGAGACTGGGACATGGGGGGGGGTGAGTGAGACTGGGACATGGGGGGGGGTGAGTGAGACTGGGACATGGGGGGGGAGTGAGACTGGGACATGGGGGGGAGTGAGACTGGGACATGGGGGGGGGGGTGAGTGAGACTGGGACATGGGGGGGGGTGAGACTGGGACATGGGGGGGGTGAGACTGGGACATGGGGGGGGGGTGAGACTGGGACATGGGGGGGGTGAGACTGGGACATGGGGGAGTGAGACTGGGACATGGGGGAGTGAGACTGGGACATGGGGGAGTGAGACTGGGACATGGGGGAGTGAGACTGGGACATGGGGGAGTGAGACTGGGACATGGGGGGGTGAGACTGGGACATGGGGGGGAGTGAGACTGGCACATGGGGGGGGAGTGAGACTGGCACATGGGGGGGGAGTGAGACTGGCACATGGGGGGGGAGTGAGACTGGGACATGGGGGGGGAGTGAGACTGGGACATGGGGGGGGAGTGAGACTGGGACATGGGGGGGGAGTGAGACTGGGACATGGGGGGGTGGGAGAGTGAGACTGGGACATGGGGGAGTGAGTGTGAGACTGGGACATGGGGGAGTGAGTGTGAGACTGGGACATGGGGGAGTGAGTGTGAGACTGAGGCATGGGGAGGGTGTGAGTGACATGAGGGGGGTGAGAGTGTGAGATGGGGAGGGGGGTGAGAGTGAGTGTGACATGGGGAGGGGGGGTGAAAGAGCTACATGGGGATGGGGATGAGAGAGACATTGGTGGGAGGGAGGGAGACACTGGCAGGAGGGAGAGAGACACACAATGGCTGGAGGGAGAGTGTGAGAGAGACACCGGGTGGAGGGAGAAACAATAGCTGGTTGGAGAGTGCAAGAGAGACACTGGGGGGAGGGAGAGGCAATGGCTGGAAGGAGAGTGAGAGACAATGGAGGGAGGGGGACACTAGGGGGAGGGAGAAAGAAAGAGAGACACACAGGGGGAGGGAAAGAGAGTGGGGGGAGACACTGAGGGGAGGGATAGAGAGGGACTGGAGGGGGAGTGAGAAATACAGGGAGTTGGAGAGACTGGAAGAGGAGTGTGAGACTGGAAGAGGGGAGAGAGTGAGAGACAATGGGGGGAGGGAGAGAGTGAGAGACAATGGGGGGAGGGAGAAAGAGACACACACTGGGGGGAGGGAAAGGGAGTGGGGGGGGAGGGGGAGACACTGAGGGGAGGAATAGAGAGGGACTGGAGGGGGAGTGAGAAATACAGGGAGAGACTGGAAGAGGTTAGAGAGGTCCTGAGAGATTCTAATGTGGCGGGAAGAGAGAGATTAATAATACAGCAGAAATGGGAACGCTATTAGACAAATATTATAATATTTATTTTTAAGTTATGTAATTTGTGCTATAAATACTTTTTTTGTAGACGCGTGGCGGGGGCGTTACAAAGCTGGTTCGCCCTCAATGGCTGAACCAGCTCACGTGCGCTGACGTCATGTGATTTTGATTACATCAGGCAGGGGGGGCCCGAGAAATTTCATGGATGAAAAGGGGGGCTCGGCATAAAAAGTTTGCTCACCCCTGGGTTAGGAGGTAAAACATTGCGGTACTTTTGGGGCGTTAGCCAGTTACCGATAAATATCGGGACTTGATGACTAGCATAAAAATAAGTACATTTGCGTTATTTACTCATTTTGGTGCGGGTCCTGATATTTTATTCGGTCGTGGTAAAATATTTGTTATTTTTAGCGATAACAAGTTGATGACTTGCATCTTAAAAATAACTGTTTTTTTGGCTATAATACCGCATTTATGGGCTAACGAACTCTAGGCTACAGAGAGAAAAAAAATGCACCAGTTGTAGGAGCCACTTTTGATTTATCTCATTATAATATTACTATGATATATATATTATATGATATATATATATATTTGTAATTTTATTTATTTGATTCCAGTATTTCTTGGATCAAATCTAGTCTGGCAGCAAATAAAACGGGCTATGAGGGATAAGGGAGGGAGGATGGAGCACAGGGATGAGAAAGAGGGAATGTGGTGTATAAATCTGAGAGAATGCTCACCGCTCAACCTCAGTACTAATACTGAGTATTTCCGAGCATTGTAAATGTACAATCATGTAGGTGGTGCATAAGGGAATATATAATATGTTTGCAAAGTCTGATCAAAGATCAGGAAGGATCCCCAAATACTGCACTCTGCCAATACAACAGTTGGTATAAAGATATGAAGGTCAAATTTATGCCTAGGCTATATCAGGATAAATTGATAAGAGACTGGTCGTGAAAACTTCCTCTCAGGGGTACAACAAAAAAGAATAACATTTATTAATATATCTATCAACTCACTAGGTGTGTTACAGTATAATATTTACAGTGTGTGAATCTTTAAAAACCCCGGTGGTGAGAACCAGATATACAGCTGTAATGGAAAATACACAGGCTTTTAGATTTAAGCCGTGTAAAATGTAATCCATTGACTTCCTCAATTGCTGTTATGGTAGACCTGATAAGGAAAACGGTGCACAAATGTGTAACCAATTGAAGACAGGTTCACTATATGAGATTCACATTTATCATAAGGAAGAGCCCCCGTGTTCAGACAGTTCCAGTGTTATCACAAATCCAATTGCATAGGAAAACAGCACACTGTAGTCCCAGCTGTAGTTGGTGCAGCATAACAGCATGCGTGTATCGAGTGTGTTAACTATCTAGTGTATGCATGCATAAATGCTGGGTTTGTAAATGCTATTTTAGCCATGGCGTTTGTTCTAAACCAGGCCTGCACAACACGCGGCCCGCCAGCACTCACTGTGCGGCCCGCGGCGGCTTTCCCCCTCTTGCCTCCCCCGAGTCCGCTTTCCCTCCCCGAGTCCGCTCTCCCTCCGCCGAGCCCGCTCTCCCCCCGAGCCGAGCCCGCTCTCCCCGCCCCCCGAGCCGAGCCCGCTCTCCCCCCCAGCCCGCTCTCAAGACTGCACGCTCTAGCAGTGCCGCACTTCCGGTGCCCGCTGCTTGCGAGCGCGCGCAGTCCTGCCTGCTCTGCCGCCGTGATCTGAGGTGCAGGGGGGTGAGGGGAGGTGGAGGGGCTAATGTGAGGTGAGGAGGTGTAGGGGGATATGTGATGTGCAGGGGGATATGTGATGTGCAGGGGGGGGTGGGTGATGTGCAGGGGATATGTGATGTGCAGGGGGATATGTGATGTGCAGGGGGGGAGTGATGTGCAGGTGGGGTGATATGCAGGGGGGGTGATGTGCAGGGGGGGGTGATGTGCAGGGGGGGTGATGTGCAGGGGGGGTGATGTGCAGGAAGGATGATGTGAGGTGCAGGGGGGTGAGGTGCAGGGGGGTGAGGTGCAGGGGGTCATGTGAGGTGCAGGAGAGTGATGTGAGGTGCAGGGGGGTGATGTGAGGTGCAGGGGGGTGATGTGAGATGCAGGGGGGTGAGGTGCAGGGGGGTGATTTGAGGTGCAGGGGGGTGAGGTGCAGATGGGTGATGTGAGGTGCAGGGGGGTGATGTGAAGTGCAGGGGGGGGAGGTGAGGTGCAGGGGGGTGATGTGAAGTGCAGGGGGGGGAGGTGAGGTGCAGGGGGGTGAGGTGCAGGGGGGATGTGAGATGCAGGGGGGTGGAATGTGTGTGGTCTGCGGGGGAGTATTGTGTGTGATGTGGAGGGTGAGTATTGTGTGTTATGTGGAGGGTGAGTATTGTATGTGATGTGGAGGGTGAGTATTGTGTGTGATGTGGAGGGTGAGTATTGTGTGTGATGTGGGGTGAGTACTGTGTGTGATGTGGAGGGTGAGTATTGTGTGTGATGTGGAGGGTGAGTATTGTGTGTGATGTGGCGGGTGAGTATTGTGTATGGGTGAGGGGGAGAGATGGGGGTGTGAGGATGGGGAGTCACAAACGTTGATGATGAGGGGTGCAGGGGGAGATATATGAAGATGATGAGGGGTGCTGGGGGGGATATGAGAGTGAGGGGTGCTGGGGGAGATATGAGGGGTGCTGGGGCAGATATGAGGATGATGAGGGGTACTGGGAGAGATTGAGGGGTGCTGGAGATATGAGGATGATGATGAGGTGCGGGGGGAGAGATGATGATGATGATGATGATTTTACCCGTGCGGCCCGAATCTGTATTCCTTGGAGCAGTTCGGCCCTTCTCACTTGACAAATTGTGCAGGCCTGTTCTAAACCTTTGTAGAGACAGTAAGCTGAGTCCACAGCCTTAATATTCAGGCTATCCCTGACAGTGTCATGAGAAGGTACCGTAATTACCGATACATAGGGAAAGAACATACCCTGTAATCTTGGCAGTAAATAGTGCAGCATATAACAACAGCAAGGTATCAGATTTGTTTACTACCTAATAAATGCATGCATCATTATTTAGCCATATTTAGCCATACAGCTACAGCGGACATTATTCAAACAAATCACGCATTGTGTACATCGGAATACCGATGTCATGACGCGGGATGTCTTCCAACCTTATCGCCTTAAGACGCGAGTGCGGCGAGATCAGAAAATGGCATTTTAGAGTTCTGGTTTTTGAACACCTTAAATTGACACAGTAGCACAGTACTGCAATTCATTCATTTCATTGCACCCAAAGAAACAGAATCCATGAAATTCAACAAAGCAATCGTGATAAGCGCGGGTGCCTGGGGCGATTAGCTGCGTTCATGCTACGTGGAGTACAGCAGTGCACACGAAATCGGGGCCGTGATTTGTTTGAATAACGGCCACTGCAGCTGTAAGTGGCTGCATTAAACCAGAGTGTGCTCCAGAGAATATTAAAGTACTTTTGCCAAATCAGCAGCCTAATACTTATGCAATTGAAAAGAAAATGAATCATCGCTATACAGCCAGATTGGAAGTTGCAGCATATTATTCCTCTTCCTCCGCATCACATCCCACCACCAGACGTCACCGTCGTGACGTCCATAAAACCCGGCGCCGTTTCACGTAACTAGGTACGCTTCTTCAGGGGAGGGAGAGGGAGGCTTCCCTGAAGAAGCGTACCTAGTTACGTGAAACGGCGCCGGGAAGCAGGATTTTCCTGACCGATCACGGGAGAACCAATCGATCGGCAGCTTAGGTAACTAGTTTTCAATAAAGGTAATCAAAAGCTGCATATATTATACCAAAAAAAAGATTACAAATTGTTTTTTGTTTTTTACGCTGCTTGAATTACCTCTTTAAGCAACAGGACACAGTAGTGCAATTGGATAGCCCTTGTTGATCACTTTGTAGTAATAAGTCATGTCAAATAACAGGTAAGTGTTGGAATATGCGGTGCTGCTTCATACTGACCTCCTTTAGTTTCTCCAGCTCATTCTGCAAAGCCTGCTTGGTTGTGTCCACTTCAATAAGCTGTTGACGCAGCTTTTCATTTTCCTCCTCTGTTTTGGAGCGCTTTTCTTCCACATTTTCCAGCTCATGATGTAGCCTTACGGACACATCTTTGGCTACCTAAAAAAGAGGCATTGTCTTTAAGATCAGTGCACTCGTGCTGTTGAAAGGTAGCATAATGCATTTATTAATCAAGATATTCAAAAAAACAGAGTTCACATTTGTTATGTACATCAAACATTTTATTATTACTTATATTACTATAACTAATGACAAAAAACGTAATTCAACATGCCAATTTTTGTCTTTTCTTAATCTTAGAATTCTTAATATGCAAATTTTGAAATGAGATTGTATAAATGATTAGCCCTTTCAAGAAGCAATACCAGCTTGAAATGTTTGTTTGTTACTTGTTTCTTTGCATAACTGGAACGAGGGGGTCATCTGGTGCTGAACAGCACTATTTTTAGCACATGGGATCTTCACAATTGTCAAGATAATTACCACTCTACGCTATGCCGAGCTACCTCATGAGAAAATAATATTGCTGATTACATCTCGAGCCAATAAGAAGTCGCAATGTCATTGGTGACAGTTTCCTTTTGGTCTACAGGGGTGGCAATGCTTAATTCTCCAGAAGGATGACCGGCAACTGACGATAATTATCTCAGTAACTGGTGATACCCTGCGTTGAAATTAGCGTGGTTTAACACCCCCTGCTTTAAATTATGTAAAGAAACAAATCTACGGTACAATTTTCTGGGAATACAGTACTTCTTCAAGTTGTTACAGTAAAAATGCTTTCGGTTCACCCCACTCCCTCAAAAGACTGGAAAAATGTACCAGTTTAAAATAAATATTATATTCATATTTTTACCATTTGCATGATGCAAAGGACCTCTTTTGTGTGTATATACTGTTCGAATGTGCACACATTCATGCACAAATGTTTTAAAGATAAAAAAAAAAAAAAAAAAGAGTGGCGAATGTGCCAATCGGGGACTGAGTCCCGAATATCCGCAGCTGCAAAGAAACGCCACATTCCCAGCAAATTCTACATTTGCCCATCTCTAATAAAAACTCCCAAGATCTTATCAAAAGATAACAAGCTGTTTGGATGGGAAAAAACCATCAACTAGGCAAGTATATCTACATTTACTAAATTAGCCTGAGATTGGTAATAAAATCCCTACAAATTTGCTAAGAGAAGGACACAGCAAAGCAATAATTAGAATATAGTAATATTTTATAAAGACAATACTCAGTACAGCTCTGTTATAATTATATAGACAACAAAGTCAACTCATTAAGGAATGGGTGATAAATGAGCTTTAATGACCATATATGTTGTCATGAAATCTTACAACTAAAAACATCAATTTGTCAATTATGTTATCATGTGTTCCCCCCCATTTGACAGATTATACAGATGTAGTAGACCTTGTTGCATCCGTTATCATGTGGTAAAGCACTAAATCACGCATTGTGTTTTGCAAATCGCGCTCCATAGAAGTGGCTTGCAAATCGCTCAGTAAAAACATGCGATTGTGGTCATGTGAAATCGCACGATAAAAGGGTGCAATAACATCTGCTACATCTGTATATAAGTGGCTGAAAATCCTCCAGTAAAACAGAAACTGATAGTTCAGAGGTATTCTCTTGCTATTCTTATTTATTGGGGGAAATATTGGATATTGCTGAATGGATTTGCGGAGTAGCAGCCTGCCCACAAGAAACAAGGAAAATGGCAGAACGTGTCAAGTAATGGCTCTATTTATTGAAACAAAGGAACATACAGTATAAAAGAAGAAGATAACAGATAAGAAACATTTGGCCCACCTAGTCTGCTCTTTCTCCTATCTGTTATGAGACCTCAGACTTTATAAGATCCTTTGGGTTTTTTTCATATTAGTATAGATTGTGTCTATCTCAAAAATTGAAATTATCCTTCACCACGTTTATAAAGAATACGATGATCCGATCAAGTTTTGTCAATCTTCGTGGTCCGTGTGGATAGAAGTATGTAGTCACTGGTACTTTTCAATCAAAGAAGTCGTTTGAATATGGATTGCTGATTTAAAACTAGTGACTTTGATTTAATCTTTAACGTCCAAACATAATGGCATTTTATTTATTATTAATAAAGTGCTAAATGTTTGATGTCTGGAAGAATCAGTCACATTATTGTGGCCTTTCAGAAACATCCACACTGGACCATAATTTCCATGCTGGTAGGCATTAGATATTTTTATTCAGTACAATTATTTCTAGTATAAATTGAATACAATGAATTACCATCTCGGTCACCAAAATTTTAAACTGTAGTCA
Source organism: Ascaphus truei (assembly GCF_040206685.1). Taxonomy (NCBI): domain Eukaryota; kingdom Metazoa; phylum Chordata; class Amphibia; order Anura; family Ascaphidae; genus Ascaphus; species Ascaphus truei. The sequence goes on from NC_134486.1 coordinate 252,295,203, forward strand.
CACGTGGGGGTCTATTCTATATCCTCTGAAAATGCAGGTTCAGCAAACAAAACAAAAAATCAAACAAATTGACACTTTTCACATTTTGTTTAATTTTTTTTGCTACTTTTCATTTTCACTACTGAATATGCTAGGTGTATACTAATTTGTAATATATACCTAGCATGATTGAAAACAAAAGACTTGAATTATTAACCTGTTAGTAATCATTGTGGTCATGAATGCATATTTTCATGTTCACTATGGTTAATAATCCTAAATATCTACTGTACCATTGAATACCGTAAAGGTAAGTAAGGCATTCTCTTGCTTCCCCCCCCCCCCTGTTCTTTCTGCCCAGAAGGACACACTGACCACCGTGGGACACTTCCCCCCCATCTTTACCCAACCCTCCTACCTATCATCCTCTAACAATGGCTACAGGCATAAAAGCCAAATCTATATGCATACACACACGTAAACACCAATATATACATACACATAAAAAAAATTACATATTCAGTCAGCATTAACCCCTTCAATGCCAATGACGTCACTGATGCTTTCAGAATAGCAAAAACAGGAAAAAAGCATTATCCTACAACAATCCACATCCATCCATGCCCCTCAATGACCCATCCTCAATGCTGACTGAAGTCATTGATACTTTCTTGCTTGAAGATAAATAATCAATGAACATGTATTTACAATCCTCATCTTTTTCTTAATCTTCATATCGGACGTCCTTCCTCATTCGTCCTCTCTCTGCTATTGACTGAGGTAATATGCGAGGATGCTATCCTTATGTCGGACTGGAGCAGTTGCATTGCACATGGTTGGTGGTCATGTGGTAATATAACCAGATTGGTTAATTTACCACATGTTCCCTGCTCTTACCAATGATGTCAGACATCGTTGGGGTCTTTTTTTCCCACGTGACATTATAAGAGTGTGAAAATGTACTAACTGCTCTTACCGATGACATCCCAACAACATCTGATATAATTAGTAAGAACCGTGAACACATGGTAAATCAACTAATCTGATTGGTATGTGACATGCAATTGCAACAGGCCAATATGCAAAGGCCACAGCCTCGCATGACACTTCAGAAGAAATGTGGGTGAAGGGGTTCCGATAGATAATTCAAAGATAAAGAAGAAAAGATCGAGATTTTAAGTAAATATTCATTAATAATTTATCTTCAAGCAAGAGAGAATCAATGGCATCAATCAGCTTTGAGGTTGGGTCGTCGAAGGACATGGATTAATGCAGATGGATATAGATCTAACTTGTGGCCTGGGGTTCTTTTGACGTCCTAATTTTTGTTTTCTTTGAGCCGCCACGTGGAAAATACATTATTGACATTTTAGGTTGGGAGGGTGAATGTTTAATGGATAGGCATTAGTCATTTGACTTATCAAGTTGGAGTAGTTCAAGGGGTCATTGTTCCTGAAGACCTTGGGGGGCCAAAATGGACCCAACATAGATGGGGCAAGTGGATATTTTTTTTAATTATTTACCGTTTGAGTGCAGATGAGGCTACATAGGCTCTCCTTGAGAGGGCCTAGCTAGCATCCCCAGCACTTACTTTGTTAATGACTCCATCATTTAATATAAAAATCTTTATTACATTTTGTAGCCACGTCTTACAGCTTATTAGCTATCTTTTGCTAATAGAGCTGTAAACCTTTCCTACTGTATAAATGCGGGGTTCTTCAGTGTGTTGGGGTGGGACGGGGTAGTGGAGTTGGGTAATTGAATTGGGTAAAGAGGGCTTTGGCACTTTTTGACAATTTTTCTGAAAACAAAAGCCAAAGCACACTCTTCTAATTATATTGAAAAAGGCTCAGCAAGATTTATTACTATTCATGCTTAGCAAAAAAAAAACAACAGGAAAAATAAGTCAAACCACAAAAATGGGAAGGGAGCCAAGAATATCACTACAGGCATACCCCGCATTAACGTACGCAATGGGACCGGCGCATGTATGTAAAGCGAAAATGTACTTAAAGTGAAGCACTACCTTTTTTCCCATTTATCAATGCATGTACAATACTGCAATCGTCATATCCGTGCATAACTGATATAAATAACTCATTTGTAACAGGCTCTATAGTCTCCCCACTTGCGCACAGCTTCGGTAGAGTTAGGGAGCTGGTATTGCTGTTCAGGATGTGCTGACAGGCGCATGCGTGAGCTGCCGTTTGCCTATTGGGCGATATGTCCTTACTCGCGAGTGTACTTAAAGTGAGTGTCCTTAAACCGGGGTATGCCTGTATTAGAGATATCCTTGGGTCCCTTCCAATTTGTGTGTTTTGTTCTAATTTTTATCTCAATAGTGTAGCACCTAATTAACCATTTATACAGTAATTATACGTTAATCCTGAGCAGTCTCTTTTCTTACATTGACTGGGGAAATACAATTCACAATGGCTATTTGGCCTCATTAGTCCCAAAAACGAACCATAATTCTTCTGATGTGGAAATCAGACTGCATATTTTCCATTAATTAATATGATCAGGATGAAAAGGGAAATGAAAAAAGCATCTGCTGGTTTCATCAACATTTAGTTAACATTACAATGTATATTGGAATATGTTTACTTACCACAATCAATATTTCTTCTAGTGTATACTTGGGATTGTCTCATTGTGCAAATATACAGTAAATCTCATAAATTGTGTTTCAACACTTACATATACCACATAATCCATGTTACGATTTTCTAATCACATAGTGACTGAGACCCCCCTTTACACGCCTACAACCAATGAAAATTAAAAACAAATAATACAATGTCAATGACAGTAGGTAAGGAATGATATTGGGCAGCAGTCTCTCTTTGGTCAAACAGAAATAAACTGTGCGCTACTATCTATCTCCTTATAATTGAATACAGTGCAGTGACTAAACCATATATAAATAAAGTAAACCACTATACCACAGTGAATAAGTGATTAAATAATTAAATTATAACATAACCGTGTGGTTGATAAGGGCGTCTGCTGCTATAAACATTAGGGGTGGCTCAGCACCCCACACACTCTAAGAAATGGAAACAAAAAGAAAACAGCGCACAACGCCAAATAGTGAAGTAAGTAATAGAATTTATTACAATGTTAAAGGGGTAATAAATCTGCGTACATCAGATAGAAATAACATGTGCATTTAGTGCATAACACACTGGTTACCACTCTGTAGCTGTAAAACAGGACGGTCTGGCACTCAGCTGTCTCTGCAGGAGCCTCTATGATGGTTCTGGGGCATGGGATCCTTCATGCACTCCTCACACAGCAGGACGCTGCTCACAAGGGGATTCCTTTCAAGCAGCCTGGTAATACTGCAGATTCAGACACTTAGTGGGACCGCTCCTCAACCGGCGATATACTGCCTCCAGGGGAATTCCCCTACAGTCCCCCGTCTCTCCTGTGTAGATTTGCTGCTTTTCCCAGCTGCTATGATCTTAGGGCAGTCCAGAGCTGTTGGAATTGCTCTGCAAACACTTCCGCAGCTGCAGGGGCTTACACAGCGTGCCACGATGCCGCTCCGTCACGTGGTGTAGCGGAGTGACGTCACAGTTCTCGTGGCAATGGAGGAATCAATAGGGAGGAAGAAGGAGAGTCCCTTACAGTCTCTTACCGGCGCAGAAATCGCTCAGTTAGCACGGTGGCAGCCAATATAAGCTGATGGTGATACAGATCCAAAGGATGAATATAGGCAAAATTATGGCATGAATACATCCAACATGTTTCGTAGATCTAACTACTTCTTCTACGAAACATGTTGGATGTATTCATGCCATAATTTTGCCTATATTCATCCTTTGGATCTGTATCACCATCAGCTTATATTGGCTGCCACCGTGCTAACTGAGCGATTTCTGCGCCGGTAAGAGACTGTAAGGGACTCTCCTTCTTCCTCCCTATTGATTCCTCCATTGCCACGAGAACTGTGACGTCACTCCGCTACACCACGTGACGGAGCGGCATCGTGGCACGCTGTGTAAGCCCCTGCAGCTGCGGAAGTGTTTGCAGAGCAATTCCAACAGCTCTGGACTGCCCTAAGATCATAGCAGCTGGGAAAAGCAGCAAATCTACACAGGAGAGACGGGGGACTGTAGGGGAATTCCCCTGGAGGCAGTATATCGCCGGTTGAGGAGCGGTCCCACTAAGTGTCTGAATCTGCAGTATTACCAGGCTGCTTGAAAGGAATCCCCTTGTGAGCAGCATCCTGCTGTGTGAGGAGTGCATGAAGAATCCCATGCCCCAGAACCATCATAGAGGCTCCTGCAGAGACAGCTGAGTGCCAGACCGTCCTGTTTTACAGCTACAGAGTGCTAACCAGTGTGTTATGCACTAAATGCACATGTTATTTCTATCTGATGTACGCAGATTTATTACCCCTTTAACATTGTAATACATTCTATTACTTACTTCACTATTTGGCGTTGTGCGCTGTTTTCTTTTTGTTTCCATCTCTTTGGTCAACCATCTTAATTGCTTCATTTAAAATTGCAAAGAAAATATTATGCTGACAGTAAACAATTAAATAAAATGAACCCCTTACAAACCCCGGCTGCAAAACATTACGTTTGGTATTTTATATTTAGTGGTTGAAGTGTTGGTACTATGGGGTAGACATAGATTACCACTACTTTTTTATTTTTCCATCCAGACTACCACTAGTTATTTACAAAATTACAATTCCATTAACTTTTTTTTATAAAGAGGGATTTTTTTGAAGTGAAACCTCTTTGGGCACATCTACCCCATGAGAAAAATTCCCTGGCAGTAAATAGAGTTGATGGTGATGGAAATGACGTCATTGGTGACGGAAGTGACGTCACTGCTGGCAGAAGAGGCACCAGCAGCAAGACACACACAGCCGTGTCAGCAGCTCTGCCTGAGGGGTGGGGGGGGGGTGGGGAAGGAAGACACAGACAGACCCCCCGTGTCCGCAGCTCTGCCAGGGGGGAAAGTCAGGAGAGAGGGGCGCAGGAAACGAGAATAACACACACCACACAGAGAGAGACACACACACCACACACAGAAAGAGACACACATACTGACTGACATACACAAACTGACACACACACACTGACTGACTGACACACACACACACACACACACACACACACACTGACTGACACACACAAGGAATTCAGTTACTATAAATATATAAGTGCAAATAGCTAAAACACGCATTCTAAGTCAAACTTCTTTGCGTTTTGGCATTAAAATTGTGTTTTGATTTTTAATTAAAAACATCACCATTACAAATACAATTTCTATGACAAAACAGTGACAAAAGACAAAGAAGTTTCACTTAAAATGCGCGTGATCGGCACACACACAATATATATTTTTTTAACTATGAAAAGTCTCTCCCTCTTCCTATATTTACAGCCTAAACATTGCTTACATCTTTTTAATATACTGTACAGTCCAAATATCTTTCTGACAATATTTAATAAACATAGAATCTTTTTGAAATAGGCACAGCACCACTATTTTTTAAAGATAATTTGACCTCTGATTATATCATACTATAGTTCGGCCTTCTGCAAAAGTTTTATTGGGACTTTCAAGAATAAAAAATTAATCATAGACATAGTGGTAAGTAAAGTGTCTATTCACCAGGCTCTATATAACCTCCTACCTCTCCCTTATTTAACTGGCAATGATTTTCTTATTACTCAGATAGTGCTAGTTAGGGTTAGGATAAGGGTCAGACAGGCATATTAGGGTTATTGTTGGGGTAAAGTTTAGTCTGAACAATTTTTCCTGCTGCCAGCTAAATAAGGCTAAACATGACCCTGTACCAGTGGTAAGACTGCATCCCTTCCCATGCTGTGTCCTGAGTACAGTATATGAAAATATGGCTGACTGCAATTCTGGGAAAAAATAAATAAAAAAACAACTTAACCAGGCATATTAAAGTGAAGAAAAAAAAATGACATTAAAATTAATAGGATTTTTTCTTTGATACATCTGAAGTAATGTTTTTTTCCCCACGATTGCACCACTTTTGCTTTGATATAGTTAGTATATGCCCCGATGAGTTCACCTTCAGGTCCTGTTCCAGGCTGCGGAGGAGCTCTCCATCAATCTCCCCGGTCTGCGCATAGCGCAGTCTCTTGCGCTCTGCTTTCCGCAGGCGGTATTGCAGGATCCTGCAGTTCTTGTTGGCCCTCTCCAGCTCGTGGCGCATATCCTGCAGCTGACAGGCATCCTCTTCAAAGAAGGTGTCCCGCATCTCGTCCATCTCTGTCCTCATCTCGTCTATTTCATGCTTCTCGCGGGAACGGGGGGGGAGGAGGGGCGGGGGGCAAGAAAGAAAGGTATCCCAGTTAAATGTGTAATCCTCAAGCGCTGGAGCTGAGCTCCTGGCTGCAGTACCTGCAATGCTAAGCCTAAAGTGGTGAACGATGTAACCCGTTTGTCTGCAGATACGGCCTAATCATCCTTCCCTTTCACAACCATGCCACTCCCAAGGATGATCACGGACACCATTTATTTCCAGCAACATTTGGGGATGTCTGTCTCTAAACAGGTTAAACATGACGCCTCTCAAAGCAAAGAAAACATTCATATCCAGAGCATTGCCTTAACATTTTTTAGTTGTTTTTTTTTTTTTTAAATAATTGAAGAGGGTCTAAATGAAACATGTCCTTTTCATTGAAACAAAAAGCCTATTAAACACTGCAGTCCGTAGCCTAGCAATCACTCCAGCCAGGCCGCCTGCTTGCATTGTCCCTTTGTTGCACGGGCAGCTCTCCCTCCCTGCACACACATGACATCACCTCATGCACAGGCACAATGCGAGGCATGGGGCAGACCCGCTCACCTTCAGGCTCTCGTTCTCCTCCCGCAGCGTCTCCAGCTCACCCTGCAGTCCCTGCCGGCCCGTGGCGCCCCCGGGGCTCCCCTCCTCCTCCTCCTCCTCCGCGTCACCCTCCTCCTGCTGAGTACCCTGCGGCGCTGCCTCGGGGCCTTGGCTGGGCGGGTTGGAGGCTGCTGCCGCGGCCAGGCCTTTCTTCAAGTGGAACTGGATGAGCTCAGACTGCAGACACCCCTCCTTCCAGTACCCCCCTCCGCTGCTTTGCTTTTTAGGGCTTTTCCCCAACGCAGCAGCGGAGGGGGGTGCAGAAGGCTGCGCCCCCTCCCCTCCCTTCGTGGATACTTTCCCCTTAAGCTTCAAGCTTTTTGGGGAGCCTTCCCCTTGCTGCTCAGCAGAGGCCATCCTGCTCTGATCCGTCCTAGCAGTGGAGGGGTCCGCCGGGTCTCCGGGGTGGCTCTCCAGCTCTCCGGGTGTCCCCCCGCCGGCCTCCGCCCTGGATGCTGCGCTTTCAGCACCCCCTCCGGGCTGGACAGCTCCCTGCGCGCTGTGCAAGAGATGCTGCTGCTGCTGCACCGGCTGCTGCACCTGCTGCTTGTCTCCTTTGTTGCTGCTCGGGCCGGGTGGGCGGGTGGCTTTCAGCACCTGCTTCACACTGACCTTAGCGCCGGTCAGCGGTCTGGCTGCGGACCCTTGCCTGGCTGCACTGTCCCTGGGTCTGGCTGGTGACGAAGCTCGCTGTGGTTTTCTGCTGCTGCTGCTGCTGCTGCTGCTGCTGCTGCCCTCCGGATGCAGGCGAGGCTCAGCTGCAGCAGGAGCAGATGCAGCAGCGCCACCGACTGGCTGACTCATGGTGTTATCTGGAGCTGTGCTGGGCTGACAGAGGATGAGCTGTGGTGGAGAGATCCATCACAAAAGGTCAATCTCCACCCAAATCGCTGGAATAGATAGAGGGAGGGGCGCCAAGAAAACGGTGGAGTCAGCGGAAGAGGAAATATCAATCTGTTGGGAGGATAACGAAGCAAATATATAGTTAGAAAAGACAAATAAAAACAGAATAACTTGTTTATTGATTAAGGTTAATTCCACTAGAGGAATGTGTTTAGCGCAGTATGAAACCCCCTAGTTCAAAGTTGTTTATGCTATTAAAAAGGTAACATCGTTTAATATGTTGTTTGCATTATCAAAAAGCTTTAAGAAATGCCTCGATGTCACAGTAATTATTGTTCTGAAAATCACTACCGCGATATACAGTACACACATACATTTGCTCCATCCCAGTGAAAAGTTGCATTGTGTGTAGGTTTTGTGATAAATCATTTGGAAAGTCACAAAGGCAATTATTAAATGATCAGGATATTGTTCATTAAGATTCACTGCTCTAACTCGACAAACACAATTGTCATTACTATTTTGTTGTTGCAAATAAAAGTACAATCTCAGTTGATTCAATTTTTTTGCGGAAGTTTAATTTCTTTCCCTATTTACCCTAATGACATGTTTTAATGTTGAAAGCCCGCTAAACGTTTGATGGAATAATATGTTTACCAGGACTCTTTAAGAATTGCTACAATGGTAATAATAATTGTTCTCCACTACTGCACCCTAATTAGATCTGTCATATAGGGACCCGTACATTTGTAACCAATTTAACAATCTAATTGGCTTTAATAAATCAATCTAACAATGCTAAAAATAAATATTTGGGCTTACTTTGTTTTTCTGGAAATTAATCTCAACTACAATTTCTTGGGGGGGCCTCTGAACAGGGAAGTATTTCTCAGTTCAGTATTTTCTTTACTCATCATAACCCGTCCTTTTTAGGCTTTGTACATAGTAGTTGCGCGCGCGTGACATCATGCGTGCCTTCAGCCTAGGCGATCTGTGGCCTGTGGGGGCTGGAGGAGGAGACGCGACCAAAGCAGCTCCCATTCAGTGTTTGTGGGCGTGCCTGTGATGTCATGTGAGCGGATCGCCCTCATTGGTTAAACCGTGCACGTGACCCGGCCATCACCCGCCAAATTCAAACAAGTTTGTCTCCTCAAGTCTTGGTAGTGTCGTCTCACACGTGCACGCACGCTCTATTTGCCATGCGCATTGGTTTCCTGGGTTTTGTATTTGGCGCGAGCGACGTTGGCTTCACTATGGACGTGGTTTTAGAGAGCCAATAAAGATAAAGGGATGAGTCTATGTAAACGTGTGACACACAGTGACATAAGAGTGAAGGGAGAATCAAAACCTTTCCAAGCCTTAGCTCACCGTGTTTAAAAAAAATAACGTAAATAATTAAAGAATACTTAAAAGTGTCAGATTTTAATTTAAAAAGGCACGAGTCATCTAGATGGAAGAATAGTAAACATTGGAAGACAACAAAGGTTCCAAGCACTCAATGTAATAATGAAAAATCTAGGTAAAATATATCAAACAAAGTCGTATTTTACTAATCGAATAGATCCAGTAATCTGAATGCCAAATACACGTAAATAAGAACATAGAATAGTGGCAAATGCACTATGCATATAGATCAAGCAAATATAAAGATACATACAGTAGTATCATACTTATCCAGAAGCTGATTGGTATGAATAAGGTAAACATTGGTTCTATGTGGGATTGTCAGTTTAACTAGTCTAAACAAAATCCATATATACTGTGTATTTGTCCTGTTGTTAGTAGTAGCGAGGTGTGATTTTTTTTGCGGCTTTCGATCCGTCTCTGATCGGTCGGTTCTTTTTGTCTGTGGATCAGTTTCAACAGGGGCGGATTAATAATCCGTGGTCAGATTGTTAAAAATCAGCACTCAAATGAAATCCGTGGGAGGGGGATCTCTCTCCTTCTCCCTCTCCGCAGATTTAATCTGTGTGTGGATATTTAACAATCCGACAACGGATTGTGGAATCAGTGGATCGGATTTTTAAACATACGTCCAGATTGTATCCAACTGCAGTTTTTGATTAATCCGTATGGATTGAAACTGGAACAATCCTTCAAATGGATTTTACCACACGGAATGGATTTTGAATGGAAAGCCCAGTAAATTCCAGGGAAATAGATTTTGACAGTTCCGCCCATTCCTATTGGTTAGTATTTATTTGCAGTTTGTGTTTCTGGGCCTAAGATTCCACATTTTTTTAAACACATCTAAACTGATTAGTGATAGATTCAGTGTTATACTGTAGGATTGTATGCTGTTAGCCTGGTCACTTATTGCACATAAACTCTTCCAGTTATAATGAAGCTTCTTTTTTTCCACCCCAGATTCTCTTGCAGAGAATACCACCCGAGTCACCCCAAAGAGAGTCTCCCCGCTATGCTTCCCTGTCACGGTAACTTATGAGAGGCCTATATTATACACCAAAATACCTGGGTTGAACTGAACACGACTTTAGATATGATAAAATATAATTTATTCCTTGAAAAAGGTGAACACACAAGAGATACAAATTACAGGCAAAATATACACTTACTTAGGGTTGGAATGATGAAGTAATCTGGTTTACACGATTAGCAATTCATGCAGCAATCTCCAAATGACACAAAGACCCAGAGGATAGGCTGGACACTGGTTTATATGCAATCTCCAGTCTATACCTTACTATTGAGTGTAGGCTATTGGAGAACAATTACCTGCACCCAATCTCTCCTTGCCACCTCACCTGAGGGGCACCTTAACACCCGCCCACTGGGTGGGTAATATTCTAAAAAGGGGGCTGATTTCCTCAGTCCCCCTCCCACTAACCTGGCGCCTTCAAGTCTAGCTTGGCCCAGGATGCCCTTTGTCTAAGGTGTGAATTACCACACTTAATCTCAAGTCCCCATGTCCTGCCCTTTGTTGTGCTTGCATATACAAGTAGGGTGGGGGAGTCTTTGATCATGAGTTATAGGCTCGGCCATTTGTCAGCCATCCGGAACATTAACATAGCAGATGGGCTCTGAGTTTTTCTACCAGACCCAAAATACCATTCATTGTTTAATAACTTCATATATCAAAATAATCGGTTCTGTTGGGCCCAGTGGGCTGATACTTGCCAGTTCTTCCTGCCGGAAGTGACTCTCCTTTGTGGCCAAGTTTCAGCCCTCTGCGACCCCCAGAACCGGACATACACCAATGCAGTTTAAAACACTTTTTAAATACAGGATTCTTCCCTTTAAAAATGAATCTCTGTTTTTCACTCTTCCCCATTGAAATCAACGGGCTCCGCCGCCATAGGCATTCAATGGAGCGACTCCGCCGTTGAAGTCAAGGGGTTCCGCCGCCATAGACTTTCAATGGGGAAACTCCGCCATTGAAGTCTATGGAAAAACCACAAATCTTTACATTTGCCCACACTCCGTCTGGTTGTTCGGAGAGGGCTGGAAATGGACATGCATTCAAGCCGGAACCGTGGCTGCATGCAACCCAACTCCCAGCCCTCTGGTCCTTCCAGAACCGGAGATATGGGCTTACACTTTTTACCATTTCGGACTTAGCCGTTTTAACGCCACGCGTCTTTTCCCCATTGGAATCAATGGCCGGCGCCGCCATAGACAATGCATGGGCAAGCACCGCCATTGGATTCAATGGGACCTCCGCTCCGCCATTAAAGTCAATGGCAGGACCCTCTTTATGAGCGCGACCCTTTACGGGGGTCCCTCATTCCCGGACCCGATGGGGGTCGTGTGTGGGGGCTCCTAGGGGCTAGGGGCAAAAATTATTTTATTTCTGGGTGCCCTAGAACCTAAGATTCCCACGCCAATTGTCGTTGACCTTGAACTCAGTGATAAAGCTCTTTTCAAAGACATTGTGTCCGCTTCTGCGGTTTTGCGGGTTGGATGGCTGCCAACCTGTTCCTGGAGGTCGACGTCGAGGAATCCTCATTGAAGTCAATGGCCCCATTGACTTACAATGGGAAACCGCCGCTCATCCTCTCGGACGCCACCTGCTGGTCTTCAAGGGAAACAGGTCCAAAACCGATAGATCCACCATTGAAATGAATGGAGCTCCAATGGCGACCTATGGGACTCTGCAAAATGGTGCCTGAAAAGGCGGGAACATGGAACAAAGGGCTATAAACACTAAGTTAACCTTAACCCTTTCCCTCCCACATCAATCCCAGTGTATGTGTTGGTGCAAACACTGGAACAGAAACAATACATTTTTACAGGGGAATATACATTTGGATTCTGAAGCAGGGTAAAACACAGTACTGGACAGCAGTCCAGTTAACCCCTTGCTTCCCAAGTGAGAGCAGGAGGTGGCCAAATGGGGTGTAACCCCTTTAATCCCAGGCCAAACCCCCTCTCCCATGACATTCCCCTTCACTGCTCCTGTGCACTAAGCCAGCGTTCACAGGGTTAACATCGTCAGGAAACAACAGACAACTTTCGAGATCTGGAGTTTCGTTAGCACGTCCCACTCCCTCCTGCATCTTTTCTATGGGTGTCATCTGTTTGCCGTGCAGCTGAGATTCCAGGCTGGAGACTTTGATGGCAGCCAAAGGGTGGCAGCTGTTTGGTGCCAATCGCTGATGTTACAGCTGCTCTTTTACAATCCGAAATACACCAACTTTCTCACCCCCCTGTAGCCTCTTTTTTCACTTACCCTTCCTTATAGACTGTAAGCTCCTTGGGGCAGGGCCCTCCTTAACTACTGTAACAATGTATGTTAGTGTTTGTTATTTTATTGTTTTTCGCCGTTTAACCCCTTTGTACTGTGCTGCAGAATATGTTGGGGCACTAGAAATAAATAATAATAATAATAATAATAACAATATACAGTACCATGCTGAATTGCTGTTATTTGTTTTCCTTATCTCGTGTGTTCATCTAAAGTAACCTGATATCCTCTGTAGTTCCTCTAGTTTCTCTTTGTTTAATGCCTATCTGTCACCATTTTGCATCTGTATACAAGGCTTCTAGTACCTTCCGATCTATGCTTTACCAATCCAGTGGTACCTGGGTTGAAGTAACATGTGAGCGAGCAGAAAGAAATGATAGTATAAGACTAGTAATAAGAAATAAACGTAAATGTTTGATTCTGGGCAGTGAAAGATACAGTAGATTAACTAAATTGTGTATTAAAAGAACTGGTTTATGCAAGCAAATATGTATGATCTCTCTGTGGATCTTAGAATCCACTTGAATATGTAAAAAAGAAAGTAATCAGAGAAACAGTTGCATATAGGGGTGGCTGCTGATTTTTTTTACTATATTCAGGTGGATAAAATGGATCAGAGATTCACATTTAGACACAAAGTTGTGAAATTATTCATTGCACAAAATTACAAATTGAATCTCAAAGTTGCTAAAAGAACACATAAATTGGCCTTAACATTTGATTGGACTTTGTACAGTTTAGATATTCATTTGTTAAAGTTTGATAATAATTCTTGCTTTTTTAATGACTAATAAATTGCTTATAAGACCTTGGTAAACAGATATGCAGAAATATTTACTGTAACAACACATGTATACATATATTTAACAGTTTACCTATTAAAATTAGACTTTACACTTGAATATCATTTAATTTGCATTAAACTTACAGTTGTCAAAAAAATAAAGTATGGTTTTGTAGAAGCGCTAATTACAGTAAATATAGTGAAACAAATTTCTAATGTATGCTTTCTTGTACCACTATCAGGGATGGATTGGGTCATCAGGAACCAGGGCAAATGCCCGATGGGTCCATGGGCTGGTGCTGCCTTGGCTATAAGGGGAAGTGGCGATTACAGAGGCACCACACTCTTCCCCACAACAATTAAAGTGATTGCTGGGCAAGAGCGCGGGGCCTCTGTAAGTGTCTCTTACCAGAGCAGCATCTCCTCCTTTAGTGTCGCATTGTCATGGCGACCCAACGTCACATGCAATACATTATCATGACAATGTGACGTCACATGGCGATGTGTCGCCATGAAAATGTGACATCATACAGTATGAAACTGTAACGCCATGATGCCATGTTGTGGGATACAGATATCACCCAGGCATTCACTTTGCCCCTGACCACTGTTAATGGGTTAGAAATGTGGCTTCACTTGCAAATTAGATTTCCTGTTTAATACATTTTTTGTAACTGCATCTGTCAATAGGGAGTGAACTCGCACACTCAATGTTCTTCTTGTACCCACTTTGCATTCCTGGTGCCACTTCCTAGCAGGGCCCTGCATTAACGCATATGTATGGAACCGATCCAGTCATAAATAGCCACCACATGGTAATGGTGCCACACAAGCTATGAAGCTTATTTTATTTCAACATCGGTACAGAATTTTAACACAACTTTCCAGGGGCACAGCCCCTTCGTCAGGTGAACTGCATCTGTAGAATTCCTACCAACTTATCAGTAACCAAGGTTACAGAAATTAAGATGGGTATTTCAACCTACATTTTACTGTCAACAACCTTAGGATCTAAATCTAAAATAAACCAGGTACTAGATCATATTGTTTATTCACACACAATGGACATTGTTTTGTCTTATTTCCAAAACCAAATGGATGTTTGATGCCTTCTGCAGTCGTATGGAAGTACATAAGTGCTTTTTTAGAATTGTCCAATCATTAGGTTGTATAAAGTTAACTTTTATGGATAATTATTCTCTTGTTATTAAGGCAGTTAATAGGAAGTTGTTATGGAAGTGACTCATGTCATGTCAATATGAGCCCTATACAGTTCAAGGTGTAGCATGTGTGACATAGGGCTCTATGCAGTAAGCGCCGAAAAAGTCCTCTCGCCAAGTGTACCTTATCGGCATGATTCTGCCGATTTTCCCTCTCCGTATGCAATAAGTGCCGAATCCCTTCCGAATCAAGCCGAAAACATTTGGTCCCACTCTGCCGATGATTTGCAGATCACACACAGGTGTATCGGCGTGCATGGCGGGGTGGTGTTAGGTTCGCCAATGAAACTTCTTGCTGAATCTGCCGAAGCAAGCATGTTTTTGACTGAGCGGCCCATTTAAAGGCAGCGTGTATTTTTATTCATTCTCTGTGTTGTTGGGAGAGAGAGAGAGAGAGAGAGAGAGAGAGAGAGAGAGAGAGAGAGAGAGAGAGAGAGAGAGAGAGAGAGAGAGAGAGAGAGACACACACAGAGCTGGGCGATTTACATATTTCATATTGACTGAGAGAGTTGTTGTGTATTGGGAGAGGTTTGTCCTGTGTTGTTTTGTTAACATCTTTGTCTTGTTTTCACTTTGTAAGTGTTCAGTGCGATTGTCTTTAAATTTCTTTTCTGTTCTTTGTGAGTGCTAGACGTATGGCCGCAAGGCGTGGGAAGAGTGATGCTGGTGTGAGTGGTACTGGTAGTCGTGTGAGTACGCGTCTGAGTGAACGTAGGATTCAGGGGAGTGCTGTTGCTGCGAGTGCGAGTAGTGTTACTGGGAGCGCGAGTGCTGCTGGTGGCTCTGTTGCTGGTGCGGCTGTGATGTCTGTTGCTGATGCTGATGGGGTGTCTGCTGCTGGTGCTGCTGGTGTGTCTGGTGGTGGGGTGGTTGGTGGTGGCCCGCTTTTGGAGTCTCTTCCATTGGAAGAAGAAGAGTCCAGTCAGCAGCAGCCAAGCTCTGGGCCTGCACGTGTTCGGAGGAAATGTCTGGAGCGGTCATGTAATCTTCGGTTCAATGAAGAAGAAAACAGAGTTCTTGTCGCAGGGATTTTGGAGCACTATGACTCTCTGTATGGCCATTTACTAGGTAAGTCTATCTTTGCATTGGTTGTTCAAAGACATGTTATCCTAGGTCATGTGAGATGTCTTAATATCAAAATATTATTCTATAATATCTATCAATTAAATTTAATTGTTACACACATATTCCTTCATGCTTTATAACGACCATAACAATCAGTCTAAAAAGTTTGCCAAAGTTCATAGAATATTCATGCAAGCTTCCTTACATTTGTATGTTTCCACGTAATGCTCATGTGGTACACATATTCCACCTAAACCAGCATGTTTGGTATCTCTTGGAACAGGTAGCAGTTTAGGAAACTGATCGTTTTTCTAATAATCATTAACGTCATATATTTTGTATGTATTTCAAGGGCGGACAAGTTCAGCATCCAAAAATGAAATGTGGGAGCAAATAACATTGGCGGTGTCCGCGTGTGGGAATCATGTCAGGGACCGGGCGAATTGTCGGAAGAGATTCGATGATATCAGGGCTAACTTAAAGAAAAAAATACAAGCACAACGGATGCATTCTTCTGGCACTGGAGGTGGGCCGCCAGCACAAGCTTTTATCTTAACTCCATTGGAGGAGCAGATGCGGAAAAATTTCTTCCTGTCGTCGTGGAGGGTTTGCCAGGGGACAGAGATATCGGAATTTATTCGGCTCCATTTCCATCAGGTGACAAATGTTACTGTACTAGTCGTGTCGTAGGTTACAGTTCTTATCTATATTTCCGCTGCTACTTATACTTTCTTCCCAATATAAGAATACCTACATATATATCTGTATATATGTCTCTCTCTCTCTCTATCTATCTATCTATATTTATATCTAGTGCAGTGTTGGTTGGTGCAACGCACAGCAAGAAGGGTGACAGCAGATCTGGCAAAAAGTTTCTTTATTGAATGGACATAAAAAAAGTAAATAAGATAATTAATAAACATTGGGGTTTACTGCGTATGGACCCCATTCTGGGTGAGTACACCAAAACGGGACCTAAGATTGTCTATAGGAAGGCTAAGACTATTGCCAACTATCTATCTCCCAGTGTTATTCCTGATATAACTACCAACACAAATACATTCATTACAAAGCGTTCGTTTAGATGCAACAACTGCAGCATGTGTAGGTATATGAAACCCTCCAGAAGTGTCTTTTCCCACAGCCCTCATAGACGTTTTGACATTAGTAATTTTATTAATTGTAATACATCTTTCGTGGTCTATGTTATCAATTGTGGCTGTGGGAAAAGATATGTCGGAAGGACAACAAGGGCCCTCAAGATTAGAATGCAGGAGCATTTTAGACTGATTAAGAGGAGAGACTTGGCGCACCCGGTTTCCAAGCATTTTTCTGAATGTGAGAGGGGTGGCACTGAGAACTTTTCCTTCATGGGAATTGAGAGAATTTTACCCAAAATGAGGGGAGGTGATCTGGTAAAAAGATTAGATTGCAGAGAGTCATTTTGGATCTTCATGCTTAAGACCCGTTTTCCAGATGGAATTAACATTGAATGGAGCATTAATCATTTTTTGAACTGAAGTATTATTGAAAAGACCTTTATGTAAACAGTCTTTTTCTTTCTTTTTCATGTATTATATTTTCAGATATTTTAGTACTATCGATGGTTATACCTCTCTTGAATTTACTATTGTCCCACGAACAATACCGATAATTTCAGATTCTTGCTCTAATCAGACAAGTATATAAAAAATATACATCAAAACAAGTTATTATTTATAAGGTTAGACTGAGTTAAATGATTGCGCTTATAAGCTTTATTAAATGCTATTATAAATAATATCTGGTGCAATTCAAACACATTTCTTCAAACAGAACCATACTTTTGTTTATGGATAATTAACTGAGTGTTACTGTATATGGCTTTTCTCTTTTTTTCATGATTTTGTAAGTAAGTTGTATGTAAAATAATTAAGTAGTAATCCTCTGTACTTCTGGAAGGCTGTACATATGTTTTTAATATAGGTACAAGTTAGAATTAAAACTTTTTTATTTTTGACTTATTATCATTTTTGTTTTTATATTTTATAATAATTGTATGTTTTGTATATATAGGGCATAGTCTGCCTGATCAGGCTCATCAATTCAGACTTACTCATGTGTTCTTTGGTTGGTGTGTCTCTCCCCCCCCCTTCAGTGGGGTATGTTTATGGGTGTCCTCATAGGTTTATGAGGCAATCCTACAAATATCCCCGTTATTGTGGGTGGTTAGACTAACTTATCAGTCATTTTACATCCACGATCACATAGAGCCAATATGCGCATGCGCGAGTATGTAGGACCTTGATAGTTCCTTCCCGCGGGATTTGGGTCTGTTTTTTGATAAATTACAATCTGTGCATGCGCGGACAAACGTGGCTAGCTTGAGGCGCATCTCGCGAGATTTGGTCCTCCATTGCCCTGCGGTGCGTGCCACCGAGCAGGTGTGTTTGGAGGCGGATTTCTCATGGTGTGAGCAGGTAATTAGCCGCTTTGTATGGCACTTGCACAGCTTTATGATGTATTTGCAATTAATACGAGATTACCAATTAGCGATTTTGGCGCCAAATCGGCAGACTGTTCCCCTATATATAGTGTGGTGTATACTATGTTAACTCACTTCTTGATAAAGTGCAATTTGACTGCACGAAACGCATAGAAGGTTGCAGCCTTCCGTTTTTTATGTCCATTCAATAAAGAAACTTTTTGCCAGACCTGCTGTCACCCTTCTTGCTGTGCGTTGCACCAACCAACACTGCACTGGATTTCTCCCTATTGGCAACAGCACGCAGACTGAGATGATCTCTGGTGACAATTATTCGTGAGTACATACCTGGGGCCAGCCCAATGAGGTTAGGGGAGGGTGTCTTTGTGCATCTACCCCTGCCTTCAGGGTAACTGGAGCCCTTTTTTAAGGTTTGAAACAGTATTTATGTCCCAGAATTGTACCTCTTACATCATACCTGATGGGATTTCATGCCTGAGCACCACATCACCTTTACTATATTTATATCTAGTTGTCCTACAAAAAGAAATAAATTATATATATATATATATATATATATATATATCTATGTGTGTGTTTGGAAACATGATTGGCTCAGCTATCGTGGATGACATCATTATGAGTAAAAATACACAACTTGACCTGCATGAAGGGATTATGTGTAATGATCTTCCAAATAACACACACTGCAACCTTCTACCTTACAAAGCATTCAACATCTTTGCCCTATAGTTTAAAGCTGAATGTATGTGTGAATCTTTGTACAAACAATGGGTTAACATGCATAACCACAAAGCACATCCGCACTCATTTTTTGTCACAGTAATGTATAACTTCGTTATACTGTGTCTGTGCACACAAATGCCTAATTCATTTTTTCATGTATGTGTCCATACATATATACATATATATATATAATATATATATATATATATATATATATATATATATATATATATATATATATATAAATAAGTGATAATCTATGTTACAACTATAAACAGGCCATTACTGCCTAATCAAGTCTTGCATGGAAGATTGTGCATTCAAAGGCGAACATTAATAATTTGCACAAACACATTTTGTTATGTTTTATTAAAGCTCTTTTTTCGCTTCATATAGTATAATGAGAGCATAAATAGGAATATGTACCATATGGTATTTAATTGTGTTCATATGTAGCTCACTTCAGATTTTTATTTCGTCATGTACCGGTGTGTGAAACCAGCTGCAAATAATATGTAATCACAGCATAGAGGTGAACACAGTGGGTGGGGTCGGGCACAGAGTCAGATCACAGGGTCATGGTAGGGTCAAGTCTTGTGGGACGGCTTCCAGGTGGTAGAACCAAATAAAAGGTCAGGGTGGTGTCACGTCTTGGGGGAGGGACTACAGCTGTTACAAGGTGAACAGAAGTTCATCACATACATTTGAAATGGTAATTATCTGAATACTTTCACCCACCAGGCCACTATATATGAAAACGTACGTTAGTCATTCGTTCACTCATATCTTCCTTTTACCTTATAGATATGCCACCTTATCACAACAGTACCATCTGTGAGCGACACACTGCATGTGTTGATTAGTGTCACCCACATTGAGCGCTACACCTGCTTCTCTTAAATGTTCAGACAGATCACTAAAAACATTCATTCACATTTCCACAATTAGGTACTGAATTATAAGCAGAATCAACTTTGCTGTCATGGTAGTGATGTACATTATTATTTTTAGATTACTACACAACATATGCAGTGTATGTACAACAGAACACTTAATTTTACAACGCATTCCTGCATGAACATTGTATGTTGTATGGTGTTTAAAATAAATGTGCCAATTAGGTTCACATGTACATTTATGTTAAGATGGATAATGTACAGCTTGCCAGAACCATATCATTATCATTTCGTTATGTGATGCTGATATTTAGCCATAAATACTCCCACTACACAAACTTCATGTTAATTATGTACACATGTCAATAAAATTCTTATGTTATTCTTCTATATACAGTAGTTGCTCCTGCAGCTCCTGTGACACCTGACACTGAACATGTCTCATCACCTGTCTCATCAAGGTCATCATCAAGCATGGAAGGTGAGTGTATGAGGTGTAGCACATCTAATGTGTACATTTGTAGAATTTAATTTCCCATGCTAAATAAATGCCTTTCACATGTAATTAACTTCACATCAGTTATTGTCACAGAAGATGTAGTGTTTCCTGACAACATGTATTGTGTGTGTTGTAAACTATCAGCTAGGAGTTGTGAGGTTATAACAACCTTTCATTCATTCTTCTTTCACACTGAGTCGAAACATCATTGTTACTTCAAGCATCATCTTTTAATTGGACACAAATTAAAAATTATGGAAACATGTTATGTGTTACACTATGAGAACAACTATCATTATATTGAAAAACAAGTGAAAGTTCCATGGCAGTTCATAATGTCTTTCTTTATTTGTAGAACCAGATGTTGCCACTCAAGGACAAATTCACTCAAGTGACCATGAAGATGTTGACACTCCTGGATTAACCCAGCATTCAAGTCCTCCTGCTCGTGACACCTACTCAGCTATTGCAGCTTCTGAAGAACGAATCTTGGGTGAAGAAAATCGTCGCCATTCAGAGAAGATGTCAGTGCTTGAAAGGATGATATCACTGCATGAAAGGATGCATGAAAGGTCAATATCAGAAATGTCACAAATTCAAAAAGTCATCATCCAAGTTCCTAAAGAAATCCAAAATGTAAACAGGACATTACAAGCACTAGTTCTCAATGTAAGCCAAGCAAATCAGTTGTGAATGACAGCAAGAGAACAACAATTCCACTTTACCCCATCTGAGGATGGATCTTTACATGCTGCTACTTTTTCTCCTGAGTCATCAGTTCTTCATTCCCCAGTTCTGGATGATACCGGTACAGTAGGTGCAAGTTCTGTGCAGGTCCCTCTCAACATCCAACCACTTACATCTGTTCAAAATCTGGAACCGACACCTACAAATGAGACACGAAAAAGAAAGTTAGGGCAACAATTACTACTAACCAGCTTTTGGAAAAAAGATTAAAACACCAAAACAAGAAACTGCTCCACCATCACCCTTGCAATGTTTATAAACTGCTTCACAACTGACACAGCCCACACCCAGTGCCCCTGAAGTGCCACAGCCCACACCCAGTGCACCTGAAGTGCAACAGCCCACACGTAGTGCCACTGAAGTGCCACAGCCCACACCCAGTGCCCCTGAAGTGCAACAGCCCACACTTAGTGCCACTGAAGTGCAACAGCCCACACCCAGTGCCCCTGAAGTGCAACAGACCACACCCAGTGCCACAGAACTGCCACAGGCCAGTACAAGTCGTACAGTTAAGGCCAGAGCCCCTGAAGTGCAACAGCCCACACTTACTGCCACTGAAGTGCAACAGCCCACACCCAGTGCCCCTGAAGTGCAACAGCCCACACCCAGTGCCACAGAACTGCCACAGGCCAGTACAAGTCATACAGTTAAGGCCAGAGTACTTGGCAAAGGGAAAAGGCAAACACAACAGCCAACAAGCAGGCCTGTGACTCGCTCTCAAAAGGATAAACAAAAATAAATAATCACATTAACTACATTTGTTGGTGTCCTGGTGGTGTTTACTGCAGACTATTTCATGCATAGTGTATGTATGATCATTTACAGATGCTTGATAACATTAAAGTATGTCCTTGTACACATGAATGTTTAGAAATGCTCACTGACTGAATGAAGGCCTATTTGATAACATATGAATATGTATTAATCATCAGTTGATTAATGGTACAACATTATTACACACTTGCCATGTTAATGGAAGCTGACATTCACTTAGCTCTTGTTCAAGATGAGATGTATCTGGGTTATTTTTGTAATGTAGATAGTCATTTCATGCTAATATTATTGACATACAACT
This sequence comes from Ascaphus truei, assembly GCF_040206685.1. Classification (NCBI taxonomy): domain Eukaryota; kingdom Metazoa; phylum Chordata; class Amphibia; order Anura; family Ascaphidae; genus Ascaphus; species Ascaphus truei. The sequence goes on from NC_134486.1 coordinate 252,317,116, forward strand.
TTAAGAAACTACCCACACAATAACAGATCTGTAAGTGTGTATTAATATATCTGTAGTCTCTCTGTATCTCTATGGATATATGTATACACACACACACACACACACACACACACACACACACACACACACACACACACACACACACACACACACACACACACACACACACACACACACACACACACACACACACACACACACACACACAGTGTGTGTGTGTGTACAGAGAGACTACAGATATATTCATACACACTTACAGATCTGTTATTGTAACCAAAAATCATACATGATCACATGCCAACATTATGAACTATGAAAGAAGATTAAGGTAAGTAATGTCTTACAGAGTTAAGACACCAGAAAACATAACATAAAAATGTATGCTGTTATATGGGTAGTTACTTAAAGTTGTATGTCAATAATATTAGCATGAAATGACTAGTGTGTGTGTGTGTATATATTAAATTATATATATATATATATATATATGTATATATATATATATATATATATCTCTGACACTGTTGTTAGCAAAAAGGCCTTGTGTTAATGAGATATACATGTTAGCACACTTGCTAAAATGATGGTATCAGTATGATTGAGCCCCTAATTCACTGAGCTGTATTTAACTTTGAATATGATTACAACAAGGCGTACTTACACACATCATTGGCTTTAGTTTAGCACTCTATATATAATATATATATATAATCAGAATGAACAGTAAAGGCCTTCATGGCTGAAAAGAGGCCTTGTTTGCTGTTAAATACAACTTCTACCCAGCTGACTCAAATAGGTCCTCAAACATACTCACCCAGTAATGTTATAAACTGTAATGAACTGTTAAGATAATTACAACAAGGCCTGTTTGCACACAAGGCCTTCAATGTAGACAAACCTATACATTTGCTCGCCCCGGGCGAGTGGATTTAACCCCCGGGCGAATAAATATTGGCCCAAGCAGCACACGTTTGGTACTAGGTGGCGAGTAGATTTTTTTGTGTGGCGAGTAGATTTTTTGGTGATTTGTCAACCACTGTACATATATACACATATATATATATATGAGTGACAGAAAATATAGACAGCGCCCTTCACACACTACACCTAAATTGCTGCAGCCCTGATAGATGTGGCAAGAAATTGCACCAGGCAAATATGCCCAATAAACAGTGGTGTGAAAATAACTAAATGTATTCTGGCAGGAAAAACTAAAAGTGACTATTAGATAAAAACACAAAAGCAAAAAAGAAGTGTGCATAACATATAAAAATAAAAAAAACAATAAAAAAGATATTGCCAATTAATGTGGGTAAAAATGACACTGAGTGTCACTGGGACTTAACTAAAAAATGCAAATATAAAAAATGGGTTCATGTGATAAGCAATGAAAAATTCAATACACGATTATGAACCCATAAATGCAGTGAATATTAAAAATACTTAAGTCCACATGTGTCCATGATAAGTTGATTTGCAAAAGGTCCAGGCTGCTTCTTCTTGGGCTCACCGAACTCCCACAGTACCTATTAGAGAAAAAGAGAAAAGAAGCGCCCGATCCTTGTGTAAAATCAGATGAACAAAGTTTTAATATCTCATGGACAAGACAAATGCACACTTACAATTTGTCTGATAAAATAAAACATGTTATGGGACCTGCCCATGCACCAACTGAGGACTCCTCGGTCTCTTCTTTGTGTGTGAGTGTCAGTATTGGCTCCAAAAAGGATGTTGCTGTCAGCTGCTGTCTCCAGGGGAGTAATCCTTAGTGTTTGTGAGCACTCAATCTCCACATGCAGCCGCCATGTAGCCTTTCTTCTCACACTTGAAACCGGAACAAAATCTTCAGGCAAGTCCTTGCCTCCTCACGCTGGTGCTGGGAGCTGCCCTGTCACCGTAGGCTCACTGCCAGATATCCCTACGCGTTTCTTCCGACTCTGCGGATTTCATCAGGGGATAAGATAAGTGCATGTGGAGATTGAGTGCTCACAAACACTAAGGATTACTCCCCTGGAGACAGCAGCTGACAGCAACATCCTTTTTGGAGCCAATACTGACACTCACACACAAAGAAGAGACCGAGGAGTCCTCAGTTGGTGCATGGGCAGGTCCCATAACATGCTTTATTTTATCAGACAAATTATAAGTGTGCATTTGTCTTGTCCATGAGATATTAAAACTTTGTTCATCTGATTTTACACAAGGATCGGGCGCTTCTTTTCTCTTTTTCTCACATATATATATATATATATATATATATATATAAATATATATATATATATATACACAATATATAGTTAATTATATATAGATAAATATATATGTTGATATATTTATATATATCTAATTATATATATATATTTATATATTATATATATCTATATAATAGCAACCCCTGACGAAGCCTGAGTGGAGAAACGCGTAGGGCCAGCGTTATTGGAGCAGGGAGAGTCACGCTGAGAGACTGTTCTGAGAGAAAGCTGAACGGAGCATCGGCAGTGCATTCCTGAAAACTAGAGGCAAAATCTCGCGAGAGCCGAGCTAGGCCAGACCACATGATGCGGAAGCACCCGCCGGTGTGAGGAGGACTGGTAATCGGCGTCTCCAACCACGAGTGGGAGAGACTCATTAAACACTCTCTACTGCCCAATTTTAACTCACAGAATGTGAGTTAATTACCTCTTTTTTTATATCTAATCGTATTTTATTGCCGCAGACCTAAACTGGCTGCAGTTTGTAGGGTTAGTAGATTGTAAGGGTATATACCTTTTTAATTGAATAGTTGGCTAGTAGTGTGTTTTTTAATATATTATATTATAACCACGCTAACATATTGTTATATATTTGCGCTGTTGTTTCTTGTTTGTATATATATATCTATGTATATATCAAGAGAGACTAACAGAGAGAGTCAAAGAGAGAGAGAGAAACAAAGAGAGAAAGAGAGAGAGAAACAGAGAGAGAGAGAGAAAAGCAGAAAAAGAGACAGAGAGAGATGTGTGTGTGGTTAATTTTAGCTAAGTGTAAGCAGAAATCTGTTCATCCTAGCACTGTAGATGATTTCACACACATTGTTATTCTAATTAAAATAGTCAACTTGTTTTGCACATGTTGATTGCCTAAGCCGAAAGTAAAGTTTCGATTCCTGTATCTTAGACAAAGAATTTCAGCCAATTATTGTAACAAATTTCTTGTGGGAGAAAACCTAGGCATATAACAGTTAGGTTGTATTATAACCTTGGAACAAACCGCGAAGATAACATGTAACTATTCACACATTCAGCAGACATCCGTATGCATTCAACTTAACACAACGTACACTAGGAGAGAAGATATGGCAGCAGCTTCCACATTGCAGAGCCATCCACGTAAATCATACACATTTATGAAGCAATCGAATCAACGGCAGAGAAAAGGGCAACGGTGGGTCAAATCTATGACTTGATCCAAAAGAAATATCCATACTACCAACAACCTGACAAACAACGAAATTTTAAAACTTCAGTACGATTCACTTTATCCGCAAATGAATGTTTTGAGCGTGTCCATGATCGGCTAGATCAACGATATGGATGCTGGCATGTTGCGCCATCATTTAAACTTACCATGGAACATGGAACATATCTTCTGTAAAATAGCATATTTTTGCCTAATACCAGTTACCCTGAAGCCGCACCGACTGTTGCGTCTGCTGTTATACCTGCACCCTCCATTCATCAAGACCAGATGCAAGATGGACATAACTACTATGATATGTATCAAAACTTATATGGGCAATACCAATGTGGATGTGAAAACAACCAACAACTGTACGTACCTCCGGACGTCTTGTTTGAAGAAGCCACTGCAGATCCATATGACCGCCTCATGGAGATGTGTGTGATTCAGGATTCAATGGTTGCCTCAACCATGGATGATACTGTTGTGCCTTCCCGGAGCGAATTGTTGCAGCCAAATCAGTTTTGACTTATACAAGAATGGTAAATACAAATTGCGTTATGCCTTTACTCAAATTATATATGTGTACATTAATAATATACACCATGTTAGCCAAATGAGTGGATACAGCTTAACATTGCAGACAGCCTTACATGTAGCGTGCACAAAGACATTATTTCCTATAACAATATACTACATGACGAACCATTAGTACACATTAGTGACGGAGTCCTAAATCATAGATTCTTATCACTTTAAAAGTATCATTTCAACATGTTACACTAACTGTAACACACACACCTCATTGTTTAACATTCAACATATAAAAACAAGTGTCGGCCACATATGACGTGGGAACCTGGTCATGTCCCAAGGTGGCCTTAAAAAGGTTACAGATGCAAGCCCCACCCCCAACCGACGTGCGTGCGTGAAACAGTATTGGCTGTGCCGTAGCTTATTGTTACGGTCAGTGCAGTGTGTCATGCGCGCGCGTCGGTGGGGCAGTGCGTGCACAGCGCTGGAGGCCAATGTTAATTCAGTGGGAGGGGTGTTTGCATGCATTTCACGGTGCCTTAACATGACGTCACACGTATTTTGTTCGCTCATTGGCTGATCGTCCGTTTTGGCCGTGGGCACAAGTCCGTTTACAAAGTTTAGATATGTACGTGTGTAGAAGTGAATTTGTTTCACTTCCATATCATTACTTTCAGCCATGATATGCGTACTGCTAGCAGCACCATGGAGGGACATGTATTGAACGCACAGCATACAGATCGTTTAGCGCATGCGCTAAGACTTAGTCCACACATTCGTGACATGCGCGCGCATCAGACGTTGTGCGCGCACATTATTATGTATACAGGCACCGGAACAAACATATCAGTAGTAATGCCAGCAACGCCATTAGAAAAATGAGATATTTCTGTATCTTTAGTTTTATCCTTGCAGTTTAAACATATACGTAACTTATGCGTGAATATCCACAATCATATAGAGATGTGTTAAGCGTTGTCATGCTGAAACATAGATAAATGTGCCATCTTTGAACATCATGTGTTTGCTGTATTTCACAGATGTCGAGGATGAATACATGGGACCAATGTATGATTTCAGATGGGCCAATCATTATATTAGATGATTGTGATGACTAGCGAAGAACTATTATAATAAATATGTAACAATGCTTTCAATGATTGGTGCGCAGATTAACAATCTCTACATAATGTTATCCTATTGTGCAAATATTTACTATGCACTTAATTATCATAATGATGTTGCTAAGCACTGAAGTTAGAACTTATAGTGATATATTTTTCATTTCTACTAACATTATATGTATTGCCATGTGATATATGCAACCAACATTATCACTCAGCAAACACATTAATCTACTATATATTATAATCTCACGTGTGACTTGTCAAAGAATGTAAATGCTACATAACAACTTGTCGACATTGTATCTGAACGTACACAATAACAATAGTGAGGTGATAGAAACTGTGTAGTCGTGTGAATTTTATATTATCACCTAAGTTGTAGTGGTAACCTAACATGCATGAGCTAATGAATGTTAGGTAAAGATCATTAAACCATGAACTTGTGTGTACATTTAATTCACACGAGTAACTATACTTTAGTGTTATTAGTAAACGTACAACACATACATAGCTAAGTGAGGCCGATGCTAAAAGCAACATTATTATGTTGGTTTATATTATTTCTGGTAGAAATACATGCATCACACAAAAAATACAACACACACACACTAGGTTGCTGAAATGTGTGCGTATGTAAATGTATACTTCATTTATGATCATATGTTGACAGTAGTTATAAAGGATCATGATCATTTTGAATAAGTAACGTGAATGAAATAAAACTTTTAATAACTACATTGTCATTGTGTTGAATGATTTAGGAAAAGTTGAGAATTCCAAAAACGATACTTTGGAATAGTGTTAACATTTTGACAAATGTTAGATGAACGTCAAATCAACACACATCTTTGACTTATACATACACATGTGACAATGTAGTAATGAACATGAAGATGAAGTGAGAGAAGAACTAATCACATACATTGCAATGTTAATGATGTTTAACACATTTGGGTCTTTTTGTACAAACATGCATTGAGTGTTAACATCGCTCATGTGCATGAATGGATGTTGTCCTCCCATAATCACTAGCTGAGCAGGGTTTATCCCCTTCTCTCCCCCCACCCCTATATTCCATGAATGGATGTTGTTACGTTGGCAAAATTACATCTTATGTAATGGACGTAATGATAAGAAAACACACTGCACAATAACCACCAAGTGTAGATAAACGCACGGACACAATACAGAAGCGACATGTTTCAATTGTCACATATTTTTCATTACGTTCTGATTATACATCCTGTAACTATACCTGTATCGAGGTTTGCACATCTTATGACAGATGTGAATTGAAATACATACCATGAACAGTCATTGGAGTGATATACCTTGAAAAAAACCCCACGAATGAATATAAATCATTGTCATGACATGTTCATTAAGGTAAGCAACACACAGAAGTGACAATTTTGTATGTGATATGAAACAAAATCTAGAATACGTCAAATATGATCTTAAATACACAATAGTCTACACATCATTGTGACACACATGTCACACTGTAAAAGAAACATTGTATGTAACCATACTGCACTAGCTATTGGCTATCGACATAGTAGGTTTATTGTGTATGCATAACCAAAAAGAGCATGTACATAAAATATAGATTTAGTACACATTATTTCTTCACGTACACACAACACCTTTTATTAGTAAGAAGTATAATACAACCTGTTGATGAATGACATACCGGTGCCACATGCAATTGTCCACACAGCAGAGAAGAGAAAGGTGTGAGAACCATATTCATCTGTTTCCTAAGTGAATGGTATTTGTACAAATGTATTTATCATTACAATGAATTAATACATCTATGTAGTTCTATGAACATATATGTATTTGCTTACATAAAAAATAGGTGTTTATGACATTCAGACGTGTCTCCACACCGCCGGCTGTCTGCTCAGTGTCAGCTGGTAAATTTAAGGGATGCTCCTCCTCCAAGCCCTGACGTATGTCGGTTTGTACATTATTGCGGAGTGCCAGATTGTGCAAAATGCAACATGCAATGACAATATCTGACACTTTAGCAGGCTTATATTGCAATGCCCCCCCAGTTCTATCTAAACACCGAAATCGTGTTTTCAGAAGCCCAAATGTCCTCTCTATGACGGATCGGGTAGATATATGGGCAACATTGTACCTCTCCTCTGCTTCACATTGAGGGTTTCCCACAGGGGTCAACAGCCATGGCCTAATTCCGTATCCTGAGTCACCTATAATCCATCGTGCCAAAAAATGAAACAATTTGTGTTAACATTATTACATTGAACAGTTCATAGAAAAACTTGAGTTGTTCGTTAACACATCATAATATGTATTCACCCACCAGCCAACCAGGTCCAAAATAGCCTTCTTGGAAAGCATGGAAGACTGATGAGTTTCTCAGGATAGAGGAATCGTTACTGGAACCAGGGAATTTGGCTACCACATGCATAATCTTCATCGTGGCATCGCATACCCCCTGTACATTCAGGGAATGGTAGTGCTTACAGTTGCGGTAAGCATGCTCACTCTGACTAGGCGGGATCAAAGCAACATGGGTGCAATCTATTGCACCCATCACACATGGTATCCCGGCTATGGTATAAAAGCCATTCCTCACTTCCAGCCACTCTGTGTGCTCTGTAGGAAAATGAATATAATTCCTAGCGCGTCTATTCAGTGCACATAGAAACTGGGTAAAGGCCCGCGAGAATGTAGATTGCGAGACCCCGCCCACTATGCCCACAGTTGTCTTGAATGATGCGGAAGCAAGATAATGTAATGAGCACAGCATTTTAACAAGCCCAGGGACTGCACGACCTCTGGCTGTCACAAAATCTAAATCTCCCCGTATCTCTTCATAAAGAGCTAAGATTGCTGCTGAACTCAAACGATAGTGACTTACAATCTCCTCCTCACTCATCCCATCTAACATGGTTCTCTCCCTGTACAAACGAGGACGAGCCACAACTTCTCTCCTCTCTCTTCTCCTCTCATCTCTTTTCCCTCTCCCTCTCCCTCGACCTCTCTCTCTCCCTCTCCTGTCCGTGTGCTTGTCCCTGTCACTGACCCTGGCTCTGTCCCTGTCCCTTCCTTGGCCTGTGACATCCTCTCCATCAGCAAGCCTCTCCTCCGTCTCAAACATTCGCATCATTTTCAGGTCTGTAGCTGTCAATGTGCAGGTAATTGCCCTCCTTTAAATACCGATGTGATGGTGTCATGTGACTTGATGAAGTGCAAGGTGTTACATTAACATATCCAAGTTGTTAACTCCCAACGTGTATCCAGTACCAATTAAAAGGATTATTTCTGTGTGTTCACCAGGCAATCATGATATTTGACAATGATGTAACGTTAAGCTTTGTACAACCATTTATTGGCAAGTATTTCTGGAATGTGTAATGCATGTACCACTTCTGAACGCAACCATGACATTGACGTTGACAAACAACATGTGTAATTTTGCATGTTATTGTCACCTGTTCACATGAACTAATTGTATGTGCATATGCATAATTTGTGAATCTTACAACAGGCAGTATCACGCTATAAAGGCATGTATCTCACTTAAAAGCACTTATCACTGCTTTGTGCATAGCACCCAGAAAACCCACTTATCACTGCTTAGTGCATAACCCCCACAGTCTCTTACATTGTCTCTCACAGTATCTCTCTCCCTGCACCAGCCGGTATCCTTACATAGACAGCAAGCCCTATCCTTAACATGGAGAGGGCTGACAGTCAATCCCAGCGCGGATCGTGGCTGTGCAGCCAATCACAGGCAGGGGCTTGCTCGACTGCATCAATGGAAGGAGTGGAATCGGATTGAGTGCACAGGACCACCCCTGGCTTATGGAGGGGCTTGGAAGCAGCAGATTTGAAAGCTGCCTATGGGGATTGCGCTGCAGGACTCAGACCCAGCAACGGTTCTGTTCGGACAGCCCCAAATCACCCACTGGGAAGGCACCTTCAGGTCTGTGGGGAACAAAGGGTCTCCCAGCTGAGAGCCCGTCCCCGGACCAGATAGCCAGCACTTTCCTGCCCACCATTTGTCCTCAGCCCCAATCTTTTGCCCATAACCGGCATTTCCTTGCAAACAGCACAGGTAATTTAATTACCGTGTCTGCCTGCAAGGAAATCATTACACATAGCGTTTACATGCTGATTGCCTTTTCCAAGCTATATGGGGGAACAGGCTACCTTACAACATGGGGAATACATTTTACTTTACAGGGAATAAAGTGTTGTTATACATGTGTACAGTTACCACATCCCTGCCCCCTTTATACAGTTTTCCCCTTCCAGACATCAGTGATTAGCTCTTTTCTGGAAGGGGTTACACAATGAAAAAACCTATACATTGGCCACAAAAAGACTCGCAGAGGTGGCCCTTACACACGTATTGGTGTAGTTAGCCGGGCTTCACCTTTATTACATCAGGCTGGCTACCCCTACCATGACAAGGGGTTTAAAAGGCAGGTAGAGGCCAGAGGAGAGAGACTTTTCCCAACCAGGAAGGACCCTGGTTGCTCTGGTTCCCCAGGCCTGCAAGAAGCCAGGTCTGCTGGGACAGACACCCAGGTGCAGAATCGCCACGAGAGGGAACAAGCCTGCAGGACACAGCCCTGTCTACAAGGAACCGGCATTCCAATTTTGTGGAGGGATTAAAGCTGTGCTGCAGTATCCAGAAGGAATTACCTGGACTCTCTTGGGACTGAGTTCCCCAACGACAGATAATGACTTTATATTTTTATTCCAGACATTTGCATAGTATTGTTTAATCTGTAATTAGGCTAGCTACCCAGGTGGATAGCTAGGTATATGCGTTTAGTTAGTCTGAATAAACTCTGAAGTTAAAGCCTAACCTATTGCATTGGTGACAGAAGCATCTATCTAATTTTTTTACAATAATTATTATACAGAATTTGATCACTGGACTCTCCCGGTGCATGACTTAAATAATAAAACATCTATTTAAAAAGAAAATGTCACATTAAGCTCCTTGTGGAGCCGACAGATATCAGCGACTAAATTGAATTTATATACGTTCCACTGGTGCTCTTTACCATAAAAATACATGCCTGTTACATACTGTAGGTAGAAGCCCAGCACACATTCATGATTTATAAAGAATTTTACATAAAGTAAAAGTAGAGTGAGCAATGTACAAAAAAATATAGTAATTAAACATTGAGTGCTAGGAGATCATAAAATGTCACATTCTCCTTTCTTTTCTCTGCATTACACACAAGGTAATGATTATTTTCGTAACATAAATGGATCCATTTTCTGCCCTTGTATTTCATCAGTTTAGCATCAGGGACTTGGCAAGAGAAAAGCCCAATGTTTTTAAGTACAATGAGCCACTACAATGTTCTGACTGGTTTATATAACATACAGCTGCTTCTTCATGCACAATCGAATATAGTGTATGACATCAGCAGAGGTAAATCAACCGTTTCTAAAGTTTATTACACATGTACTATATGTATTTCCTCATTTAAATATGCACTACATGTCTATAAAAGCATTTTAGAGATGAATTGATTTAAAAAAAAAAGGATATATGTACATACTCTTGTTGTAAAATACTTAAGAGTCCGAATTCAAGTCCTGTAGAACATTATTTATAGCCATGAAAAGCCAATCAACTTTTCCATGTGTCCTACCAGGTTTTCCTTAAATTGGATCACCGTTTTGTTGCTTCAATTCCTAATCTATTGTTAAAACACATTTTGAACAATGTTCTGCACAGACTCTTACATTGTTTTTTTATGATGTAAAACTCCAGAGATATCTGCTTGTATGCTTTAGAATTGTGGAGTAGAACATACTGTCTGGTATTTCCTCCACTGGTTTTGATTCAATTATTTCATTATGACTTCTAAAGGGAAAAAAAACAGCATAATATATTTTAGAATATTGGAACTTGCTTTTCTGGGTCTTCTCAAAATCATTTTCAGAGAGTTGCACCTTTAAGATCTGCTGTTACTTACCATCAATTATACCTTTGCTACCAGGAGAGAATGGGACTCCCCCAGGGTCACACCTAACCACCCCCATGATTTTAAGGCCACGCAGCACATATAACGTTGGCTGTTATTTATGTAAATGGCAGAAAAGTTGATGGTAAAGGTTTTGTAAACAGTTTGTAATTTTGTAAAAAATAATTATTCGGAATATAGCATGCAACATGGTGCTGGGTTTTACATGATTCTCTCGCTTTCCTCAATTAAACTATGAAAAAAATACTTATGAAAATGTTAGCGTGCAGGTAAGGGCTTTAACTCCTCCTACAACTGAGGTGACCAGCTACCCAATATCCAGACTCCGACCCTCACCACGTCTGCTCCCTGCAGCCCAAATTTGTTTATTGTCTCTCTCTCTTTCCTACCCCAGCCACATGTACAGTGCAGCATCCCCTTTCTACCCCTGTAACATGTATTGTGCAGCATATCGCTTTTCTGCTTCCACCACGTGTACTGTGCAGTGTCCCTTTCCTACTCCAGCAGCATGTAAGGTCATGGCGAGCCCTCACTAAGGGATGAGGTGGCAACAAAATCTGTCTGCACACCTTTTCGCTGCCATGAGGGGGGATAGTGGGCGAATGAGCACCATGCGTGAGCCAGCTGTGATCCCCGCTGGGGAACCCGCCATCGTAACCTCCCCCCACCACCCCAAACACCACTCAGGCACAGCACCAACAGGCCTTATAAACTGCCGTTTTGACTGGTAGGCCGCGAGCAGAGGGGGGGAAGAGGAGATGGGTGGAGGAGCACGCCGCACCACGGGAGGAGGGGAGAAGTCCGCATGCTCACTGCTGTACTTACACTCCCCTCGTGATCCACATACACCCCGTGCCGTGACGCTGCCCAAAATGTCAAGCCCTTTGCTGAAACCCAGAGCACGCCGCATGGTGGGAGGAGGGGAGAACTTCCCCATGGGAGAAGACCGTGCCGCGCCCTCACTCCGGATCCCATCACCAGGCACAACTGGAGAGGTAGGAGGGGAGGGAGGGAAGGGGAGGAAGGGGGGGGGGGGCGAGTGGCCGGGAGATTGGACCTCGCTGTGTGTGGGCAAACCATGTTACGGTCAGAGTGCGCCGCCGTATGCAACCCCCCAACTGCAGACCCACTCCCAACCAGCCCGAGCAAAATCTATTGCCTTACCTGTGATATCTGCAGAAACCAGGAACACCTCAACCCTCTCCAAATAGCTGGTCTGGAGCGAACAGGATGTGCTGCCCACCAGCCGGGCTTTAAGTAGCCCTTGGCTCCTTCCCTGGACCCTCCTCCCGCACAATCCCCCCTCATGCTTGTGGGGAGGAGAGCAGCCAGGGAGGGCAGGAGATGTGGAGCCTGGCGCCCTTTGGTCATGAAGCCCCCCGACCGAGAGTTAGGAGGCTGCTTTCTATCATTTGACAACAAGCCATTATTTCACCAATTTGTAATGACATTGCAGAAGAAACTCATTCAAGAGATGTTCCTATTGAAGATTGCCTTATGTATGTAAAATACACAATCAGCCCATGCTAGGTGAACAAAATAAGAAGAACCATCTACCATAAAAAGGAACAGCTCTCATAGGATACCTAAAAGAGTGCTGCATGTCTTCGAAATGTCCCCAAAATCTCCTTCATGGTCACTTCATACAGAAGTTAAAATGTTTCAACAAACAAATGGTAATTAGGCAACTCATAGCATGACGTACCTCAATAACATTATAGAGTAAGACATTCAGGACAATATTTACTAAGCAGTGCTACTACACAAGACACCTTCTGGCGTTGGAAGACCCTTTACAGCCCATTTGTATATTGCACTTCGTGCAGAGCCATGTCATGAAAATAGCGCTTGTATTGTACTGCAAGACATTTTACACACAGAACTCAGAAAGAACGCATAACGTCAACTTTTATTGAATAAATGTAAGTTACTGGCTGCTCGTACACTTTGTTGAAATGACCATTACTTACAGCGACTGACTAAAGATGGGCAAGATTTGTACTGAAATTCCAATCCAACGCAAATTTGCAAGTTCTTTTCATCCGCGGATCAGTCTCCAAAAGGCTGATTAGTTTTCTAAAATTTTAGATCAATGACGGATTCAGATTTTTACAAATCCAAATTTGTTTGTGGATTCTGAACCCTGAAGTATGGGTTGAGGGGGAACACAAGTGTAAGGGAATTATTTACACAAACACCTTAGGTTTAACTAGAGATCAGTCCAGTGCAGATCTCTAATGGGGATGTTCATTAAACTTGCCAAATATAATTTATGTGCAATGGTACCCTGATCAACACTAACAGTTGAATTAATACCCCCTTCGTTTTTACAGCTGACTTTTTTGTTCTATTTCCTGGATTGTATGAATGAATAAACAAACTTCTCACACTTGTGTGTGTTGTGCTGCTGAGGATGCTGACACACAGGGTACCAAGTATAGCTGGTTTCTGTCTGGGAATGTTGCCATAATCTGCACAAGACCCGATAGGGCCAGAGAGGAGGGGTTCAATGATTATAACAGCATTGGGAACAAAGAGATCATTGCAAAAGAGAATGAACTGAAGATATAGCCACTAGAATCACGCCCAGAGTTCAGGCATTACCTCTTTCAACCTACTGCTACACAGTGGCAGGATCATACTGAATGTGTCAACCCACATTATATCTAATGTAATTAGTTATAATAGTAATATCTCAGTGATTGGGACTCTAATAACAAACAAAAATCATCAAGGATTTAAAAATAAAGTGTCGTAACAATGTTTGCCAGAAAACTCCGACAGCAGCAGGTTAGAGTATAATCGCTCAGTGAGAAAACAGCCTAAGGATAATCTGTCATTTAACCCTTTTGGGAACACTGTATCCAACCTGAAAATCCAACAGGCTTCACGTTGTAATAAAAATACATCTTTATCCACACCTGTGATGCTGTTTTTAACATGTTCTATACCCATGATTTTAAGTGACGTCACCGATTGTCCGAACTCCTTGCAGTGTTTTATTAACTCTGTTTCTTCTACTGCATTATTTATCTTGCTTTAATGCTCAATGTAGCGTGTTTTAAGCATACGTTTAGTCTTGCCAATGTAGCATAAGCCACATGGACAAGTAATTTTATAAATGACTGACATGGTTGTGCACGTAATCCTATCTTTAATTTTATATTTCTTCTCACTCCTGGGGTGGGTGAACTCAGTTCCCGTATTTAAGCTATTGCAGACTGAGCAGTTCCAGCACCGATAGCACCCTGGCTTATGGTTACTCAAAAAAATGGGGTGCAGTGTATGGTTCCTTTTTATCTGGACTGATCAATATATCTTTAAGATTATACCCTCTCAGATATGCAAATCTCGGTTGCAATCTGCAAACTTCTTTGAGAGTACTATCACTATTCAAGATCTTTCAGGGCTTTAAAATGCTTTGTCTTAAAAACTTACTGGCAGTGGTGTACTTTGTCACAATGGTTATCCTCTCAGGATCATCACGTTGACCAATTTGCGTAATAGGACGTGCGAACGCTTTTTCAACCGCTGACTTTGAATGCCCTCTGGAAAGAAATCTAGATTTAATATCATTATAAGTCTCTTTCAATTGAACCGGTCTATCCACAATTTTTGTAGCTCTTACTTTTTGTGAATATGGCAACATCTGTTTGAGGGACTCAGGGTGAAAACACATGGCGTGTAATGTGGCGTTCCTGTCCATTGGTTTTCTGTACAAATTAGTATGTATCTTATTCCCACTTTTAATGAGCAAGACATCCAAGAATGATATCTGTGTCTCGCTCCAATTTTTAGTAAATCTTACAGGTGTATCAAAAAATTAATTAAAAAACTCAAGCAGTTCTTCCGATGTGCCCTCCCAGAGGACACCTGTGGTGGGGTCTACATATGGGATTCTTATATGTTTTGCATTTATTATGCCACTTGCTTTTGAGAAAGGCCCTTGAGGGAGAAACGTAAACCACTGGCTTTCATTAAATCACTTTTATAGAAGAAATCCGTAGTGCTTAGGTTCTTCCTTTAATACATGAAACTGGGGGTACCACGCAGAGATTCCTGAACCAGGAGCACCGGTATTTGTATCAACCTTTGAATTTATTTTGGGTGTGCAGCATTACCCTCCAAAACTGTAGGTATTATCTGTTTTTTATTCTAGCACCCATGTACTACTAAATTTAGTGTTTGTGCATACTGGCTGCTGTGTAGCAGCACTCTATTGTATGTATTTAATTAATATTGAGTTATTCCTTTTTTGACCTGTATCTGTACACAGCATAATTTTTCTTCACTGTAAGAGACGTGTACAGAGGTTCATATAATGGAGACCGATTGGGGTGAAATTACATCTTGGCTTTATTCAGCCTGTTCCTTAATGCAGGCAAAGTATACAAAAACACAAAATAACAAACCCCTATCCCTTCGTTAGGGCTTCCCCAGACCCTATCTGCAGGACTGGAGGGATAATCCCATTACGAGCCTATCAGCATATATCACAACATTTCAGAAAACAATATCAAAGTCTTACTTTCCTTTAGGAAGAGGGGTGGAAGTCCATCTGCATAGCAGCTGTATACTGTAGGAGAGCTCTGTGGTCTAAGGCAGCCACCTGCTTGCAAGCAAAAGCTTCCTTATAACTCCTGCTGGTTGTCAGGTGTGTCTGCTTCCTCCTGATTACCCAACCATTCCTCCTGGGTTAACCCTCTGAGTGATGGATGAAGCACTCAGATGTATGTCTCCCAGGTAAAACAGTTAGTAGCTGACATACCCTGTCACATACTTCCCCTGTTTGTGTGTGGCTAGGGCCCCACACAGCTGAAGCCTGACCCTCCACTCCTTCTCGTGACAACAAATCGGCAATTCCATGGTCCTTCCCAGGCCTATGCTGTATATCAAAAGAGAAGGGCTGGAGGGAGATATATGACCGGTCAACCTCGAGTTTGTGTCCTTCATGGTGTTTAACCATTTCAAGGGTGCGTGGTCAGGGACCAGGGTGAAGTGTACCCCCGTGACAAAATGCCTCAAGGCCTCGATTGCCCATTTTACAGCGAGGCACACCTTCTTAATTACAGAATACCTCACTTCCCTTGGGAACAGCTTCTGGCTGATGAACAATATGGGGTGTTCAACACCATCAAATTGTTATGACAGAACTGCTCCCAGTCCTACCTCGGAGACATCTATCTGAATTATGAAGGGCTCTTTAAAATTTGGGCTCCGAAGAGCGGGCCCTCTGACAGGCACTTCTTTAACTTGTCAAAAGCATTTTGGCACTCTCAAGACCATCTAACTTGGGTTGGGGCACTCTTTTTTGTTAAATCTGTTAGGGGTGCTGTAATTTCTGAGAAATGGGTATAAACCGCCTGTAATACCCTGCTAACCCCAAAAGGGAGAGGACCTGTGTCTTTGTCTGTGGGGTTGGGACTTCCTTTATGGCGGCCACCTTGCTGGCAAGTGGCCTTACTATCCCTCCCCCAACGGCATAGCCCGAGTATTTTGTAGTGGCTTTTCCCAGGTCACATTTTTTTGGATTGGCAGTGAGCCCTGCTTCCCTTAAGGACGTTAGGACTGCCCTTAGCCTTTTTACATGGGACTGCCAGTGCCTACTATAGATGATGATGTCATCCAAGTAGGCAGTGTCATATGCCCTATGGGGTCGTAGCACTTTGTCCATTAATCTTTGGAATGTGGCTGGAGCCCCATGTAACCCACATGGCATAGTGACGAATTGGTATAAACCGAGAGGGGTGGCGAAGGCAGTTTTGCATTTGGATTCTACGCTAAAGGTATCTGCCAATATCCTTTCATGAGATCTAGGGTGGAGATATACTCCGCTTTGCCAAGACAGTCAAGCAATTCATCCACCCTAGGCATTGGGTATGCATCGAATCTGGATACGGCATTTACCTTTCAGAGATCTGCGCAAAACCTCACCTTCCCATCTGGTTTAGGGAACAACACTATAGGGCTACACCATTCGTTGTGGGACTCCTCGATCACGCCCAATTCCAACATGTCTATTATCTCCCTCTCTACAAGGTCTTTTCGGCCCCCTGGCAATCTAAAGGGACGGGACCGTACTTTTACGCCAGGTTCTGTCTCAATCCTATGGGACATTAAATCAGTCTGCCCTGGCAGCTCAGAAAAAACATCTGGAAACTGGTCACATAATTCCAGTAGGTCTGACCTTTGATAACTGCTCTCCCATAGGGCCTTGATGGTCATTGTAAGTACTACCCATTGGAGGCTGGGGACCCAAATCCGTCTCTCCTTCCTGAGGGTGGATGAATAGCGATCTCGTAGTTTTCCAGGTTTTCAGGAGGTTTACGTGGTAGATTTGTTTACCCTTCCTGGACCCTGGTTGAGAGATCTCATAGTTCACCTCCCCGGTGCGGCGGAGAACTTGGAAAGGGCTCTGCCATTTCACAAGGAGTTTACTCTCCGAGTCAGTAATAGGAGCATCACTTGGTCCCCAGGTTGGAAGACCCTTATGCGGGCATTTTGGTTATACTGCCTCTCTTGACGTTCTTGAGCAGATTTAAGATTTTCCTTAGCAAACCGACCTATCATATCCAGGTGGCTTCTAAGGTCTAAGACAGTGGTTCC
Source organism: Ascaphus truei (assembly GCF_040206685.1). NCBI lineage: Eukaryota > Metazoa > Chordata > Amphibia > Anura > Ascaphidae > Ascaphus > Ascaphus truei. The sequence goes on from NC_134486.1 coordinate 252,334,814, forward strand.
CAATCTGTGCGCCACGGCACCCTGGTGCGCCGCGGCTTGCCTAGAGGGGCGCCGCAATTATCCTCCCCACCATCCCTCCTATCATCACTCCCCACCATCCCTCCCATCATCACTCCCATCATCACTCCCCACCATCACTGCTTCATGCCGGCCGGGCCACAGGGGATTGGCTGCAGGCAGAGAGGAAGCCGGGGGCGGGGCTTTGTGCAGAGCACACGGTGAGTGTGTGTGTCTACCTTCCTGCTCCTCTGTCTATGCGATGTCCCGTCCCCTTCTGCCCCGGGTGATAGGAGAAGGTATGGGGGTGATAGGAGAAGGGAGAGGGAGGGGAGAGTTGTACATTTGCCTGCCCAGTGACTGTGTGCAGGGAGCTGCCTGCACGGATCTCCTCCCCCACAACCCCCCCCTCACATCCGTCGCTGCCTCTGCTCTCCACTGCTCTTCAATGTGTGTATCTGTGTGTGTGTGTGTGTGTGTGTGTGTATTTATGTGTGTGTGTGTATTTATTTATGTGTGTGTGTGTGTATTTATGTGTGTGTGTGTATTTATTTGTGTGTGTGTGTGTATTTATTTGTGTGTGTGTGTGTATTTATTTGTGTGTGTGTGTGTGTGTGTGTGTGTATTTATTTGTGTGTGTGTGTGTGTGTGTGTGTGTGTGTGTGTGTGTGTGTATTTATTTATGTGTGTATTTATTTGTGTGTGTGTGTATTTATTTGTGTGTGTGTGTGTGTGTATTAATTTGTGTGTGTGTGTCTGTTTATTTGTGTGTGTGTGTATTTATTTGTGTGTGTGTGTGTGTGTGTATTTGTGTGTGTGTGTGTGTGTATTTATTTGTGTGTGTGTGTGTGTGTATTTATTTGTGTGTGTGTGTATTTATTTGTGTGTGTGTGTGTATTTATTTTTGTGTGTGTGTGTGTATTTATTTGTGTGTGTGTGTGTGCAGGGAGCTGCCTGCATGGATTTCCTGCCTTTCCTCCCCCCTCCTCCACTCCCCTCTGTCTGAGAGAGAGGGTGTCTGTCTGCGAGAGAGAGAGAGTGTCTGTCTGCGAGAGAGAGAGTGTGTCTGTCTGCGAGAGAGAGAGAGTGTCTGTCTGTGAGAGAGAGAGAGTGTCTGTCTGCGAGAGAGAGAGAGTGTCTGTCTGCGAGAGAGAGAGAGTCTGTCTGAGAGAGAGAGAGTCTGTCTGAGAGAGAGAGTGTCTGTCTGAGAGAGAGAGAGAGAGAGAGAGAGAGAGAGAGAGTCTGTCTGAGAGAGAGTGTCTGTCTGAGAGAGAGAGTGTCTGCGAGAGAGAGAGAGTGTCTGTCTGCGAGAGAGAGAGAGTGTCTGTCTGCGAGAGAGAGAGAGTGTCTGTCTGCGAGAGAGAGAGTCTGTCTGCGAGAGAGAGAGAGTCTGTCTGCGAGAGAGAGAGAGTCTGTCTGAGAGAGAGAGAGTGTATGTCTGAGAGAGAGAGAGTGTCTGTCTGAGAGAGTGTCTGTCTGAGAGAGAGAGTGAGAGTCTGTCTGTGAGAGAGTCTGTCTGTGTGAGAGAGAGAGAGTCTGTGTGTGAGAGAGAGAGTCTGTGTGTGAGAGAGAGAGTGTCTGTCTGTGAGAGAGAGTGAGCGTGTGTGTGTGTCTGAGAGAGTGAGGTCTGAGAGAGAGAGAGAGTGAGGTCTGAGAGAGAGAGAGAGTGAGGTCTGAGAGAGAGAGTGAGGTCTGAGAGAGAGAGAGGTCTGAGAGAGAGAGTGAGGTCTGAGAGAGAGTGAGGTCTGAGAGAGAGTGAGGTCTGAGAGAGAGTGAGGTCTGAGAAAGAGAGAGAGAGAGAGAGAGAGAGATAGAGAGAGGTCAGAGAGAACGAGAGAGAGAGATGTCTGAGAGAGAGAGGTCTGAGAGAGAGAGAGAGAGAGAGAGAGGTCTGAGAGAGAGAGGTCTGAGAGAGAGAGGTCTGAGAGAGAGAGAGAGTCTGAGAGAGAGAGAGAGGTCAGAGAGAGATAGAGAGAGGTCAGAGAGAGAGAGAGAGAGAGAGAGAGAGGTCTGAGAGAGAGAGGTCTGAAAGAGAGAGAGGTCTGAGAGAGAGAGAGAGGTCTGAGAGAGAGAGGTCTGAGAGAGAGAGGTCTGAGAGAGAGAGAGGTATGAGAGAGAGGTCTGAGAGAGAGAGAGAGCGAGAGAGTTCTGAGAGAGAGGTCTGAGAGAGAGAGAGGTCTGAGAGAGAGAGAGAGAGGGGTCTGAGAGAGAGAGAGAGAGAGGGGTCTGAGAGAGAGAGGTCTGAGAGAGAGAGAGGTCTGAGAGAGAGAGAGAGAGGTCTGAGAGAGAGAGAGAGGTCTGAGAGAGAGAGGTCTGAGAGAGAGATCTGAGAGAGAGAGGTCTGAGAGAGAGAGGGGTCTGAGAGAGAGCGAGCGAGAGAGAGAGAGAGAGAGAGAGAGGGGGGTCTGAAAGAGAGAGAGAGGTCTGAGAGAGAGAGAGGTCTGAGAGAGAGATCTGAGAGAGAGAGGTCTGAGAGAGAGAGGGGTCTGAGAGAGAGCGAGAGAGAGAGAGAGAGAGAGAGGGGTCTGAAAGAGAGAGGGGTCTGAGAGAGAGAGGTCTGAGAGAGAGAGAGGTCTGAGAGAGAGATAGAGGTCTGAGAGAGAGAGAGGTCTGAGAGAGAGAGGTCTGAGAGAGAGAGGGGTCTGAGAGAGAGCGAGAGAGAGAGAGAGAGAGAGAGGGGTCTGAAAGAGAGAGGGGTCTGAGAGAGAGAGGTCTGAGAGAGAGAGAGGTCTGAGAGAGAGAGGTCTGAGAGAGAGAGGTCTGAGAGAGAGAGAGGTCTGAGAGAGAGAGGTCTGAGAGAGAGAGGTCTGAGAGAGAGAGAGAGCGAGGTCTGAGAGAGAGAGAGAGGTCTGAGAGAGCGAGGTCTGAGGGAGAGAGAGTGAGGTCTGAGGGAGAGAGAGAGAGTGAGGTCTGAGGGAGAGAGAGAGAGAGAGTGAGGTCTGAGGGAGAGAGAGAGTGAGGTCTGAGGGAGAGAGAGAGAGTGAGGTCTGAGGGAAAGAGAGAGAGTGAGGTCTGAGGGAGAGAGAGAGAGAGTGAGGTCTGAGAGAGAGAGTGAGGTCTGAGGGAGAGAGTGAGATCTGAGGGAGAGAGTGAGGTCTGAGAGAGAGATTGAGGTCTGAGAGAGAGAGTGAGGTCTGAGAGAGAGAGTGAGGTCTGAGAGAGAGAGTGAGGTCTGAGAGAGAGTGAGGTCTGAGAGAGAGAGTGAGGTCTGAGAGAGAGAGTGAGGTCTGAGAGAGAGAGTGAGGTCTGAGAGAGAGAGTGAGGTCTGAGAGAGAGAGAGAGAGTGAGGTCTGAGAGAGTAAGAGTGTGTGAGAGAGAGTGAGAGTGTGTGAGAGTGTCTGAGAGAGACACAAACTGCGCACTGCAACTGTTAGGTATGTATATACACCTTTGTTTTTACTTTGGGCGCCGTGGAAAAATCCTGATCGCCTTGGGGAGCCTTGAAAAAATCCTGATTGCCTTGGGGAGCCTTGAACCGAAAAAGTTTGGAAACCACTGGTCTAAGGCATACTGAATGGCGTTCTTTGAGGATGATGGCTCCTCCTCCCAGGATTCCCTCAGTAGGTCTAGAATACCCCAAGGTTGGCGTCCATATAGAAGCTCAAATGGGGAGAAGCCTGTGGATGCTTGGGGAACTTCTCGTGCCGCAAACAATAGGAAATGGAGAAGTTCATCCCAGGCTCGCTTTTCAGTGTCCACAAACTTTCTAAGCATGGTTTTTAAAGTGCGGTTAAACCTCTCAACCAATATATCAGTCTGAGGATTGTAGACGAGGTCCGGACAGATTTAACCTTCAATAACTTCAGGACATCCTGCATTAACTTCGCCATGAAGTTTGTTCCCTGGTCAGTTAACATTACCTGGGGAAGTCCTACCCGGGAGAACAACTCTAACAGCCTGTGAGCAACCTGTTTAGCAGTGGCTGATCTCAGAGGGAAGGCCTCAGGATACCTGGTGGCATAATCTATAACCACTAGTATGAACTTATGTCCCTTCGCAGAGGGTTCTAAAGGTCCTACTAGATCTACACCAATCCTCTCGAATGGGACTGATACCAAGGGCAGAGGAACCAAGGGAGCCGGCTTCTGTCCCTTTTGGCTAGTTAATTGGAATTCAGGACATGTCTCACATAGTTTCATGATGTCACCATGTATGCCTGGCCAGTAAAACCGGGACAATATGCGGTCCGTGGTCTTATCTCTGCCCAAATGACCACCCCATACGGTTTTCTCCTCCAGAGATGCTGGGACCAACCACAGATCATGGTCCCCTCGGAAAGAAGCAGTGGCAGTGGTTCTGCCATAGGAACAGTCCATCTCATCATCTCCTGAGGCAGCAAACTCGGTCATCAGCGGGGGCTTTTGACGAGGTTCGGTGTTTGGACCTCTCCACTGTGGGATGGGATCCTCCCTTCTATTTGGTGGTGGAATCCTCTCCACCAGATGGGTGCCGGGAGTCCAGGCTCTCTGGGAATACCATGGGTGGCGTCCTCCCCTTGGTGACCCAATGGCCTCAGGTCCGTGACGGGCGTGTCTGCGGGAGTCTGTACTAGGACCCCTACGAGATAGGAGAGGGTCATACGTCCGGGACAACTGAACCTTCCGAGCTGGCGGGTTGTAGACCCCTCGATTGTCTGCTCTCCTGCCTCTGGCATCACCGGAAGCAGCTGGTGTTTGCACTGACCGATCCCAGCTATCCTGTTGGCTGTCGTCGCCAAGAAAGTTTTCGTGCGCTGGGCCTAGAACTCTAGAGCCGATAGGACTGGAGACAGCGCATGGTGGCTGCATGGATGATGGTGCTGGATGCCGGTAGGGGGGAGGGGAAGGTGGATGCCGGTAGTGGTGTGGAGGGGACAGCGGTACAGTAACCGGTATAGGGTGGGCCGGGGGGGGATAGCAGGGCCTGCTGCTGGGGTGGGGCCTGTGGGGAATCTGAACAGGAGCTGCCTGGGCCCTGACTGGGGAGGGTGCTGGGCACATTAAGGCCCGCGGAGGATGGATGCCGGTAGAGGGGGGTGGGGCGGGAGGTAGGAAGGACGGGGAAGTAAGGATGGGACGGACAGTCAGATGGACACACGAGCGACACGACACACTACACAGACTGAGACAAAAAAAATACAGAGAATACAGTACACAGACACACAACAGTGAGGGTGAAACAAACTTAGACAGACAACAATCACAGTACAGATAATAGCATTTGCATAATGTGTTTATATGAATAAGCAGCTGCACAGCCGTGATCATTCAAACACGCTTCTCCCGCGTGTGCACTTGCTTATATTAGCTACTAGTCCGTCCCACTCCCCGCCCATGAGGAAGTCCCTGGATGGATTCCCTCTCCTCATTTGTTTTATTTATTTTTTGACACAGACTTATTTATTTTTTTCAGACACTTTTTTTCCCCTGACACGTGGGCCTGGCCGCGGCCACGGGCGGCTGGGCCCCTTGACTCAAAGGGCCCGAGACGCCAACCCCGGCAGACCCACCCTGTTGGCGGCCCTGGGCGAGGTTTTCTCCATGGCATCAACTGAGCTCCCTTGTGTTCCTGGGGAATGAGGAAAATGCAAGAAAAGGAGCTTCATTTAAGCTTCATTTAAATTGGTAACAAGATTTTATAGGGTTCCTAATGGGGACCCAGATGCCCTAAGATTTATGAGATTGGAAAATATTCCTGTTGATAGCAAGGGAGGTATAGGTAATGATGCCTAGTTCAGAGGGAATGTTGGTGGATTCACAAATTAATTAATGAAATGCAAGTGAAGAGTGCTGTATAACAGAGCTAACTTGAGAAGACCCGTACATTTAATGTACACTGATTCCTTGTGTTTTTATGAAAGCACATGTAAATGTGAGTGCTTATATATGTTTTTTTTTCCTTATTCCAATAAAAATATGCTGCACAAAATAAGGTGCTTTTTGTGTGCTCTTCCAGTTTTTCTAGTGTCTGCCTATTCTATAATGACCTTGGGGGAAGGAGCACCTACCAAACACATTGATTCACATGGAATTATGGGACTGAATCTTTGGTTAAAGTGATTGTATTACTATATACTGTAGGTATATGTACTGAGTGCAGTGGATTTGTGCATGATTTACCTGTTTTTGTATCCCAAATCCTCTTAGTTTTTTTTTATGTTATGGAGATATTGGTGTCAATTTTTCTGTTATAAGCACTGATTGCTGTAAATCTGAAATCACTGCATGATTGGTTCCTACCTAGAAAATATCAATATGAATGTTATATTCTCTGATATTTGTGATTTTGCTGCCCAAGCGTATGCTCTTAGGAAGAAAGCACATATTGGCTCATATTTTTACTAAGCAATGCTATTCCAAAAGAGACACCTTCGAAGTAGAGATGTGCACAATTTCCTCTGACGTTCACAAACCAGGTAAGATTCACCTCTTTTTTTTATAGTCAAAAATAGTGTGAGACTTGGTCAAGCTTTGCAATTTTTTTTTGACACTCATTAAAACTTGGTGTGCCACGTAGCCTTCAATATACTTCGATTTGTGCTAACTTCTTTTGGAAAAAGTGGCACATTCTGGCAAAATCTGTGAAAATCTGGCAAAAATGACATCATTTTGAATTTATTTTTTTAGCAATGTTAACTTTCATGAAATGTTCACAAACATGCGAAATGTAAGAAAAAAATGTTAAATATGTAGCAAAGCATAATTGAAGCTATTCATAGATGGAAAGGTGTCTTAGGGCAGAGCTCCACTTATTAAATATGCCCCTTGGTGAGTACTTTCTAAGAGCTTTAAAAAAGTTAGAACCATCATAAAATTGGATGCCTTTGAGAAATGTTGCTTAAATAAAAGATTATAAATAAACCAGTTATTCAAGTTATACCGTACAAATGTCACAAGTTACAGCTATGGTTTTTTCTGCCACAGGGTCGTTCACCAGGGTCACATTTCATTTCCACATGAGCCATTTCATTTCTCCTGCCAAAGGCCTTAGGGTGTGTTAGTTGAATCAATTGTGAGCATTGTTTATTTTAGCACAGGCTACCGATCTTGATGAGATATTGTATTGATATTTTGTGGCTCCAGATTATAAAGCTTAACTATCTCTTTTTATTTTTACATTTTACAGCCTATTTTATTGTGTCCGTGTACAATTTCATGTAGAAGTTTCTTCTTTCTTTATAAGTGCACAGTCTTTTACTGTTGATCCATCGTCTTGTTTGAGGGCAACATTTGCTTCTTCCCAGCCATAAGTTGCGGTTTCTTCTTCTTTAAGCTTTTGTTAATGTGACGGTAAGGGGGTAACCAGGCTCTCAATAAAGGTTCAAGTCCGTTCGGTTACCTCTGATCCATGTATTGGGGTTCAAGAGTGTCAGCTCTTGAACCCAACCGTTGTACATGCATACTGTGTAAATGTGTGACAATAAAGAATTTGTGTGTTTTTGCCTTTCCAGGGATGCCAGCAAGCAACGATTGCTAGGGCATGAGTTTCAAGGGGGGGGGGGTTATGCGGAGGAATTGTGGTCAGAATGTGCCTAGGTAGTTGGGGTCCGGAGTTATCGGTTCCCCTAAAAATGTACTCGAGAATCATGCTTGGTTCTCGGATACATGTAGGCACATTGTCCCGGCAATATCTCCCCTTGAAAACGCTTGTGCGACTCACCGCTAGAGTTCCCTGCTTCAGCACAGCCCAAAAAGGTAAATGGGGCAAAGGGATGTAAAGTGTCCCTGTAACTATGAGGGGTCACTAGGTTAAGGGAATACCCAGTTACTGCCCAGGTAGCCCAGAGCCTGTATTGGAGTTCATGGGCAATCCAACCATAATGATGAGGTTGTGAGGGGACTCAGAGTCCAGTCCAAGGCTATGAGATAGTGTGTGGGGAATATAGGCTAGTAGAAAATAAAGTGCAGCTTTCTATTCTATTCCCCATACCAGAGACTTAGGACATATACAGGTATATTTGTATTAACATTGTGTTTAGTATAAAATGTACTGTTGTGCACGGTAAATGAGCTGGGACTTTCAGAACCAATTTTCTGACAGGCTACTAGGGCTACCAAGTTTGGCGCCAGTAAGTTTGTAGGACATCAGAGATGAAAGCGACCAGAGGATGTCAGGGGTTTGAAGACCATTTGGGTAACAGGGAAGGGCTCAAGTACCCACGTCTTGAGATGAATGGAAGTCGTCCGGGCTACCATTTGCCTCACCAGACTTGGAGGAGCCTGACCCAGTGGGTGTTATCTGAATAGCAAGGGACTAAGGTGGCAAACTTGCTTACCCGGCTTTCCAGCCCGGCATCGCTCTTATTGGCTAGTAAGAAAGTTCCCACACTGTGATTGGCTGTTATATTTTGTGAACGAACTCCAAAATACTATAAGAAACCTCTAAGTCAATCATTCAGGGAATTCTCAGCACCAGAAATGTGGCTGGCTTTTTGAATGTGTTAAAAAGTGCTCTTGTGCGAATAGCAAGGCACCGGCTTCAGAAAAATCTACGCGGAAAATATTCTAAGTCCAGCTTTTTGCGACCAAGTTCTCAGAACGGAACGTAGCGGTTGGGATTTTACACCGATTTTAGTTCCAGAACGTTTGGAGCTATGCCCCGGTCAAGGAAAAACTTTGTTTTAGAGTGCACAGCAGCTAGGAAAGTCTAGTTTTTTACCCCAGTTCCCAAGTAAGTGAGTCTTTTTGTCTGTATTTTGTGTTCCACTGTGTGTATGCCTATTTATGCGAATACATTTACAAATTATTTCACTTACCTGTTTTGCTCAAAGAATGATCCTGGTAAAAAGGTGGAAATGCCTGGTCTCCCTTTTTACATATTCAGTTATACAGTGAGAGAAAAAGTGTTTCAGCGCAAAACTTATTTCAAGTGCAAGTGGTAATTAGTGACTTGATGCAAGTGATAAAATATGCAAAGGGGTAAAGTAAAATACAACCTGTATAATAAATGTGAGGTGCGGCTCCAAAAACCTTTCCAGGGACAAAAACACAGAGTAGAGTACAAAACAGGAGTGCAGCTCCGTGAAATATGTGAAAAGAGCAAAAGAACACAATAGTGCAACACAGTATTGCAAAGTCAATTAACCAGCGTCAAAGGCACTCACACACTCAATTCTTTTCACAATTAAGAACCGATGGTGGAATATATGATGATGGTCTTGGTATAGGCACACACCAGTGAGTAACTCAAGGATGTTTCAGGTATGAAAAAAATAAAATGCCAACATAGCATAACTCTGTAAAGCACTTTATATGAGTAGAGAAAATAAAATCAATGTACTTACAAATTGTACATTGATAAAGAGCATATTAAGCTCACAGGCTCTACCAGCAGCATATGCACAGTCTCCCCACTCAGCAGCCTCCAGCATGGAATCAGTCTAACAGGCACTGGAGACGTTCACAGGAGATGTAGATGCAGGCTTGACAGGATCATGTTAAGCTCAAAGAAGTCACACAAAAGACCGTCCAATGCCCTGCGGAAGCCACTGGCCCGGTGAAACGCATAGGGTGCTCTTTTGCGTGACTTCTTTGAGCCTAAGAGGATTCTGTCCAGCCTGCACCTACATGACCAGGGAGGCTGCGAGGAAGCCCCCCTTCCCTCTTTTTCTATTACCCACACAAAACAAACAAATAACGACAGACTCGGTCTGGACGTATAAAAGGCTGCGGCTTTGTTTATTATATAATAATAGCGTAATTGCTAGTCCCTGCCAGAATGCTGGGAATGCACAAGGTTGTTGTGCGGTGTGGTAGTTGGTATACCAAATGCTCAGCAGCTGTGTCCCTTTGCCAAAAATCAGCCCCCCTGACTGACTGAAGCCTTGAGAAAGCGTTTCACAATAACCTTCAGTTCCTAATACCTTTACAATACTTAGCTATAGCGGTCAGTGCTCATTCATGAATATGGGCAATTGGTATACAAACTACCACACCGCTGACTAACTTTTATCTATTACTGCATTGATAACATATGCTTAACATTAGACCAACTTAGTCACAAGTTATAGAGTGTGGTCAGAGCTAGAGTGCAAAGAGCTCAAATAGCACATTCACTCTGCCGCACAGTATCACATGTTTGAACTGGTGGCCATATTTTTTATCAGAGCAACACCCCAAACACTCTTTTATTGAGTGCCGGTACGCTGTAGCTCACTATGACATGTATCTATGGATAGGAGAGCTCCAATAGTTATACAGGCTATGTCACCAACAGCGTACAACTAATTAAGAGCTTAAGGCTTTGGTCCCGCTGTGTCCGGCGGTGCGCGCGGCCGTGTGCGCGCTACTCACCATCTCCTGGTATCCTCCCGAGCCGGTCCCAGTCCCTCCTCCCTGCACGGCTCACTACACACTGTGACGCGTCAGCCGCCAGGGGATGCAAGAGAATTGTAATCCCAAGCGGCGACGCGTCACGTGGTGTGGCTGTGAGCCAATGAGGAGAGGAGAAAGGGAGGCTTCGGGGAGCGGGGAGGAGAGGGGGGGGGGGGGGAGAAGCGATTTGTCTAAATGAACTCTGCAGCACCAAGGGAGCCCCCCTGCTCCCTCCCACAGACTCTCTCCTCATACTGTGTGAGCCGAGACACACAGACCAGACGGAGGATCCCCCCCTCACCCCCCTAAATGAAGGGGAAGAAAGGCGCTGGATGAAGAAGAGGGGCACAGCAGATTAACCCCTATAGTGTCTGCTGTGTCAGCAGATGCACAGGGGTGGGAGGCGGGGGAGGGAACCCCTGGCACAGACAGTGTGATGGCCCCGCCCCCCGACGTCATTGCCACGCCCACCCGACCCGTTTTGGCAACGCCCCCCCCCCCCCCCGCTACAGCTCCCGATCCCTACAGACTGCAGATAGCGGTCAAGTGCCTCTCCACGCGCCGCCTGTCTGCAGTGCGGGCGCGTGGTCTGAGGCAGCGGGGCCTTAGCCTAAGATTTGCTATAGGAGTTAGGTTATCATTTAGATACTGAGGTATGAGACATTTGCACACATATCTATTGCCATAACTCCTCCTATATACCTAGTTAGACCTCAGTAAGGGATATCTGTATACCAGACCCTTTCAGACAGTTGATTCAATCAAGCTCAACTATTTGTTTTAATAAGTGATCCAGAGTACCTCCAGCAAGCGTGTGTCCAAAGTCTATCTATTTTAATCACCATTATTTTAGATATTATGATCATTAAAGATTAATTTTAATTACTGTAATTCATATACCAATCAGTAGAGGAGTTTGAGTGCTACAAGTTGGGTTATTTGTCTTCATTTTCTTCTCTCTCACTAACTTACCCAATAGCACCTCTCCCATACATTAGTACTCATATCCATAGATTTAGCTGCAGCGGGGTTTCCTTATTGTTATACTAATTCTATGCTCAGCAATCAGCAGAGGGCTGATTAAGCATATAAAGGAACAGGAGCCAATGAGAGGATCCCAAGAGTGGTGACATCAGAGGTAAGTGGAGCAGCGATATGGGGAGGCTGCATGCAGAGCAGGCGAAGTACTACCTAAACTAATCCCAGCATCAGCTTGTGCGCAGCGTGCGCGTGCCTGAGCGGCGTGATGGGAGTGTGCACGGTGTGAGGCGAGCGAGCCGCTGGCGAGCCCTGCCGCTGTGACGAAATGCGGAGGAGGTGGAGCCGGCTTCTGTGTAGTGCAGTGATGCGTGCGTGCGAACGGAGGTCCGCGTGCGCCCCCAGCAATGGCCAGTGATGCGCCGCAGACCTGACACAACCCATCCGAAATCACAGAACGAGGTGGAACTTCCAGCGGTGTGTCAGAGACAGTCACTGGCCTTAAATATCTATAGAAAATATGGCCCACCACCCACACAGCCAGACATGCAACTGCCATTCTTTTCCCCCCGGCCGCTGTAACAATGTGCCCTGGAGCGCAGGTCGTGCTGCAGCAACAAGTGTCAGGAGCAGCGCTGTAGTCCTAGGCCCGGTTACTAAAAGAACACTGTCGTGTTCCGACATTGCACGCCATGCGCAGGAGGGCTGCCACCCCCTTATCCGCCTTCCCTGCACCCCTTGCCCGAGCAGGGTATAACCCGTCGCATGCGCTGGGACTTTCCTCTGACAGGGGTGTGAACACGGAAATAAGTGCTCCAGGATAGGCCTGAACCAGGGACTCCTAGCGCGACTAACCAGAGGCGGGATGCGGCGACTCCTGTGGCAGCACCCCGCGTCGACCGCTCGGTCCCTGGTACTGGCCACATTCCCATCTCCCCACCGCCCGCCCGAGTGGGCTGGCCCGGCAAACGGGGGTGGGAGGGAGAAGTACATTGGGAGAAGGCTTTAACCCGTAGCATGCATGGGTCGACTCATGCTGAGGTCGGCGGTGCGCGCCGGCCACCAGCCCCTTACCTGATGTGTGCCTGCCCCCGCTGCCTCCTTCCGACAGGGCTGACTGCGTGCTGTGACACGTCAGCCTGCCGGAGCTACCCGCAGCTTGTGTTCTGCAGGTCTAATGCGTCACGTGGTGCACGTGTTGGCCAATGAGGAGGGGAGGAGGAAGGAGCTACGGGAGGGAAGTCTGTTAGTTAGGCAGCCGTGCATAGCTCTCCCTCTCCCCAACTCCCGTGCATTGCTCTCCCTCTTCTTCCCCCCCCCCCCACATCTCCCTCCAGTGCCCGCTTTGCTTCGCTTCGCTGTGTTCTGGCCCGCCCACCGACCCATTTGACACGCCCCCCGACCTGTTTGACATGCCCCCCCGCGCCAAAAAAAGTTATCTGCAGACCGCAAATCGCAGTGCAGTAACTTGCACGCGCCGCCGGCAAGCAAGGCGGCCGTGCGGGCGCATGCAGCGGGAACTTAGCCTAACAAGAAGTGCAGCGCGCCGACTCCTGTGGCAGCACCCCTGACTCAATCGCCCTCTCCGTGGAAGAGGCCGCCACCCCCACTGGGGGTGGCAGGGGGAACTGCACCAGGGGGTGACCAGGGCCACCAGACTTTAGGCCTTACCTTAAGCACCTAGAGGAGATCGTCCGGAGAGGAGATCAGTCAACCGTCGTGGCCAGGAGCAAAGTGACTGAACTCGTTCCCATCCACAACTCCTCCCACAGCCGCCTCAGTGGCAATCGTCAAGAAGGGGGGCCGCGCCCCATCGCCTAGGTAGGCTGGAAGGGCTGCTTCCCCTGAGGACTTCACCAGTGCCTGTCAGACTGATTCCATGCTGGAGGCTGCTTAGTGGGGAGACTTTGTGCATATGCTGCTGGTGGAGCCTGTGATCTTAATATGCTCTTTATCAATGTACAATTTGTAAGTATTTTTTGAGTCACTCTGGGTTGCACTATTTGTGTTCTTTTTTCTCTTTTCACATATCTTACAAGAGCTGCGCTCCTGTTTTGTTCTCATCTTCAGTTCTACGCTTGTGGATCGTCTTGTACAGCTCTGCATGTTCACTTTGGCTTCTTGGGATTGCTTAATTTTCGGTCATTTCCTCAATAACTGTTTTGTCTCATCTGATATTTTCTTATCATGTTTTTGTTAATGATTCCTGCATTTTCCCATGCTTTCAAATACAATCTTCCTAAGTTCTTCATAGTTGTATTTTTTTTTACGTGGCCCCGTGCATTTTGAGTAAACTGAAGCAATTTTTCAGGTTTATTTGCAATGCTTTGCCGTTATTCTTGAGGTTTATGATGTTGGCTGTTTCTGCCTTTTGTTAAAATCCGTTTTCTTCTTCCCATCTTCATATTCAGATGCAGGTTGCAGCGATCTCATCGATGATCATTCGTTGTGTCAAAATGTCCTCAATCACATATTTGTTGCTGGCAAGAATATAGTAAATGTAATTATTTATTCCACTGGGCCCACTTCATGTCCAATTTCTATTTTGATTCTTCATGAAGAATTCATTCATGATGTTGACGTTTTCACACTTTGGTGCAATTTGCAATCTGTCTCCATGTTCATTCCTGTTGCCATAACCTACCAGAGACTCTCACATCCACCACCAGCTTAAGTTCTTTCAAATCTAAGGCTGTCTCACACTTTAACCTGGTCTGTAACTGTTTCATACGCTCATAATATATATTTTCTTTAACTGTGCACACAATGTCTTGTATATAATGTATACCCCGCTCATTTATGTAACTGTACTTGTAACCATGTACTATTTGTTTTACTCTGTGCCCAGGACATACGGTACTTGAAAACGAGAGGTAACTCTCAATGTATTACTTCCTGGTAAAACATTTTATAAATAAATAAAATTAATAATAACCAACTAATGCTTCTTCTTTTGCTGGGCACCAATCTTTGCATTGAAATGTCTCATAATGATCTTGGGGTGACAATCTTCTTTCTTGTTAAGTTGGTTAATTTCATGGTAGAAGTCCATTTCATTGTTTGTGTGACTTGTTCGTTAGAGCATCATTTTAGATTATTTGAAGCCTGTATCTTTGTCAACAGATCGAGGACTGTTACTGCTCTACCGTTAAGCTATGTTTTTCTTCATCTCTTATTAATGACAAAGCCTACTCCACTGATTATGTTGAGCTCGATGAGGCCTGCATTTTTTTTTTTACATTATTAAGCCCAACAATATCTCATTACATCTTTTTTCCAGTTCTTGCAGTGCTGCTTCACTGGAGAGAGTTTGGCAGTAGCCAGATTTAGGTTTGAATTACAGCTTTTGTTTAACCTTCAGGAATTCTTAGCACTCTTCCTGATCATTGCTCAGCGACAATCCAGCCTCTGGAGAATGAGGGTCATTGCTTTTAGGTGTCTTCCATATTTGGGGGTTGAGGCCTCATTTGCCATGCCAACCTTATTTGCATGTTGTACTGGTATATTGTTCAAGATTTTATAGCATTGGTAAACCTACTAGCGCACCTGCTACTATACATCTTCTTGAATACCCTTTGCCACATTCCCGCCACTTTGATGCAGTAATAAGGATTTTAGGAAGGGATTATCTTTTTAACCAAAAGCTAACACGAAGTAGGCAAACCTCAAAAAAGGCACAAAAGTCAAAATGTTGGGAATTGAGCATATCAAAATCAAATAAATAAATGCAAAAATACCAGTGGCAAGATGAAGAAGACACAGCACTACAAGGTAAGTGGTCACACATGTTTTAGTGCAACATATCCATAACAAACGTTGTAGTCAACCAGGAACATTCACCAGGGTGGTGTATGGTCATAAACAACATGTGGAAATAAATAGTCTAACCTGGAAGTGAAGTGCAGGCACCCAAAAAGCCAGCGAAACCAAGGGGTCACGGTTACTGGCAAAACATTTTTAGGCAACCATTAATACACAAAAAACAGGTGTCACTCTGGTGTGTAAAGAAAGTGAGAGAAATATCATGTAAACATATATACAACTGAACCACATTACGAGGGTAGGGCAAACTGGTGCTACAGCATATACAGATAACTAAAGTATCTAAAAAGAGTATAAACTAGCAACCCAGTTACAGCCAATAACAACTGAAAATAGATATGCTACTGAGAGGATCATATTGTGTGTGCATTCAGATCGATCCAATCAAATAAATTAGTCTCAAAAGTTCATAGTGTACCAGCCCTAGGCAGAGATACTGGGGCCTATTCTAGTAGCTCTGATTTGTGTCAATCCATTTTTAAAAAAGCCCTTTCCAATCAGATTGGCATGCTTTGCTATTCTCTTAGCCTTTCTGCCATGTCCAATTTATGCAGAAAAGGATGTGGTTTCATTCCAGCTCAGCCAAAATGATCGTTTTGACCAAAAAGCCTCCAACTTGCATTTTTTTATGACAACTGGAATTCTTGTACTTCCGTTATTAAAACCGCTTCTAAAAACGTGCATTTTTTTCACACCACCTCAAGGGTGGTGAGATCAATAGATTTGTTTTTGCATCCTTACAATTCACAAAAGCAATTTCTGGACTGCAGAACATGAACTGACACTGTATATGTGTTATTAAGTATTGTATATTAATTTTTACACTAAAGCTGAATTCATGATGTAGATTGTACAAATTATTAGGTCCCTTCTAGAAATATCAATACATCACAAAACAGTACATAAAAACGATCAGCCCCACTACTATTAATAATAATACTGTACCAATTAATAGTATCCTTAATAAAAATAGTAATTAATAATAACAACAGCAATTCATATTCTCATTAATATTATTTATTCTTGTACTGCAATGACAGTGTTTGTCGTGCAGTACATATGGGGGCCTATGCAGTAAGCGTTCATAAGCCACTTATCGAGCACTTATCTCCCAAAATGCCTACTGCTATTCAGTAAGCCTTGATAAGTGGGCGATAAAGGCAATTTATGGGCCTGGTTAATGTTGTGATTAATAATGGGCAAATAATCTATTATCCATATCTGGATAATAGTCATTTTTCCCATTACTGTATTGTATGTGTTTGGGGGGGTGGGGGGTGTATTGATTTAAATGTAGGCATGTTTTATATTTTTACATACAGGATTGGTACTGCAGGCAGCGGGGACCCACGGAGACCACACGAGGACCCCCGGACGTCCACGGGTACCACCTGAGGAACCACGAAGACACCCGCGTTTACCACCCAAGGACCCCTAGCCACCCATGGGAACCACCCAAGGGCCCCCAGACCCTGTGGGAACCACCCGAGGGCCCCAGACACCCATGGGGATGACCTGGGGACCCCAGACACCCAAAAGGAACACCCGTGTACCCTATTTGAGTCTGCAGGGACACACGGGGACCACCTGGAGGCAACAGAGCTTAGTGGGGACCACCCAGAGGCCCCCAGAAACCATGGGTACCCCCTGGGGTGCACTGTGGGGCCTGCGGACACCCATCGGGACCACCCGGGAACATCCCCCCCGGCCTGGGGTATTAACCGTGTGTGTCAAAAAATAAATCATGGTTTTATGGGGGGGGGGGGGGCACAGGGGGTGGGTTCTGTATTGGTGCTTACTAAATATTTGTCAATTTAATTTATTGACTAGTGTAGATGAGCAGGGGGTCTCCAGAGCAGAACCGCATTGATTTCAGTTCCGGGGACCACCTGCTTCCCAAGATACAGGCCCCATTATGGGGTGCCAGTATCTTTAATGCATGTAAATGTCCTGATCACGTGACGGAAGACATTTCCATGCATAGGAGAAACCGACACCCCATAACGGGGCCTGTATCTCGGGAAGCAGGGGGTCCTCGGACCTCAAATCAACGCAGTTCTACTCCGGAGACCCCCTGCTCATCTACACTAGTATTAAAATGTATGTTACAAAACATAAATTCCGGGCGAGATTTGCGCTAGGAGAGGCGGCTCTCTCTGAGCAGCTCTCTCTGCACCAGAAATGAATCACCGGGTTAGGCCTTTTCAGAGAGGCGATCCTATCACCGGCGGCATCTCGCCCGTTTTGTGAATTTTGCAATCATAGGTAATCAACGCTTTCTTAATACTGTGCATAGGCCCCATAATCTCTGCAGACACAAGTCTCTGCACGATAATGGTTGTAATTTGTTGGGGGTTAGATAAAGTGACTTACCCAAGGCCACATAGAGATCCCACCAGGATTTAAACCAGGCTTTGCTGCAGTGTCAGTGTTTGCAGAGTGACTGCAATTACACACTGCACCACCCCGTCCATGTGCCATAGTAATGTGAAATCACAAGTAGATTCATTAACAATCACATATCATAATTATCTGCCTGTTGACACCCACCATGAAACACACTTGATAAACAAAACCCAGCATGTATGTTCCAACATTGAACACGAATGTTCATAGTTGCCAATCAAAAACATTTATTTAATAGTGCAACTGGCATGTCTTTTAACCTTATTTATGTGTTCATTAACCCCCAAACAAAGTAGAAATATGTTATTGATAACAATAGGTGTATACTGTACATATATATTGACGTTTGCTATACTGCAGGTTGCATAGTTTCTTAGAAGATTTGTCTGACCACATCTTTCACCACAATGCAAATGGTGCACACTATCTTTATATATATATAAGGGAAAAATGTCTTCCTAGTTACGTGTAACTTTAAAAAAAATAATAATATAAAATAATAATATCAAATAGGCGTTGACAAGTATTCACAGTAATATCAATCAATGTTATAGATAAACACCTGAAAAGTAAAATAAAATGAATATATGGCCAATACAGATTTCAAATACAAAACTAAATGTGACAGCACACCGTCTTTTATAGAAAATGAACAAACTATGGGGCCTGTGCACTAAGCGCCGGAAAAAAATAAATCAACGGCTGTTTAAATCGCCAGTTTTGACAGCATTGCTATCACGGTATGCAGAAAGCCCAGAATACAGTACCTGTGATAGCAACATTTGCAAAACTGGCGAGTAGCCGGCGACGAGATGATCGCCCCTCTGAAAAGGGCTTACCCGGCGATTTCTTTTAGCTGCAGAGAGAGAGCCGCCTCTCCCTGCGCAAATCTCACCAGAGATCAACATTTTTGATCATAAAATGTAATACTAGTGTATTGTAGCAGGGGGTCTCCGGAGAAAAACCTCGTTGATTTGAGGTCCAGGGACCCCCTGCTTCCCGAGATACAGGCCCTGTTATGGGGTGCTGGTATCTCCTATGCATTTTATTCCCACGGTCACATGACGCGGGACATTTTAATGCATAAGAGATACCGGCATCCCATAACGGGACCTGTATCTCAGGAAGCAGGGGGTCCCTGGGTGGCCCATACAAGTGTCTGTGGGCCTCCAGGTGGTCCCTGTGGGTGTCCGGGGGCCCCACAGGAGTGTCCGGGTGGTCCCCACAGGTGTCTGTGGTTCCCCGGGTGGTCCCCGCAGGTGTCTGGGGGCCCTCTGGTTGTCCCCGTGGGTGGCCCTGCGGGTGTCCGGGGGTCCTCAGGTAGTCCCCGTGGGTGTCCGGGGGTCTTCAAGTGGTCCCTACGTGTCCCTGCTGGCCTGCAGTACCAATCCTGTGGTAATTTTTTTTAACACATTGCAATAAATACACCCCTCCCCCTCAATACATACAGTACAGCAATGGGCAAAATTATTATTATCCAGATATGGATAATAGCTCATTTGTCCATTATAAAATCAAACATTAGCCAGACAGCATAAATAAAGTAAATAAAACATTCAATTTACCCCTGCCATCATGAAGGGCATCCTCATGAGTATACTGCAGGTTCATGTCCTCTGTTGCCAGAAAGAAAACAAGAAATAATACCATCTAATGGCCCTTAACCCCTTAATCACCTTTGTGGTTAATAACCACTATAGTAATTCAGGGGTTAACCCAGACTCCCCTGCTACCCACACGCAAGGCCTAAGAACCCACCCGGGACCACTATACCCACCCTCTACCCATTGATTGGCATAGTGGTATATCATACCCATATAATATGGGCATGATAGGCCACTATAGCAGTCAATGATCACCCTAATAAAAAAGCATGAACGCCAAAAATACACAATAATAAAAGATATACACAAGCACCTAAACACCCCAATTAAATAAATGAAAGAACTAGCCAACCAATCAATTCAAGAAATAAAAGCACTAAGCAACAAAACAATTAATTAATTTTATACACTAGCCAACAAAACAATTAATGAATTTAAACCAGTAGCCAACAAAATAAATAATTAATTCAAAATGCTAAAGAATCGGAAAATGAAATAAAAACAAGTCATCCAAATTACAAACAATTTAAGCCAAACAAAAAACAGAGAAAGAAAAAACAACAATCAATAGAAAACAAGCTTTTGCCAAAAAAAGCATTGCCTTTTACTATATTTATCTTTACCCTAAACGGGCACAGATTAATACATTATCAGTCAATGGGCAATGAAAAACAATTAAAAAAAATCAAAAAACCTGTAAAAATAAAAATTACATACATTCAATATTTTTCTTACCTTTAAAAGCGTTGATCCTCCGAATCCCGGCGATTCTACAAGCTCTCATACCGCGACATCATCAAAGTAAATCCAACGCCATCCACCTTGAAGATCCGGAACAGGTAACAAGATTCTTCTTTGTTTTATCTTCTATCACCTTCTTCTATCTTCTTCTGTAATTATTTCTATCTTTTCTTTAATCTTCTTTCTTCATCTGTTAATCCAAAACCCCATGGTAAATCCAGAACAAGATGTTCTCTCGTCAGCTTATTGAGGTAAAATGACATGTACAAGCCTTATAAAGGGCCTGTGATGTCACATTTTATGGTCAGATGGTACAGCTCTAATCTGATTGGATGCTGTATCACGTGCCTGCCTCTATATATTTTATTTTCAGGATGTGTTGTCATCTTCAAGGGAGGTATGTCACATCCTTCAAACCACATGGCTGTATCACATGGTATTACATCCAATGGGATTGAAGACAATCTCATTGGTTGCTGTACCATGTGATAGGTTACATCAGTTCAAAAGGATGACATCATCCCTTAAAGTGACGTCACATCCTTTTGAACTAATGTAACCTATTAATTAATTGTTTTGTTGGCTAGTGGTTTTATTTGTTTAATAGTGCAAATTATTTCCCTACCAACATGGTTATCGCTGACCTTCCTATCATTGACCCCTATCACTTCACGTCAGGGTGATGAATGGAAGACTGCTTTCAACACCAGGGATGGACATTATCAGGCATAGACAACAGATAGGAAGTCCCTCTTGGAGGTGTGGTACCTGGAAGTAGATCGATGGGTCAATTGAACGGACGGTGAGGGGGAAGAACTTCCGATCTGACCTTATCGAAGACGTCTCGGAACTCAGCATACTCTCCTGGCAATTGTACCCTTTCATTCTCCTCGGACATGGTGGTACCCCCAATGCTACTTGCTTCCAGGATGCAGTTCTTATGGCCAAAGCCGCTCCATTGAATGGGTTCCTTATTGAGCCAATCCACCCGAGGGTTGTGTATCTGTAACCAGGGTAGCCCGAGGATCACGCTGATGGAAGGAGTGTGGATAACATTACATTTTATCTTTTCCAGGTGTGTATTTTGTACCTTGAGTTGAAGCACCTCTGTCTCCAAGGAGATAAACATCGGCTGCAGAGGTCTTCCGTCAATGGCTTCAAGAGCGATGGCTTCTTTCTGCACCTGGTCGGAACCAGATGCCGTTCTGCGAAAGCTTGATCTATGAAGTTACCTCCGGAACTTGAATCGAGGAAAGCAAGCGTAGATACTTGGAAACCCACCCCATAGAGAGTAATGGGGATAAGAATGCGAGAAGGGTTGTCAGTAGAAATGGGGGAGAGACAAAGTGTTCCCAATGAGACTCCCCCAGGTTTCACGGGAACCTCACGTTTCCCGACTTTTGGGGACAGAAATATGCAAAGTGTCCAGAAGCACCGCAGTAAAGGCATAGACCGGTGTTCTTGCAGCGTAATTTCTCAGATTTGGAGTGGCTAGTGCCCCCTAATTGCATAGACTCGGACGTATCCAGGGGAAAAACCTCAGCTTGGCTCACCTGACCGGGATTGATCCGGGATGGAGTGACACGATGATGAGCCTTCTCTGATCTCCTCTCCAGGAGGCGACGATCCACCTTAATTCAGACAGCAACAAGTTCCTCCAAATCTGTGGGACGGTCATAGACTGCTAGCTCATCTTTCAGGGCTTCAGATAATCCTTGCCAAAAGGCCGCGGCCAAAGCTTTGTCATTCCAGTCAGTCTTTGCAGCTATAGTTGTAAACTCGAGAGCGCATTTGGCGACTGGACGATTGCGTTGAGAAACATGAAAAAGTGCAGAGGAAGCACATACCTTACGACCGGGTGTATCAAACACTTTCCGGAACTTCCGGGCAAAGGCTCCGATATTCTGTGTGGGGTCGGAACTTCGTTCCCAGATGAGAGAAGCCCAGGCAAGAGCGTCATCTATAAGACGAGAAACAATATTCTCCACCTTGGCGCAGGGTGCAGTGAAGCGTGAATGATTCATTTCAAATTGTATAAAGCATTCAAAAATCTCCGGCATTCGTGAGGGTCAACCCAATAGCGGTTGGGGGCAGGTAGACGAGGTTCTAGGGGGGAAGGCAAAGCTGGAGTAGTGATAGATCAGGAACAGCAAGCACAAGAGGGGGACACGGTTCCTGTACGGTATGAGAAAGAGAGCGAAATTCCTGAAGGGAGAGCATGTTTTGCTCAACACCCACAATTGTTTCCTCTATGGTAGTCAGGTAGCTTGCGTGTGTGCACAGGACTCTTCCTACCTCAGCAGGGTCGAAGTTTGTGTGGCTGAGCATAGTGTAATGCGCAGCTCACCACAAACGAAGAGCGACCGTGGTGCTGAGGTAGGGAATTGGTTAACGCCGACACACAGCCACGCGGGCGCGCCTAGGATGTAGAGTAGTCGTGCAAGCCTGGTCAGGATTATAGATTGGAGAAGAGTTATTTGTACTTGCCAGGTCAGGAGTGTAGAGTTGCGGATCGCCGGAGTGCGTAGCCAAGTCGGGATTGGAGAGTAGCGGATCGTCGGGGTACATAGCCAGGCTCAGGATAGAAGAGTATCGGACCGTTGGAGTATTTAGTCAAGGTCAGGACTGGAGACTGGAGAATGGTTGTTCGTAGCCGGATCAGGAGAGGAGAGGTGCGGAATCCAAGAGATAAGCAGGGTCCGGCAACAAGAGGTTAACAAGCAAGGCAAGGAAAGATCATAGGAACTGGAATGCAGCAAGGCACGGCGTCACACTAGACTATGCTCAGCAAAGACTGAATGCAGCAGGAAGGTATATAAAGGAGGAGCCTCCAATAGCCAGCCAGGGCGGAACCAGGAAGAAGACCTCAATAGTCTGCTGGTGCACGATGGCGTGCCCTAGGATGCAGCCTAATCAGGGATGGGGGCGGAACCGATTGCGCACCGACCCGCGCGTGTCACGAAGGTCAGAGGGCAGAACCTGCGGCGTGCGTCTCTCCCACGCTGGTCCTTGACATTCTTAGAGCGAATGGAGGCGGGATCTATCGTGCGCTGACCCGCACGTGTCACGGAGGTCAGGGGGCAGAGCCTGAGGCACGTGTCACTCCCACGCTGGAGTGGGGGGAAGGGCGGGGCTTGGAACGCACATCACCAGAGCGGGGCCGGGCTTGGAATGCACATCAGCGGGGAGGCTAGACGAACGCACCAACGTGCGTCAGAGCGGGGGGCGGAGATGGAATCTGCGGACAGGGATCAGACCACGCAATATCCGCGCGCACGTAGTGGGACCACGCAACCGCGCATCCTGAGTGTCTGTCACGGAAGGTTTATTCAGGTGAGGAGACGGACTGTGACCGCCAATATGGTGAATCCTCACACTAACCAAGTTGTGATGTCATCTTAAAGAGCAGGGAATCACCTGGTACATCAAGCAATCTGATGGGTTGATATAACATGTGTTCCAGTGACACATCTTCTGCAATGTCCAGTACCATCTAAAAAACTGGGCTCTCGCAGAAAAACCTGAAGTCTTCAACAGGCCCACATCAGGGGGTGAAGAAAGCAGATTAAGAAAGAAAACAGCTTTTAAGAAGAAAAGAAAGAAGAAAAGGTATATTGAGGCTTCAGGTCAAATTGAGGATCCCACGCCACAGGCAATGGATGGCCTTGGATTACAAATAAACCATTGGGCCTTGGATTATTTTTTATAGTCATTTTTGTTTAGGCCATCAGTCTTTGGATTATTTTTTATGACTTGTTTTTAGGTTTTTGTTTAGGACTCTGGCCTTTGGATCATTTTTTATGTCTTTAGATTTTGTGTAGGCCATTGGGCCTTGGATTAATATAATTTTTTTTTTTATGGCCATCAACCTTTGGATTTTTTTAAAGCTTTGGTTGGGCATTGGTCCTTTATTGAATTGGTTCTGGGGGGGCTTCAGCCCTAAAGAGGAGGATGGCCTTTATCCAGGATGGGTTAACTAACCCCATTTTTGTTACAGGTCCCCATTGATTGCCAATGTGGCTATCTAGTCCCCCATTTAAAGGGCCTAGGTAGCCACAGTGACAATCAATGAGTTGGTGGTGTTTTTCCCCCATAATTTTTATGTATTTTTAGAATATAAAGGGGTAAGGGTACAAAACAAAGCGAAACGGTGGGAGAGATACAAAACCAAAAAAAATAGGGGTATAGGATTGTGGAGGGGTAGGAGTATGGGCAGCAGGTATGGCATAAGTATAATCTGTCACATTTAATAATTATCTCTTAGAATATACATAGAAGCACACTCCAGGCAAGGGATTTTAGGTGAGGCAGTAAGTCTCCTTGTCAACTTTCCCACTGGCCCCCCTGGGCTACAACAGTATTGATGACCAGTCAAATGTGGAGTGTTTCCACTTTTCAACCAAGGTCCCAGGTCGATGTAAATCTTTCAGTTGTACCATTAAGCCAGGCCATCAGTTTCTCTAGGCTCATGATGTGACAAGCCTTTATTATCATGATCCTGGGGATAGGGCCCTTCCATGTGCATCTAGCGGCCTAGATGATGTGGTTTATTTAAATTGTCTAAATTGTCTTTATCTATTGTTTTCTATTGTTTTGTGCAAGAGAACTACCAAAGGGATATTGGCAGTTCCAGTACCTCTGCCTAAAGATCCTTGATTATTGGACATTGCCATCAGATGTGGTACAGAGAGCCTGCCTGGCTGCAGCCCCCCCCAAAAAATATGGTAAGTGTTGTTTATAAAAATATGGATCATGGATAGTGACAAGTACCACCTGTATAATAGCTTATTATTGTTCTCTTTTACCAGTGTGTTGATGGATATTGAGGAGATGGAGTCCCACATATCAGGCTCGTCCTGTGATTCCAGCTGTTCCCCCATATCCTCCTCCCATTTTCTAATTGGTTACATTCTTAATATCTCATGCTAGGGAGCAACTCAAGGTAGAGAGACAAAAATGCTTTTCTAATGGGTTAGATCTGCATGTTCTCTCCAACTGTGTGCTCTGTTGTGGGATGTGTACAGCATAACAACTCAAGAGAAAGTGCCTGATCTGAGCGTATCTGAGAAATTCTGCAACTGGAATATACAGTAGTTGGATTCCTTAAGACTTGAATAAGATCTAATCATAGATCTAATCATTAGGTCCTGGGCCCTAGAGAAGCTAATCTTTGTCCACCATGAGAAATGTTTCCTACAGCAACCAGAGGTGGAAGTTAGAATTGCTCAAAATAGGTAACATAACTGTATATGCGCCTGACATGCCTCATTCAGGGCCTACTCTGTCCCACATTTTCAGTGGATTAGCCATTGTTGGCGGTATGTTTTGGTCTGATAGTCTGATTTTTGTTAAAAGAGACACAGGATGACAGAGGAGTCCAGTGGGTTAGTGACTTTAGTTTCTAGCTCAACCCAGTGTACACGATATGGTGGCATGTGCCAAGCAGCTCATTCACAAACTGTTATTCATAATTATAAGTTTGAAGGCAAGGCACAGCTGAGCCTCGCTATGGCTTATTCTGGGGCATCACCCATTCCAGACAAAGTGGAACATGCTTTTCCCCAGGCTTTCCAAATCTTTAGCTTTGACAGGTATGGGGAGCACTCTAAATAGGTATAGAATTTTTGTGAGGGTTCATTTTGAGGACATAGATAGAATATCACAGCCAGGCTCCAAGGTTATTCTTGGGGGATTGGTATATATATGGATAGTTGGCCTGATTAAGGGAGGAGTAAGAGTTGGTTATCTTGACCCCAATGTAAGTGAGATTGCTTTTTCTGCCATTTAAAGTTAAAATGTATGGCTGCTAGTTTAATGGATTTTAGAGGAAGATTTATATTCAGGGTCTCAGATTTGCTAGTACTCACTTTAAATCCCGAAATCTTTTCAACGTGTTCCAGAATCCTATAATGATTGATGAGAGAGGTTGATGTTCTAGTAAGGGTCACCATTATGTCATCAGCTAAGAGACACTTTGTACTTTATCTCACCAATTTTGACCCCAGAAATATCAGGGTTTTTTTCAAATAGGGATATTGGCCATTAGTCTAGAGGGATGGGTAAGTTTATTGGGAGTGGGTTATGGGTTATGGGCCCCAAGGAGGGTGGCTAAGCTCCAAGGGGGGTGGTGGCAGGAGATAGCTCCATGTTTGCCTTAGCAGTTAGTAAAGCATTGCATAGCAATGGCATTGAGGTAGCCAAAGGGGGTTAAGTAGGTATAATATTATTTCTGCGCAAAAACTTATTTCTAATACAGGTGATAAAAGTGACTTGATATTAAGTGATCAAATGTAAGGGTAAAAGAAAATATTGTCTGAATTTGCTGCGCTATTGTTTTATTATAATTCCCTGTACTGTATTCTTTGTGAAGCGCTGAGTACACTTTTGGCGCTATATAAATAAAGACATACAATACAATATAACCCATTTATTAAATGTGAGGTGTTGCTTTAAAAAAAAAAACCCTTTCCAGGGTCAAAAATATAGAATAAAGAAATAAGAATAAAGAACAAAACAGGAACACAGCTCTCGTGGAATATGTGAAGAGAAGAAAAAACACTAAATAATGCAACAAAGTGTATTGGAGGATCAATTAACCAGCATTGAATATACTCACAAACTCCAAATTCTTTTCAGCATTAGGAACCAATGGGGTATACAAGGTGCTGGTCTGTGTATAGTCAAGGGTCAATATGTAGCCCCAGAATAACTCAGATATGAAAAATATAAAATGCCAGCATAGCATAATTCTATAATACAACCTTTATAGACAGAATGAATAAAATCAATGTACTCACACTCTGTACAATGGAATAAAGTGTTCTTAGCTCACAGGCTCCACCAGCAACAAATGCACAAGTAATCTCCCCACTCAGCAGCCACAAGTGAAGAATCAAGCAGAATCAAGTGAAGAATCAAACTCTCAGGGGATATAGATGCAGTATGGACAGGGTTCTCTCTGGCTCAGAAGTGTAAAAATGGCTGCCCTGCGCGTTTCACAGGCTATCAAGATTTCTCAGGGACCCTGGTGGCGCCCAAGTATTGGGTTAAAAACAAACTTCTCAAGTGGTCAAAGCGGCTTTAAAAAGTTGTTGTACTGCACCTACTTAAACAAACAAAAAGTTCTAAACCTATTAAACATAAAATCATAGATCTTTTACTCTCAACAGAACAGAAAGGAGAGGTACAAAGAAGGAGATAGATGGAGCACTCTAAAATAGAACGATCAAAAGTAATCATTCAACTAAATAAACAAAGAGCTGACTTAAGCACTTCAACCATGTACAAAATAATGACACTGTACACTTTATAGAGATGAAATAGAAAAATATATTTACAAAATCAACAACAATATACATGAATGTAATAAATGTAGCAAGATAAAAAATAAATTACTTAATGTTTACCAGACAAGCAGAGAACTTCTCCCCAGTGCAGCATAATGTTTTGGGTTACAGTCTCTTTGGCATCTGCAGCCAATAATTGCACTTGATTAAAGTAGCATTTTAATTTCAGGATCTCTATATAACATATGGAGAAAGCAAATAAAGCTTCTTCTACGCAGAAAACTGATCGAAAACTTATTATCGCAGCCTCTTTCACAAATGAGTACAGCTGCTATCTCATGCTGTTCTCTCCTAATTATCTTTAACCCTTCCAAAAATGTAAATGGAAACCAGGAGATGTTTTAAGTAAACTCGGTTGAGTAGAGAAATGTAAATAATTTGTGAGTGAACTGGAGACTATCACTAAAAAAAACACAAAAGGATATCAAAACTTGCTATCATTCAGGTGCATTGTATTGTAGTTGGTTGACTAATAGAAAATTGCTGTTAATATTGTTCAGCAATGTGTCTCTGTTAAGAAACGTCATTATAGTTGCTCTCCACAATCTAAATTAAATTTGTCTGTTATTTCAAATTTAGCTGAACCTGAGGAGGATCTCTCCAATTGTAGCAACAGGAATTTCCCATTTTAGGTAATATTTCCATCTGATGTGTAGTAACTTTATAGAAGTAAAAGGACTTGGACTTCTTCCCCACCAACTACGGAATCTCCAGAGGGCCAAAAACCCTACGCGTTTCGCCTACTCTCCAGTTCGGCTTCCTCAGGGGCTTCCTCTCTCACCCTCCCCTGTATCTGGTCTTACCTCCCCAATTTCCTCTCTCACCTACCCCCCATAGCCTCTCACCTCACCCCCATATACTCTCTCACCTCCCAATATATCCTCTCTCACCTCCCAATATAGCCTCTCTCACCTCCCAATATAGCCTCTCTCACCTCCCCATATCCCCTCACCTCCCCCCATATCCTCTCTAACCTCCCCATCATATCCTCTCTCACCTCCCAATATAGCCTCACTCACTCCCCCATATCTGATTGTACTGTATTGATTGTGGATATCACCAACGAGTACACACATGGACACGCCCACACCATTTGTTAGTCAAATATTTTTAATTGAAATACTTAGCTGTGGACAGTGTTAGCAGTCAGGATACCACACGCCAGTTATACCAGTGAGCCCCTACACTTCTACTCTGGTGCCTACTTCTACTTCTGTGATCACTTATTCCAAGGCACAAACAGCATAGCTTGACCATTAGCCTTGTTTACGGGTGAGGTTCTGTCCACCTCCCGCTCCCAAGACAAAGCTTATACAGTATACTCTTATCTCAGGGAGAAGGATTTAGGAGTGCTTGTAGACAACAAGCTTAGCATAGCAACAGTTCCCAGTTAAGTAAAAAACAGGTATTTTACACCATTTATTGGATATACAAAAAATCAACAGAGCACAATGTTTTGGGGCGTTATCCCATTTGCAAGTGCAATAAAAGTGTTTTGTTACAGCTTTGTTAGGGATAACACCCGAAAACATTGTGCTTTGATGATTTTTTTTTATATGTAAATAATGATCTAAAATAC
This sequence comes from Ascaphus truei, assembly GCF_040206685.1. Classification (NCBI taxonomy): domain Eukaryota; kingdom Metazoa; phylum Chordata; class Amphibia; order Anura; family Ascaphidae; genus Ascaphus; species Ascaphus truei. Next base: position 252,363,579 of record NC_134486.1, read on the forward strand.
CCCTTTTTTCACTTGACCGAGTGTGTATAAAGAGTAACTATTCCTGGAAAAGTGCAGAGAAGAGCCACCAAATTAGTAAAGGAGATGGAGAAATCTGACTTATGAGGAATGTTACATTAGAAAAGAAGTGTCTAGAGGGGACATGATAACTATATACGTTACAAATTTGTTTGGAGTCAATACAGGGAGTTTTTAAAAGATCTATTCATCCCAAGGGCAGTACAAATTAAACAGGGTTATCCCTTAAGGTTGGAGGAAAGGAGATTTCAACCAGCAACAAAGGAAAAAGGTTATTTACAGTAAGGGCAGTTAAAATGTGGAATTCATTACTCATGGAGACTTTGATGGCAGATACAATAGATGTGTTCAAAAAAAGGTTGGACATCTTTTTAGAAAGGAAAGGTATACAGGGATATACCAAATAAGTCAACATGGGAAGGATGTTGATCCAGTGAGTAATCTGGTTGCCATTATTGGAGTCAAGAAGAAATTTATTTTTCCCCTTATAATATATTATTCTATAATGTTTCACTAGACTTTTTTGTTTGACTTGCTCTGGTTTAAAATACTGTAAAAACAAATATAGGATCAAGTATCTGTCATTTGACAAAGGTTAAACTTGATGGAAAAATGTATTTTTTTCAACCTCATCTACTATGTATCCTCATTTACTGATATAATTTTTGTGGTCACATAAGTCGTCTTAAAAACATAGGAAGATAGAATTCAATTATAGCTAATAATGACATTACCCCCCTAGTCTGCTCATTTCCCCATATAAACCTTAGACCCAATTTGATGCTTGGCTTTCTTTTGTAGTTAGGATAGACTTACTATTACTTCTAGCATTACTGTTTTGTTTACCCAAAAGGGGATAGATAAAAAAAGATATACAGAATATATACCGTGTGTAATTTTTTAAGCTACACGTGTAAAAAAAAATCTAGACTACAACACAATTTACTGATCTAATTTTTGACTTTGCACAATTGTATCCAGCCCTGCTGTGCTGTTACTACTAGTGTTTTGTTTTGTTAGGCTCTTACCACTAGTGCTACTGTTTTTTTTCTCCCAAAATGGATCGGTAAGAAAGATCCCGTATATATGCATAGTTTGCAATGCAGGCGAAAGAAGGTCTATCTGGAATCCTGTTTTCAGAGTTATTGTGCACCATGTAAGCTGTCCACCATCCATTGCCTACTGTGAACTAATATTTAGCACTGCTAGCAGCATTGTTAGTGAGCAATGCAGGAGATTACAGCTCGAAAATGGGTAGAAGTTAGTATTCATTACAATGATTTATAGCCTCTTTGATTAATATGGTGCATAAAAGGAAACATTTTAAGAGGCTTCTGATTCCAGTGAGGATGAGTTTATTATTTTGAGCGATGATGATCTTGACATCGATGATCTTGAAGATGACCATGATAATATTTGAGAGTAGGCCCTCCTTGTTGCTGACAGACACAACTGGAGTTGAAAACTTAAAGGTGTTTTAATGAATATTATTTTAGTTTCGTTTATTTTTTATGGCTTATTTTAAGCAGTGTTCCATGCTTTATGATAAGCAAGAAAATAATACTGATATAAATGTTTGGGGTGACTTGGTATGTTACCGTTGTTTACTTTCCCCAAAAGGGATCATATAGTTTTTAGCTAGCAACTTATTCTATACATTGAAGTCAATTGGGATTTCGGTCGAAAACAGGTTTAATTACCACATTAGACTTTATAGAATTATCCCCCAAGGATTTGGATTGGTGCGACAAACCTTCTGAACCCTGAGGCCTATGCCCTCTCAGCAGGAGAAACACTGCTTTTTACAAGGAGTGGACATAACTCTGCCAGGCGCAGGAGCTTAGGGAGTATCCTGTGCCCTTCCCTTCTCCCCCTTCCCCTGTCTCCTCTTGAAGGACAGGAAAGGGACAGGGGAGTGCCCAGAAACATGTGGAGTGGAGGAGGGGAAGTGGCAAGGCTCGGGACAGCTATGGCCTGGGCCCTGGTGAGTTGTGGAGAGGAGAGAATGGCAGGGCCAGGACAGCTTTTTAGCTACTCTGAATATTCATTAAAAACACCTTCCACTTAAAGGGAAATTACTATAGACATACAATTTCACTGCCTACTGACCTCTCCCAGATATCACGATAATTGATCTGTGTATGCTTATTCAGTGCAGTCGCCCTCAGGCTTCATCCACTCTTGCCCCTGCCCTTACATACAGTATGAATACCTACCTTCAGTGGAGAGGGGGATGCCAGGACTCAGCATTTTAGCTACTTTAAATTTGAGGCTGGAATCACTGTTGTCACTTGAGTCTATCTGCTGCTGCAGTTCCTGTTCACACAGAAATTGGAAAAACAGCTGTGCTTGGTTTGCAGAGACATCAGTTATCTCTGCCACAACTGAGACACTAGAATCAGATTTAAATGCTGACCTACAGTACATATGCTGCTGGCACTGAGGAGCCTGCATAGTCCCTGTCTCCAGCCATCGTTGTGCTGACTTTCTCCCTCTATAAGAGAGCTAAATTGAATGAGTGTGGTTAGTGGAGGTGGAAGAAAACCAGCAGAAGAAGCTTCCTTAGTTGACACATGTACACTACAAGGGGTACGATCACAGTACAACTGTTGCTGCTGCAGGTACAAGTAAGGTTGGACCTGGACCTTGTGTACATACAAGCAATAGATTTGTAAAGTGGAAGAGTGAGAATGTAGATGCCCAGGAATCGGATATTGCTGCATCAGGCTTAGCTCTACATTTGAGCCTGAAGCAGAAACAATGGCAGGTTGCTTCCCTTTGTTTCTCTCGTGGTACTCAGCCTCATCCCAGGATGTCTTGTCCACACATTCTTGCCCCTTGAGAGAGGAATGAAGGAAGGATTGGAACACATGCTCTTGGACCTGGACTTAGCAATGGCTGCATCAGGCTTCAGGTTAGAGTATTGTGTGAACTGGTAAGTATTGGGGTTACTTAGTATTACTCTTGCTTAGTTTATCCAAAAGGATAAGAGATACTAGAAAGATTTATAAAAAAAAAAAAAAAGAAACCCCCTTTGGGTACACTTGCTCTCCCCCTTAGAGCATCATAGAGATATAATTAATGGAAATTAGAAAAGTAGTGTGGTTTGGACATTTCAATGATCAGCATAATGGCAAAACTTAATCTTTGAAGTGCTTGGGTATAGAATTGGTTAATCTAGATTCTACAAGAGGTGATTGGGATAGAATTTTGCTCCAAGTTGTACCCAAGTAGATCTTTAGATTGGGTTCTATGGTACTTAATGGACTAAATTAAGAACTAACATTTTCTATGTTTCTGTAAAAGTGAACGCCGCCACACAGATGGAATAGTATAAATTCTATTACAGAAGTATTATTTATGTATTATGGTTTGTTTTGCTACTTGTTTCTGGTGGGAAAGACTATAAGATAGCACCAGGAAGCACTAGTCAGTAATCCTGAAGAAGCCCTCAGTTAGAGAGGATGAAAAGCGCATTGGCTGTGTTTGGAGGAAAAACGCTTGTGGAGCAGGCAAATTGCTACACTTTCCCATGCTCATCCAAACATCACTGGAACGGGACCAGGACGATCAATGCATCTATGATATTGGCTGAGTATAACCTATACTATGATTTGTCTGCGGGTATGATCAGTAACTTTATTAAAAAGCAGCCTCATGGGAAACCAGAAGCTCATGGAGAGGCCAATTTGCTGAATTATCCCTGAAAGTGCTATACAAGCATACCCCACATTAGCGTACACAATGGGACCGGAGCATGTATGTAAAGCGAAAATGTACTTAAAGTGAAGCACTACCTTTTTCCCACTTATCGATGCATGTACTGTACTGCAATCGTCATATACGTGCATAACTGATGTAAATAACACATTTGTAACAGGCTCTATAGTCTCCCCGCTTGCGCACTGCTTCGGTACAGGTAGGGAGACGGTATTGCTGTTCAGGATGTGCTGACTGGCGCATGCGTGAACTGCCGTTTGCCTATTGGGCGACATGTACTTACTCGCGAGTGTACTTAAAGTGAGTGTACTTAAACCGGGGTATGCCTGTATAGTGAGAATTCTGCTCACACTAATATCTGCTGAATCTGACCAGAGGGATGATTGCTATAGAACAGTTCCGAAAAGGATGAGCCAAGTATAATTGTGTAACACTTCCTGCATGCTGATATTATCAGCAAGCAATATCCTAAAGTGCAAGTGCTATAATATATATGGCTACCGCAATTTAGTGGATGATGTGGGAAATCAACTAGATGCCTACACTATACAAAAGAGCTTTCATAAAAATATCTAATAGATTAACATTTACTGTAACCACTATTCAATGTTGATGTCTGGGGAAAACTGCAAGACCCATGTTTGATCAACTACAGTGGAAATAGGAATTATGAAGACTAAATACAAGAACATTACAAGATGTGCAAGTAACTTGTTGGATTTGCTAAATCGTCTGCGGATTATTTGTCCCCCCCATGCACGGTCATAAATACTTTGTTCTGTTAAGGAGATATATTTATTTATTGCACAATTATGATTTAAAGATGTAGCAAGACATACTGTCCCCGTGACCTTGACAAAGTGCGAGATTACAGCCGCGTGAATACTTTGTTCCCCTGCAGCTCTGCTACGGTCAGACGGCAGAATTATTTGTGGGGTTATTTATGTAATTGCAACTCATTATGTGTGTCCACCAGATGGCGCACTGAATATCTTCACCTCTGCCTGCACAACGACTAGAGAAGTGCTGTACAATATGCTAGTGATACTCGGGAGTAGTCATGGTGTCGTCACGGTGCAGCAACTTACAAATAAATGCCAGGGATTTACAGTTGGTTTTGTACAGCATCGTAAGTCTTGCTACATTTCTACAGTAAGGTTCATTTATTGCATATGGAATGAATGGGAATAAGGGATGGGTAACATTGCATTTAGATTAAAGGCAGGCACTAGCGCCGCCTATCAATACTGCAGACTACTACGGCTGCCGCTAATTTTTGTTGCTGCAGCTCATTCGCCACTCAGTCGCCGCATCCGCAAAACGCAAATAAATGCCGGGTGTAACAGGGACTTATCCCTGTTTGGATAAAGCAGCCGCAGAGCTCTGAATCCAGCATAGATATGGTTAATTGGAACCACTTAATTAGCCACCTGGACTTATGAGAGCTCTGTAAAAAAGCCTCATGTGAGACACAGGACAGAGATTTTCCTCAGCACAACAGTGCTGACATGAGGAGAGGGTCTTGAATACACAGGAGGGTTGTGTATTGACAGCAAGACACAAGGGGACAGACCTCTTTCCTGGACACAGAGGGCCAAGGAACCTGCCAGAGGCTTAACCCTCAAGCACACAAAGACACCTGGACACCACTGACCTGCAGGGCCACCTGCTTTATTGTACCACTGAGACTTTGGGGTGGTAGGCTGGAAAGAGGATTATCCTCCCAGTCTTGTATGAGGGACTGGGGGAAGTATGTTAGCCCTTACACAGTGATAGGTGTTTGTTGTTTTTGTATGTTTTTGTTTGCTGTGCTGTTTAAAGGGGCACGCTCACAATAAAGCCAAATGTTAATTTCCCCCTAAACAGTCTCCATTTACATTCCTCTGTACACATCTCTTGCACCGGTGATTAACACTTAGTTTCCCACGGTCACGGGAACAGTAAGTCTTGCTACATCTGTATTGTGTATATTTATAGAGCATGTTTATAGTGTAGTTAATGTATAGAGGAGAGGCCGCTCCCGCAGTTGTCTATTCATGTGTTTTTATATTGTTGTACAGCTGTTCAATCTGATGTAAGATATTTTTTTTTATAGATTTTCAATACATTGTATTTTTATTTTAAAAATGGGGATAGTAAGTGTGCCCAAAAGGTTTTTTTCTCAATCTTTTTTTGAACATTTTGATAGTTGTACAGTATAGCTGGAGCGTAGCCAGTTAATTGTTTTATGGGCTTAATTGGGCAGTAAATTGCTTGACCTGAGCTCCCTCAAGGGGGAGGTTGTTTGATTGATTAGAAAAGTTTACAACATTTTTCAAGCTACCCTTCCTAGTTTTCAAATAGTTTTTCTGACTTCATACTCATTTTAAAAATGTTTTCTAGTTTTATGATGTTATTTTAGCATTTTTATGATTATCTTGAGATTTTGCTATAATTTTTTAAAAACACAACAATGCTAAAACATGAAGAAAATGTTTTAACCAAACCCAAGTTCCAATCACAAGAAAATTGTTGAACAAAAACACTTAATATTAAGTATTCAAATAGGGCAATTTTTGTGTGTTAAAGCAGGAGATCAAGCAATATCCTACGTGTTTTTTTTTTTTAATAAATCAGTTCTGAACTATGAGAACAAACTTGTAGCATTTAAATTTTAAAAAAGACAAATGTTTTAAAGACATTTTTAATGTTTCCAATGTAGGAAGCATTTCCAAAGTTACAGCCCCTTCCCCTTCTGATAGGCTCTGGCTCTTGAGCCCCGCCCTCTCTCTAGCAGTACACCAATTGTATCTAGTAACTGCCCAGTCAATCATATTCCAGGACTACATTGCCCACAATGTTGTGCAAGAACTGAATTAAATAACCCTGAGCAAGCGATCTATTACAGGAGAATGGATCGATCTGCACATTAGCTAATCACTTGTCAGTGTGCAGATTGTATTGATGCACATATTGAATGGGAAAAATATATATATTAAAAAAAAAAATAGTCGTTTGAACTGCAGCTTTAAATCTAATTGTTCAACAGAGGGGCAATTTTAAGCTGAATTAGTGCAATAGACTCAGAGAATTGAAGATAGGGAGTACACTAAAAATAGTATTATGAGGACTTATAGGAGAGCAAAACTGTCTAAAACAACTGGTTTACTTTGTAACAAAAAATCTCGGGAAAGTCACGGGAAGGTTGTCTGTTATATTGGTGATTATGGTGGTAATTGGAATAGTTTAAAAGGGATCCTCAAGAAATTTTGCAAAATGTTGTTACAAATTGAGGATGTTAAATATATTATTCCCAAATATCCCCAATTTACGGCACGTCGGGCATCTGCTTTGAAGGCAGAGTTCTTACCCCTATGCTGTTTCTTCAGCCAATGAAGTCATGAATGACAAAAGATGCAGAAATTGAAACGGCTCTTATACTACAGTATACATTTTAAGTCTTCATATTGCTGATATCGCTGATTCTCAAATAACGTGCCAATGCAAACAAAATGAAAAATAAGGGCACGTTCCTCTGATGCACTGTTTATTTTTTTTAAATTCTTGTAAAGCCAAAGATGCACTTATTAGTGTATGACATAAATACCTCATGGTGTTAAAGGAGCAATCCAAGAATATCCTACATGTGTTTTTTTTTAATCAGTTTTGTAGTATTAGATGATTACTTTTTGTAATTTTAAAATTCAACTCTTAATGTCATTATTAATGAGTTTTAAAATACTGAGCATCTTTTGTTTTCTATAATAGATTTTGGAACACCTCCCAAGCAGTGCAAGATTTTGGAACACCTCCCAAGCAGTGCAAGATTTTGAAACACGTCTCAAGCAGTGCAAGATTTTGGAACACCTCCCAAGCAGTGCAAGATTTTGGAACACCTCCCAAGCAGTACAAGATTTTGGAACACCTCCCAAGCAGTGCAAGATTTTGGAACACCTCCCAAGCAGTGCAAGATTTTTGTAACACTTTCCTGTTTGTTATAATTGGTTGCCAATATTCCCAGCAGTTTGAGCTGAAAACTGTAACAATAGATAATGTTACCTTAGTAGTATACGAATACATTGCATTATAGCTGCTGAGTTAGGCCGCGGGCATGGTCAGCGTTTAGCCGTTGACCCGTGCTGAGCCAAACTCACGCGTGTCAGTGAGCCCATACAGCCGCAATGAGTAGCCGACACTCAAATTTTAGATTACGCGCGCAGGGCCGGTCACGTGAGCGGTTCACCCAATGAGGGTGAACCAGCTCCGTGATGCCATTGGCGCGCCCATAGACACGCCCCCGGACGGCACGCGTAGTAATGCCAGGGAAAGCACCCGCTTTCCCTCAGCCTCCGCGAACCTCCGCACGGGCTTAGTGTCTATGGACTCAGCCTTACTGAAGGATTGATTTGAAACTGAAAGGCAGCCATTTGGCTCGACCCTAAAAACCACAAAATCCAGATACAAATCAAGTCACTTAACCTAACACAACTAATTTCCCAACGAACACGGACAAGCCTGAAATCTAACAACCATTCCTTGCTAGACTGGATTCTCTCCTGAAATCCCAGCAGAATCAATCCTCTGGCATCCTTACGGAAGATTTTCAGTGATCATGCAATAGTGTACTGTGTAAGGAAAATTAAACTACCCCAATCAAGTCCTAAAGTTCTCCTCACTAGAACATTTAGAAACTTTAGAACAGTTTCTGGCTGACCTTATCAACTGCCCTTGGTATAGAATCGAATTAATTCCCGACCCCGATTCTGCGCTCGACTATTTCCAATCTGAACTCTGGGATACCCATGCTCCACTATGCTGGATAAGAGTACGGGGGGCCCACCTTTCGTGGGTTACAGCTGACCTTATAATGCTCTACCACTTCAGGGATGCCTTGTGGAAAATCTACAAAGTAACTGGCACTACCAAGGATCTTAATAACTACAGATGCCTGCAGAATATGTGCACAAGGCAAACAAGACATGCAAAAGCACACTGTTACTCTGACAATCTTCGCCAGAATAAATAAAACCCAGCTAACTTCTGGAAGGTTATCGACAATGTATTCCTGCCTTCATGCCATTAGCAACCAAGTAATATCACTAAGGAGGATATCACTCTGACAAATCCCACTGACATTGCAAATGCATTCAATGATTACTTTGTGGGGTGTGCTTCTAACTTATTAGCGAAATGCAACCCAAACCACAAACATGAACCTCATTCTGAGAGTATCCCTATTGCCCCAACCTCTACCAACACTGCTCACAATTTTCAATCTGTCCCAGTATCTTAACAGGAGATTACACAAGTGCTCCTCAAATTAAAACTAAGCAGCCAATGTGGACCTGACACTGCAATCTAAGTTCCTACGACTTGGTGCCTCAGCTATTGCCAAATCAATTGCTTCCATAGTAAACTCTATTCTGTCTGCAGGCCTTATACCTAAGACCTGGAAAACTGTCAGAGTTGTCCCAATCTTCAAAAGTGGGGACAAAAACACTGTCTCAATCTACAAAACAATCTCTCTTCTACCAATACTATCCAAAGTCATGGGAAAAAATGTGTTCACTCCCAATGAAGCGATTACTATACCAAGACAAATTTCCCTAGCCAATTCCAATCTAGCTTTCGCCCCAAACACTCCACAGTAACTAGAAAAAGAAAAACACAAAAGCGCACCAAAATTGAGATATACAGTGTATTATAGACAATTAAAATTAGTAATATACACTTACATGGATAAAAACTTTATTGATCCTGATCACGATCGTGACTTCTATGGTGAGGCAACAGTAGGGATGAAGGGGGATGATTTCCGTCTCTGCAAACAAGCCCCGCGCGCTGGGACTGTGTCTCTGGCTATGCTGCGTTTTCAGCTCCACACGGTTGTCAGCGTGATGGCCTGCGTGACGCGCATGCGCGGCGGATAAGGCCCCCAATAGTAGTCCCGAAGATGCCTGCCCGTTTTCAGTCTGATACCAAGCTCTTTCCCATATTCATCTCCATACCAGACCAGGAGCTCTGTGTGTGGGGGGAGGTCTGTGCAGGTTCTGTAGTAGATGTTCCTGTGGTACTGCAACGCCACAAGGTTCTGTTCTTCCTCGTTTCTCACACAATAAACAAACAATACGATACCGCGTGTAGACGAATATCAAAGACAGCACTCCAGAAGGTTGCCAAAAATAATGTATTAGATCAACAAGACATCATTCGAATGCCATCGACGCTGACAACCGTGTGGAGCTGAAAACGCAGCATAGCCAGAGACACAGTCCCAGCGCGCGGGGCTTGTTTGCAGAGACGGAAATCATCCCCCTTCATCCCTACTGTTGCCTCACCATAGAAGTCACGATCGTGATCAGGATCAATAAAGTTTTTATCCATGTAAGTGTATATTACTAATTTTAATTGTCTATAATACACTGTATATCTCAATTTTGGTGCGCTTTTGTGTTTTTCTTTTTCTTGGAACTGGGTATTGCTGTTGGAGTTCTCTGCAGAGATCCACATTGGAGGTGGGGGAAGACACCTTCAACATCAAGAGCTGCAAAAGATTAGAGAGGAACTACTATTCCAATTTCTTAAAGAGCAAGAGCGCGGACTGGACACTCTTTCTATACTCCACAGTAACTACACTGCTAAAAGTTTGCAATGAGATCCAGTGTGGAATGGAACTGGTACACCTCACTGGTGCAATATTCCTGATTTTGCAAACGCTTTTAATAATGTTGATCATGTTATCCTGCTTAACAAACTCCAGTGCTCTGGCATAGGGAAGCATGCTTTAAACTGGTTTCATTTCTACCTATCGGGTAGATCCCATGTGTCAATCTTAGGCTCTAACACCAACCCCTTGGATATCACCTGTAGAGTCCCGCAAGGCACTGTTCTGGGGCCCCTACTCTTCTCAGTGTTTATCAATTATCTTCCAACAGCTTGTAAGGGAGCTTCAATACACATGTATGCCGATTACACAATCCTATATGCACACAGCCATAGCCTCTCCGACCTTAAACACATACATCAATCTGACTTTTTGAGACTTGAAAATTGGATTTCCCAAAACAAACTGTTTTTAAACACTGACAAGATGGTAACAATGATATTTGGGATCAAGGCTACATTTTTAAAGCTTCAATGACTGAGCTCCAGATCAGAACCAACGCTAATACCACCCTAACTCCTGTTACTAGTTTTAAATACTTGGGCATATGGTTTGACTCCCATTTAACATTTGGAATGCACATTTATACCCTGACATCCAAAACCTATGCCAAACTAGGTGTACTTTACAGGAACAAATCCTCCCTAAGTCTGCTGGTCAGAAAGCGTATCGCACAGCAGATGCTGATGCCAATTATCGACTATGGGGATATAGTATACTGCTCGGCACCCCAAACCCACCATGGCAAACTTGATACCCTATACAATTCAATATGCCGTTTTGTTCTCCAATGCAACTACAACACACATCACTGTGAAATGCTCAAAGAACTAGATTGGTCATCACTTAAGTCTAGGCACAAAGTTCATCTTTCCTCTCTTGCCTTCAAATACTTTCTGGGCAAGCTACCCGTCTATCTCAACAAGCTCCTCACCCCTACCACATGCAGCACTTATCACCTGAGATCTGACTCCAAAAGACTTTTCATGGTCCCAAGGCCCAACAAAGGAGCCGGCCGCTCCTCCTTATCTTACCGTGCACCCCAAAACTGGAACAGTCTACCGGAGACTCTCACAGCCACCACCAGTCTAAGTTCTTTCAATACTAAAGCTGTCACATTTTAATCTGGTCTGTAACTGTTACATACACCTATAATATATATTATCTCTAACTGTGCATGCAATGTCTTTTATATAATGTATACCCTATTCATTTATGTAACTAGGTATTTGTAACCATGTGTTATTTGTCATCAGAACTTTATGCCCAGGACATACTTGAAACCAAGCGGTAACTCTCAATGTGTTACTTCCTGGTAAAATATTTTTTATAAATAAATAAAATAAATAATTTAGTGAACCCTGGTAAACAGGATTTTGCTGATTGAGTATGGGAGAAACAATTGATCGGCAGCTTAGGTAATTAGTTTTCAATAAAAGTAATCAAATGCTGCATATAGTAAAACAAAAAACATATATATTTTATTTTTTTTAAGCTGCTTGGCTTGCCTCTTTAAATACAGTACATTTTGATGAAACTGCAATGCTGCTTAAAATCCTCTAGATGGTTGTCATGTCAAGGCTAGACCACGCATCCGCAGGAAGAAAACAACATATTAATACTGAATACATGAGCAATGTAAAGTATAAAATGGACATTGCTTGAACTACACCATGTCACTAAGGACCCCTACTTGTAAAAGCATGGCCAATTGAGCAAATCAATAAATGTGTTGTGTTTATCTATTGTAAAATGTCAAAGTAAATTCATAAGTCCCATCCAGAATTCAGATTGGCCACTGACTCCCCCAAAAATATAGCCCGACAAATATATTTATTTGGATGCAAGTCAACACTTGTTGCGTGCAGCAGGCTGCTGAGGGCATTTTGCATTTTGCCACCCTCTGAAATTTTTGTGTGATGGTTGAGAGTGACCACAAGGTGGCGCAGGGCATAGCATTTTCTCCCAACATACAGTATGGTACTGTACATCTGCTATTCCTGTAGCACTACTGACTAAGACCAGGTCCCCGCTGCCCGCTGCAGCGCCTGCTATTGTGGGCGATGCAAGGCCAAGAGCTGCTCCTCAATGGGCTGGGCCACGCTGCGCGGCCAATTTTTCCTGAAGACAGAAAAATTGAGCTCAATACTGGTGATGAGCGCGGTGTCCACGCCCTCCAGCGGTTCAGCCAATGAGGGTGAACCTGCCAGGTGACATCATGGCCATGCCCCTAACCACACCTCCATCACGCCCCCCCCCTCTCGTCTTTCTCCCTGCAGCTCACTGCAGACCGGGGACCAGAGCTGCACGCGCCGCCAGCCTGGCAGGCGCACATGCAGTGCAGAAAAGCGGGGCCATAGCCTCAAATATACCTACAACACTGCAAAACTGCAGAGCGATCTGGTGATGTCATCATAGCAACGTCCCCGGGCGATTTGTGCACAATCAAAAGCGATCTGTAGCTCTACTGCAGGGAGACATGGCCAGGTGTGATTGGCTAAGAATTTGGGGCCTGTGATTGGTTTGATAGGGATGCACTGTGATTGGCTTTTCAAATCACATGACACGGACGTCGCTTGGGAAAATCAATTTCTCATGTCTCCTGAGGAGTTTGCAGCTTTGCAGTACGTAGCTGTGCAGCTGTTGCAATTTTATGTGTGTTTACATTTGGTTTGATGTATTTGTTTTTCAGACTTGCAGCGCCGCGCTATGCATAGCAGCAGGCGATTTTGGGTATAATCACGGCCTAACGCTGCAATGCTATCTTGTCAAATTACAGACCCTCCAACATTTTGCACATAATAAATGGTTCATCTGTAGTTCCTCTACCCGTGCTGAATAGAGATACTTCCAAGCAATTCCTATGGAAGTCCCCCAACCTATGCAGCTTTCCAGAGACAGCTAGATAGTTACGCTTGCAGGCTATGCAATTAAATAATGATCATTTTCTAACATTTATATGAAGTACTGTTGTTGTTGTTGTTGTTGTTGTTGTTGTTTGGAAGGACATACAGAAAGTGAATTATGTTTTTTTTTTTACAGGAATTGCACTTTAATTGCAGTAGTGTAAGCAGTGGTTGAATTGTGATGGAATTAGGGGATACGGATTACCCCAACCTTTTAATTTACGTCCCCAGAGTACTTTCTTATTGGCAGCCTAATAGTTTGATGGGTTCCACTTTCTATTTAAAGCATTAACGCGGCATCTCACTGTATAGAGAGGTTCATGGAAAGACAAACATAAAGGTCAGCAATGTGAGAGACATCAAAAGTTATCCCCAACTGATGCTTAGGTTTACAAAATAGAACCATAAGAGTGAATCCTCTCTTCTCCCCCGTCCCTTTTTCGTTCAATCAAACATTGCCCATTCAACTCAGGTTAATTAGAGGCCATGTCAATTTTGTTTGGACCACATCTCACGTTATACTACTGTACTGGTAGTTCTTCATAAATATGTTTTTTTAATATGTAGTACAGACTATTTAGTAAGAGAGGATTACTCTAGGGATTATGAATCAAAGTCTCCCAGCAACTAAACCCGGGCAAAGTGGAGCACATAACAATCCCATATTTACCGAACACAAATGGGGGTATTAAAGTAAATTATATTGTTTTCCTTGATAATCCTGGTGCATCTGTGGGCTCCACTTTTGCTCTGGGTTTGCAGACACAAGACTGTAATATGTTGTTTACTATGTCACCTGCTGAGTTTCAGATATGGACACGAACAACCTTGACATTGTAAAATGATGCAATGCAGATAATATACAGGTGTTTTACAGATACTGACAGAGGGGAAGGGGAAGGGGAGCAACTGATACAGCAACAAGATGATCAAAATGAATGCTGATTCAAGTGATAGTGCTGGTGCAAAACTGTGAATTAGTGAATACAGCTGAAAAAAGATGCCAGGAGCATATGAGGCATACGCTTAAAAAAGAATTCACTTGTTGCACACCACAATAGAAAATATAACGTTTACTAGGTCAAATTAAAACATAATCGCTGCATAAACTTCACAACAGTAATTACAACATTGGAGGGGTAAACTGGTAATTGTATGCTTAATTAGAGTCATTAATAAAGCTGAATATAATATAAAGCAAAGTACTCAAGCCCTGATGTATATAGCATAACCACTGGGGAATGATGTGCTGTAGGTAAATATATGCAAGTGTGTGGGGCTAAGTGCAGTATAGGCTAGGATATAAGTGGTAGAAATTCCCAGAAGATTGAAAAAAATCCAAGTTTACCTATAGTGACACTACAGGTAAGTACCATATTGGCCCGAATATAGTGCTACTGTATGTTGTTTCCTAAAAATGTCCTTCCGAAAACTGTGCAGGTAGTCCTGCATCTAACGTTTCACTTTACAATGAATGGCATATCCAACGCTTTACAATGCAACTCTGTGGGCTGTTTTTCGACACCGGAATGCGTTATTCGACGCCTGAATACGTTATCCGACGCTCACCGCCACTGATTAACATGGGACTCACTTTACAACGGTTTCACTATCCAACGCTACTTCCAGAACGGATTCTGTTCGATAACCGAGGACTGCCTGTACTCGTATTATATGCGCAGCCTAACACCTTTTATTTTTCATGTAGAACACCTTCAAAACTTTAGGGTCATATTATGTGTGAAGCCGTACTATATTCAGGCCAATACAGTAATTATAATATAAGCAGAGAGAGACTCTGTGCTTGAATTGAATATAACCAGCTATAATAGCCAAAGCACGGAGATCCCTGGTATTAGAGGGAAAGAATAGGCCAAAATGAGGAAACGCCAGGCTAATCAGATCAATACTGACAGACAGAGACTATACTGAGCTCTAACCTGAGTTAGCTATCCCTCTTGCTAGTCCCTATAGTTATATCAAGTTCCCACCCATAGATCCTACTGCAGAATCAGCAATTGATCTATAATAGAGAGCATAAAACTAGAAGCCCAGCCCGATGTAAGTTTCCCTTCTACACGGGAAATTTGTAAGGGGCAGTGAGCATATATGTCCCAACCAAACTCTTTATAGTCCCTGGTCACCATGGTAATCCGATCAGGTTGTGTTGAGCATGTGTGCAATTGAAAAAATGCGAACTATTGCCCGGAAGCTTAGGTTGCTAAGGAGACATGTCAAACATCGATCGGAACATGCGCGTAGCAACTGTGGTGTGCACATGGCAATGATAGTGGGAGAAGGCATCCTCAACAGAGGATCGTTGCAATGGGGATGAAACAACGCTGGCGATGCCTATATGTGGGGTCGGAAATGTGACGATGCTCGTCTCGAATCAGGAGGCGGACCCGCAGGGTTGAGGTAGGAAAGCAGAATAACCGACCAGAGCCTGAGGACAGAGTCCTGTAAGAGTATTCATAGTCGGTAAGCAGGCAGGGGTCAGGGCTGGCGGCAGTGGTCCAGAGTCCAGGCAACAGGCAAAAGGTCAGGGCAGAGGTGCAGAGTCCAGGTGATAGGCAAAGGTCAAGGCAGGCGAAAGGCAGCGAGGTCGGGGTCACGGTCCGGGGTCAGCAACAGGAATTCCAAATAGGCAAAAGGGTAAGGTGTGACAGCGAAGATCAAATGGAGCTGCAGCAAACAGAACTTTGCTCGGCGACTCCCACCAGGAACTGTAGCCTTATAAAGCAGAATACCAGTACCCAAAATGGCCACAGTGAGCAGAAAGAGCAGGAGAGACAGAAAACCTGGACCATAGTAAAAACCCGTCACGGATCAAGCAGAATCCTTACAGGAAGGCAGCATACTGAGGCAGGCTGGATGGGGAAGGAAGCTACAGAGGCTGTTACAGAGTGTAAATAAAAGATAACAAAGATTCAAAATGATATATGTAGTAGTTATTACAATAAGTACATAGTTTAAAAATGAATGAAGCGTAAATAAGGTAAGTAAATTAATGTCTTGCTCAAAAGGTCACATCATGGATGAATAATGCTGGCTTACTTTGTAAAGTTACTAAATATTGGGAGAGACAGTGAACACTGTAAATATGAAGGATGCAATTTTGTTTGGACAATGAGGTGGTTAGTCAATGAATGGAGCAAATATAAAACCTTCACTGAGGTGTTTAGTTTGTATTTCCATTCTCCTCTGGCTGGGTTTTTGAGATGTAGATGCCCATTAAACGAAGACAACACACATTGACGTCATGTTACTGATGAACATGTCTGACAACTAGAGTGTCCAATGAATGTTTAATGGAGTTGACATACTCAAGGATGCACCTGTGGAGTTATCCGATTGTCTTTCCCACTTATTTTTTTGTTGCAGGAGCATGTAATGAGATAAACCACATTGATAGATCAGCAATTTATAAATGTGTTAATAGTTTAGTCTTTCTTGCTGTTAAAGTCAGAAAAAGTTTTAGAGGAGGAGACATGGGTACAGGCTTTGCAGCCCTGGCATCCCCTTCACTGAAGAGGTTAACCAATTAGATGGTCGTGCCCATTGATAATGGCTGTGGACCAAGTGATTGCGTAAATTCTTGGAGTGTCTGCCTATGATATTCGGTGAGGGGCCCAGTACTTCTTTGAGATCACTATCAGCAAGAACTAGATGCTAGTGTTTGGAAAAAATGTGCTTGATGGCCCACTAACGCTTGTTATAAGTACCAATGAACCAAACCTTCTTTTTTTGATCAGTATCTCTGGGATCTAATTCACCAGAAGTGAGTCTCTGTCCCTAGCTAGTGCTTGATTATAAGCTTTTTTTAAGGACATTGAAACTGTGTCAGCGACACAGTAAACGGTTCTAAGGTCAATTGATTAAATAATAAATTGATTGAGAGTAGAACAGTTACACATTATACCTGCCACAAGACTGGCTGTGTGTTGGTTTTGTGCGAAAAGCAAGCTGTTAGTAGCCTTGTTTTTCCTAAACAGCATAGTTTGTATATTACCAGCTGAATTGATATAAATATCAAGATCAAGGAACGCGATTACAGTTTTGCTGATCTCGGATGTTAACTTAATGTTCAGTTGTAGTAAAAGAACGAATCCGCACTCATG
Organism: Ascaphus truei; assembly: GCF_040206685.1. Taxonomy (NCBI): domain Eukaryota; kingdom Metazoa; phylum Chordata; class Amphibia; order Anura; family Ascaphidae; genus Ascaphus; species Ascaphus truei. The sequence continues at coordinate 252,380,987 of NC_134486.1, forward strand.
CTTTCAGCTTATTGGTAGCAAAGAGAGGGTAACTTGTACTCCTTGCGGCTGATGTGTGTTAGAGCCCTCCCAGCTCCTCCAAATTCCACCGAAGGAGATCTCCAAGGACAAGACAAGAAAAGGAAAACACAGAGCACACCAGAGGTAAGTATAAATGTGTATTAAACAGATATTTTATAAATAAATAAATAAATAAATAAATAAATGTAAAAAGTAAGTGAAAACTTACAATTAAGATATTGTATGGTCAGTGGGTTGAGGTTCATTGTACATCTAGCCTTTTTAGATGCTGGGAAAGTGCGGTTCTCACTGAGTTCATTGCGCACAGTTACGGGTTGTGTATAATCAGTGATCCAGCACTTCCTAGTTGCATCTGCAGCAAGGAATCTCGACGTGAAAAAAACTTGCGTTTTTCCAGGAACTATGTCAGACACTGCAGCAGGCACTCAACAGAATAAGCTGTGCTATGATCACTATGCGTTTTGCACTGTTCCGTGCTTTATCGGGGGTCACGCTACAGGACAGTGTCCAGTTTAATATACCCCCCACATAGTGGAGGTAAACTGGGGATAATTATAGAGCTAAAGAACAATTGAAATGCCATACACATTTAAAATCAACTACAATAATACATTTCACATATATGTTAATATGGAAATGTTATCTCTTACATATATTGCCAGCATATTGGTAAGTAATAATGAAATGTAATAATAAAAATAGCAATGATCTAATATAATATGGTTGATTGATAAAAACAAAACACATTTTAATAATGATAATAATAGCAATTGTAAAATAAATAGTAAATATGTATAAACAAGACTGAAATATAAGAAAGTGGACAGATAAGGGATGGCTATAGATGTAATAGTCATAACAATTTCAGACCATCATATTCATCAATATAGCAACATGAAATCACTAGCTGACTTTGCATCAATCTGGAATGATAGAGATAATCATGATAAGAAACAGTACATACATTCATCTTACAACATGGATATAACCAATACTTAGAGAACAAGCTTAACAATTTTCATAATAAAGTGCATTAAAATATATCAAAACAAAACTATCATATAATTATTATACAATAATAAGTGAGTGACTATCAATATGAACTCTAGTTATTATAGTGAGCAGGAATATGTTGTGTATACATGTTTATAAAAATGAAAATAGAGATAAACAAGGCAGACAAAGAGAAAGATGGAAAAGGAAAAACAGTGATATTGATCAATATCAAGGTAGACCATCCGTGTCTCTCATTTCATCATAAAGTGGGTCAGGTTATAATGGATGTGACCTAATGTCACATATGAAATTGATATATGTACAATAAGGCAGATCACACAGGACATACAGTATAATAGATGTAATAAAAATCAATTTTAAAGGTCTTGGAATCTAAATGTATCGCTAGACGTGAAAATGGGAATGATGGATCCAAATACAGTAGACATATGTGGACTTGCGTAGATTCACCTAAGAAAAGGGGTTAACTTCACATAGTCATTAAGACCACCAGGAAATTTCATTTTGAGAGTGAAGATCCAGTATTGCTCTCTTTTAGACAGGAAGAGATCTTTGTCCCATCTCAGATATTGCCAGAGACCATCTCTATACCCATGAATTTGACATGTTCAGAGTTGCACTGGTGATGTCTCTAAAGTGGGTTAGCAAATAAGTAATTGGTTTCGATTGTTCTTGTATTTTGAAAATGTTGGTTCTTATGTCACTCATATATTTACTTACTTTTTAAAGCTTCCAATGACTGAGCTCCAGATCAGAACCAACGCTAATACCACCCTAACTCCTGTTACTAGTTTTAAATACTTGGGCATATGGTTTGACTCCCATTTAACATTTGGGATTCACATTGATAGCCTGACATCCAAAAAGTATGCCAAACTAAGGGTAGTTTACAGGAACACATCCTCCCTAAGTCTGCTGGTCAGAAAGCATATCGCACAGCAGATGCTAATGCCAATTATCGACTATGGGGATATAATATACGGCTCAGCACTCCAAACCCACCTTAGCAAACTTGATACCCTCTACAATTCATATGCCGTTTTGTTCGCCAATGCACCTACAACACACATCACTGCGAAATGCTTCAAAGAACTAGATTGGTCATCACTTAAGTCTTGGCGCAAAGTTCATCTTTCCTCTCTTGCCTTCAAATACTTTTTGGGCAAGCTACCCGTCTATCTCATTGTAGCCAGGTACCCTCCGGTCTCCCCGCATTCCCGTTTCACCCCCTCCTTACCCTCAGTATGTTTATGCAGGGCAAAGGAGTTGCCGGTGGTTCTCGCCCCAGGGCGCCATGTTAGGCGTGCGCACGCACGAGCGCAGAGTCGTGCATGAGCAGAAGCAGCGAGGGCCTGGAAGAGCCATGGAAGGTTGTGCATGAGCGCGGCAAGGTCGCGGCGGCCATTAGAGTCGTGTATGCGCAGTGTCCTATGCGCACGTGGTCCCAATGTTAATTGTGCAGCAGAGAGACTACAACTCCCATGATGCTTAGGGAGGAAGCTGCCTGGTGACATGCGATAGCCAATGGGATGGCTGGAATGCTTCTGAGGAAGGAAAGACTACTGCCTGCTGGGACAAGAAGTGGGGAATCAAGACCTGGACACTAAGGGTGCAGGTAGTGTCCACGGAGCAGTGCTCCAGGAACTAGGCCAGCGGTAAACCCCCCCTATGGCCCAGTTAGTCCCCTGAGACATTGTAGAGGAATACTGTATGAGATAGGGAAAGGCCTTAAGACAGGGACTCCTTCACTATACTCATAGAGTGAGAGATGCTGCAGGACAGTGCCTGACTGTCAGCAAGTGTGTAGCTGAAACAGGATCTAACTCGATATCAGAGACTGTTTGCAAAGGATCATCCGGCTGGGGATACCTCCCCTGGGGAGTCAGATTGTGTTTCCATTCCTGCAGGGAGCAGCGTATCGCTCCGTGGGATCACGTTGCGGAGCTGCTTATCATCCAAGGATTATCCTGGTTAGGACAGTAAGCAGGGAGGTAGTATAAGTGCACCAACGGGCCCCAACACAGGGAAGCGCTATCCCTCACACTCACCTTATTGTTTGTGGACATTCAAGGGATAAGTGCCCAAGCTATTCAAAGGACTAAGGGTGATGTAATGATGGACATGTGGGCTGATGGGATGGTATGCATTCCGGGTGATACCATGTTATGTAATGATGTATTGATGATATGCAAAGGTTATTATGATAGTAAATACTGTTCTTATTCAACTGTGTGTATTTAGTATATGTTGGTTCTGGTGAGGGCACACTCACCAGTGGAGGCCCTGCACCGTGGGGATCCCGCATCAGTGGAGGCACTGCACCGTGTGTAAGTATACCCCAGGCTCCCAGTGGCGGAGGCTCAGGCCTCTTGTTAGCCTCACAGGTGACAGTAGCACATAGTGGCAGTATCCCAGGGGTACACCCGCTACATAAACAAGCTCCTCACCCCTACTACATGCAGCACTTATCATCTGAGATCTGACGCCAATAGAATATTCATGGTCCCAAGGTTCAGCAAAGTAACCAACCACTCCTCCTCTTACCGTGCACCCCAAAAACTGGAACAATCTACCAGAGACTCTCACAGCCACCACCAGTCTAAGTTCTTTCAAAACTAAAGCTGTCTCACATTTTAATCTAGTCTGTAACTGTTACATACGCCTATCATATATATTATCTTTAACTGTGCATGCAACGTCTTGTATATAATGTATACCCTGTTCACTTATGTAACTAGATATTTGTAACCATGTATTATTTGTCATCATAACTCTATGCCCAGGACATACTTGAAAACGAGAGATAACTCTCAATGTATTACTTTCTGGTAAAACATTTTATAAATAAATAAACTCCCCTGTGGTTATGCTATACAAATATACCATCAAGGCTTCAGTACTTAGCTTTATATAATGTAGCGGGGACATCCCTGACTACTATTCTACCCAATGGGCTGCAGTAAACCCTGGTCCTATTAGGTTGCAAGTAGTTGGTATGGGATTCTCCCCCTCACCTTGGTACTACATTTAAGTGACAGCAGGGGGTACATCCTGTTGCAGCTGGGACAACGGGGTGACCGCCTTCTGGCTGTATTTAAGGGCAGGACCGTACTAAAGTTAGGGTTCAGTGTTCCTTCCCCTCTGAGGAAGGCAGGTCATACAACTGGGAGTCTGAGATTGGGGTTTTCCCATGTGCTCTTCCCTCCGGGGAGGAGTGAGTGTGGACCATACCTTTGCCTCAGCTAGGGAGGTGGGGAAGAGCTAGCATGGCTGCGGGTGCCCTTGGCCTGTAGTGGCGGTCCAGGGACCATCATCCAGTGAATCCAGTGATTGTATCCGGCAGAAGACTGCTGAGTAACTGTTACTGCAGAGTGTAGTAATAAACCCGTTCCTGTTTGCAATATACCTCCTGCCTGGTGTGTGACCTGACTGGGGGGAGAGGTAATAGTTCTACCGTGGGAGATCACCCTCAGTTTCTGGAGTCCACGGCAGATGGAGGCGCTGCACTGCTAAGGAGATATGTGGGGTATGAACCCCAGAAGCCTGTTCCTGTGTCCCCACTACCATCGGTGGACGACTCAGCCCTCCTGTTGCAAGCAGGTATATGCACCATACACCCTCTAATGGCCCCTATCTGCGATTGGGTGGGGGAAACACAGTTACATAATATTCAGCTTTATTAATGACTTTGAGCCTGATTGTTCACAGATTAAGCATACAAATACCACTTCACCCCTCCAATTCTTTCATTACTGTTGTGACGTTTACACAGTGATATATGTTTTAATTTTACCTAGTAAATGTTATATTTTATATTGTGGTGTGCAACAAGGGAACTCTTTGTTAAGAGCATACCTCATATGCTCCTGACATATTTTTCAGCTGTATTACAGATACAGTACTACTGTTTTTGTGATGTCATTAAGGGTTCATAAGGAAACAAAACAGTATTACAATAAGGATAAGCTGTGAATCAGTTTCCATAGTGTATTCTACTACCTTAGAACAGAATGCTACAGATGTTTTCTTGATGGTATAACAGCTAAGACCCTTCCCATATTGTCTTTATTGTTATAGTAAAGTAGGTTAAATGAAAACATTTATGATGAATTCATGCAATGCACCATTCTTCTGTCATTTTATCTAATAAACACTGTGTTTCAGTTGCAAAGCAAACAAGGTCCATTCACAGACGGGGGAAGGGACAGAGAGGATCTTCTTGCTCAGTTTAGCTCAATATACTGCCAGGTGTGGGCTGCATGGTCCTGCCTTTTGCCTCTAAACTCCTTGAACGTCTTGTATTCGCTCGCTTGCTCCATTTTCTCAACACCTATTCTCTCCTAGACCCTCTACAATCTGGCTTCCGCACTGCTCACTCCACGGAAACAGCCCTCACTAAAATAACTGACGACCTCCATGCTGCCAAAGACAGAGGTCATTACACTCTGCTCATATTACTAAACCTCTCTGCAGCATTTGACACCGTGGACCACCCTCTTCTCCTTCACATTCTCCATACTCTTGGCATTCGGAACAAAGCTCTATCCTGGATCTCATCCTACCTCTCCCATCGTACTTTCAGTGTCTCTTCTGCTAACACCTCCTCCTCCTCTATTGATCTCTCTGTGGGGGTACCCTTGGGCTCTGTCCTGGGACCTCTTCTCTTTTCTCTGTACACTCTCTCTCTATGTGACCTAATAACATCTTTTGGGTTTAATTATCACCTCTATGCTGACGACACACAAATATATTTCTCAATACCCGACCTTACACCTGCTGTACAAACCAAAGTTTCTGAATGTCTCTCTGCTATATCATCCTGGATGACCCTCCGCCGCCTTAAACTCAACATGGCTAAAACAGAGCTCCTCATACTTCCTCCCAAACCTGGCCCTACTACCTCCTTCCACATTACTGTTGGAACTACGATCATTCACCCAGTAGCCCAAGCACGCTGCCTTGGGGTCACACTCGACTCCTCTCTCACATTTGCCCCTCACATTCAAAACATTTCTAAAACCTGTCGCTTTTTCCTCCGCAATATAACAAAGATACGCCCTTTCCTCTGTTGCTCGACTGCTAAAACTCTGACTCAGGCCCTCATTCTCTCCCGTCTTGATTACTGCAACCTCCTGCAATCCGGCCTTCCTGCCTCTCACCTGTCTCCCCTACAATCTATCCTCAACGCTGCTGCCAGAATCACTCTACCCTTTCCTAGATCTGTCTCAGCATCTCCCCTCATGAAATCCCTCTCCTGGCTTCCGATCAAATCCCGCATCTCACACTCCATTCTTCTCCTCACTTTTAAAGCTTTACACTCTTCTGCCCCTCCTTACATCTCAGCCCTAATTTCTCATTATGCACCATCCAGACTCTTGCGTTCTTCTCAAGGATGTCTTCTTTCTACCCCCTTTGTATCTAAAGCCCTCTCCCACCTTAAACCTTTTTCATTGACTGCCCCTCACCTCTGGAATGCCCTTCCCCTCAGTACACGACTAGCACCCTCTCTATCCACCTTTAAGACCCACCTTAAGACACACTTGCTTAAAGAAGCATACGAATAGCACTGTGGCTATTCTGAACACATGATACATAAAGCTTGGCCCCCTGCAGAAGCACTTACCAGAACTCCCTCCTACTGTCTCTGTACGTTCTCCTACCTACCAATTAGACTGTAAGCTCCTCGGAGCAGGGACTCCTCTTCCTTAATGTCTAAAGCACTTATTCCCATGATCTGTTATTTATATTATCTGTTATTTATTGGATTACCACATGTATTACTGCTGTGAAGCGCTATGTACATTAATGGCGCTATATAAATAAAGACATACAATACAATACAATAGTTAAGCAAACAAGGTCCACCTTTCACAGCAAGGAAGGCCACTACCGCTCTGTGCATTGCTAAAGGTTACATGGCTATATCTGGATTCCGCAGCGTAATCCTTAAGCAGAAGGCTACTGTGTACTCACACTTCACATCCGTGGGAAGGAGGTTGGGGACGGGCAATTTTTCCTCTATTCATTCCAATAAACTGCCAGTTTCATCTTACGTGGCTCAGTGATTTAGCAAACAAGGGCAGTTCACGACTTTGTGTCTTGCCGTTGTATACTACAGTATTGTTTGCAGAACGATACAGTGGTATTACTGCATATAGGTGCTTTAGGGCAATAAAGCACTCAACAGTGTGTCCATAGAAGTCAACTGTACTTCAGTAGACGAGAACATATAGTGGCAAACTACAAAAGCCGCAGGAAAACTGTGGCACGCCGACGTGGGATGCCCAGGAAATGAAAATTAAAAGCCACAAGAAATAGCTTCCCTTGCTGTTGCCACAGGGGGGGATAGTAAAACAGGCTACATCTGTAATCAGCCTTGATCTGCTTTTTCATTCGTTCAAAAACAAAAGACACAACAATAGGAAAAATAACACAGAAGGATTTTGTAATGATGAGAAAGCAGAACAGTGTACATTATAAATGCTAATGAGCCAAATAACACTTACCACTACAACATAATTTCCTCAAAGTAGTTTATTTACAAACATCCTTGATTTTAATTAGCAATATCAGTACATTGGGCCCTACCCCTGAAAGCTCTGTTAGTAAATAATGTTTGGTCAGAGTGCAGAAATGAGTTCCTCGCTGTACAGAAACATTTGTTTGAGGCCTATGAGTTTGTAAAGAACTCTAAAGCTTTCTCACTTTAAATGTATCAACTGTACTTCAAAGTGATTTTGATGTTATGGCATAAAAGGCATTAATATTATCATAATGGCATTACTTTATTGTCTGGACTAGAAGCATTATATTTATATAGCCATGGCTGATCCAGACTATCTTTCTGCCTTCCTGTCATGTAAGTTCTTATAGATACAGGCAGTGACAGGCTACCCTGTGGGATTTATCCCCCCTCATGCAGCCTCCCTGAGTGGCAGGAGCAGAGGTGACACTGGGTCTGTGTTGCAGCTTATCATGGTGCAGATCCTGTGCCCTCCCCTTTCTGCATTAGGAAGGAAGCACTCAAAATTATAGAGAGAGTCCTTCCCAGCCGGGGAAAGGAAAGGAGTGGAGCTCTTCCCCTCATGGGGTAAAGATATGCAGCCAAGATCTGTGCAGAAGACAAGGCCTCCATATTGCCAGAGGGCCAGCACCATCCAGGGGTCTGGGACCCATTCTCCAATACAAGGCATACGCTGTAATGACATCTGCAGTGGCTGCCTGAATAAAGATCCCTTTTATATACTTCTGCCTAAGTCGCAGTCTATTGGGCAGAGGTATAGGAGAAAAGACTGTCATGGTAGGGACTGCCTATTGTCACTGGATGTGCTGACACCTATGAGAAGAACCTGAGGATCACCAAAAGCCTGTCCTATTCCCCACAAGATCGCGGAAGTTCATCTTTCCTGGAGCCAAACAGGTACCAAGCATCACACACAGACCTGTTGCTTATGCAAGATTTCCCCGGGGGGGGGGGGGGGGGGGGGGGGGTTTAGCAGTGTTAAATTTAATAAAGTTGTCACTGACTCGTGTACTTGTGCAATACAATAAAAAGTACTGGTTTATTGCATTAGACAACTTTGGTCTCCCTCTTACTTATCACAGTATATATAAGGAACCATGGCTTTCTGCACTGACTTTCCTATAGACATGCTGAAGGACGTCTCAACTCTTACTGATTGCCAAAACGTACTATTTTATTGTCCTTGTTTTAGTTTCACTTTAGTCCTGGCTAGAGATAGGCAAACCAGTCTAAATCCGTTTCCTGGATTGTTCCGAATTTGCCATTCAAAATCCGTTCCACCTTGTAAAATCCGACGACGGATTGTTAAACTTTCAATCTGCGCGGATTAATCAAAAACCGCCATTGGATACAATCCGCTGGCAGATTTTAAGAATCCCATCCGCGGATTCCGCAATCTGTTGACGGATTTAAAGGATTGCTGACTCAGCGGATTGGATTCTTCAAATTCATCCGAGGATTGCGGAATCCACGGATGGATTGTCGACGTTGTCCGCAAAAGGCGAATCACAATTTTTGTGATTGATCTGCTGAAATACGTGGACCAAGGAATTGGCCTATCTGAATCGGATTCAAATCCACCCCCAAAATTTTCCATCTTTAGTTCTGGGTAAAGTTCTAGCACTCTGGCTCTGCTGAATCGGAATCAGTAAGATTACCTTCAGGTTGTCTATGAGAAGGTTAATGCAGCAAATCAGAGGACATTACAGGTTTCCCCAAAAGGGGTGGTTTATAAACTGAGCTCGATTCTCAGCATTAAAAGGGGTTGTCTGAGGAAAGGACTTGTCTGTCCTGAAACGTCACGTTTTTGCATATACCTGCTCTGATGCTTTTAATAGAAAGTAAGTTAACTTACAGAAAGGCACCTGTGTGCTTCTTCCATCATTGACATTTCTACAGATTCTCAGCATGGGCAATCTGGAAGATTTTAAGAAGCCTCAGAGTGTGCATCTGGCTTTCTGTTTTTCCAGATAGTAATGAAGTGCCCTAATGCACCTCCCTGTATATTTTCAGTGCCTCCCTGAAGTACCTTAGCTTGTTACATTCATTACATGTCCTCTGAGAGGCATCATTTTCCAAAGTAAAGAAGCTAATTGTAACACTCATAGATTACTCTTATTTCTGATAATGCAAAGGAATTCAATTTGTTTATACTGTATAGTTTTTAGACTTACACAACACAAAACAAACAAAGATGCCCAAAGCTACTTCAAATGTGACAAAAATACACAGGGCAATACCTATATATTCTCTTGAAAAAGGGCCATTTAGTTTAACCCTTTGGCCCAAGTGTCTTATGTCTGCTGCCACTTCAAGGCATGATCGTTAGCAGGTCCTAACACTCCCTGAGTTAAAATTCTTATTTACCTCTATAATTAGGGTTAGAATGATCAGCATTGGATCTGTCGTAACCCAGCAAAATGAAACTGACCTGCCAACTTGGAAAGTGGGGAGGGGCAAACTTAAACCTTGTGGGGGGGCGGGGCACTACCCTCCCAAAGCAGCTGAAACCAGCTACACATAGTTAATAGACACACAGTTACCCAAGAAGCTCTGAGACTGAGGAGTGAGGAGTGCAGGAGTGGACTGAGTGAGAGTAGTCTGCAGAGAAGTGGTAAGGAGGAGCGTAGAAGGGCTTGTGCCCAGGCGAATGCAGCAAGAAGCCAGAGGTACAGGACAGAGGGCTGGGGGAGGAGCAGTAAGGGAGACTGGGAACAGCATGAAAGCCCGGAGGAGTCAATGTTACCGGCTTTCCAGCGTCAAGTTACTGAGAGGATATGGCAATGTAGCAATGTAGCAGCACATTTTCAGATGACAAAAATCTAGTTCTCATTAATAATATTGCACTATGCTACCACCAAATTTTGAGTAGGATGCAAGCCAGAACCTCAATGGCTATCAAAAATGAAACATGGAAGAATATTTGTGAGGCCATGAACAGCATGGGCACAGTGCCATGTACCGTGTCAAACTGCAAAAAAAGATATACGGATATTAAACATAGATTAAAGGAGAAAATGGCCGTGGAGTAAAAGCTATGCAGATGAACGGGTGGAGGAGCAGCTCTGACCATCACATATCCCGCGTACGAAACAGCTCTGCAACCATTCATACTTAAAGAAATCATATTTCACATACCGGAAATTAGAGATACTGACAATGCCAGATGAAGAGCTAGGTAGTATATGTTCATGATGTGAGAACTTGAAAAACTTTATTTATATTGATGTGCATGTATATAATAATATGTAGCAGCATCACACATACAGTACCAATCACATTGTTACCTGTCATTAATGAAATGTCAATCACCTTCTTTTAGGTCAAGCCATTTAAAACCCATTCCTGTGTAGATCCCTTTTCAGTAGGTCAACAACATGTAATCAGCTAATATGTAACCTAAAAATATAGTTCACACTTACTATTGTTAAATGTTAATATACTGTAACCATTTTTAACATGTAACATAGCGTAAATTACAACCATTACATGTGAGTACAATAGAAAGCATAAAGATTTTGGTAACAATGTTAACTTAAAAATATTCTACTGTTCTTCACGTGTTACCTAACGTTCATGTTACTTTACTAACAGGCCTATAACCTTGCAGTACATCATGTAAAAATATTGACACTTCACAAGCCAGGGACACTAATATAAGCACTCAGTACATGTAAATAGAGTACAGTAATTTTCAAGAAATAGTCCATTGCTGTTTCAATGTTTTTATTTAATAGAAAATTCCATTGTATAAAAGTATAATATAAAAGAGTGAAATATATTATCCCAGAATGTATTTAAATATAACGTACATTAAAACGAGTTAGTTCGAAAGTTGACCATGTTAGTAGTTCTTAGAGTTGCCATCTTCTGGGTGTCCCCTTGATGGTTTCATTCTGTAAAATAATTGTGTGATAACTTAGTTACTGTACTTAATAATAAACAAGAAATAATAAATGCTTAAAGAAGCAATCCAAATATGTTGTTATTTTTGTTATTTTTTTATAAAACTTTGAAGCAGGGGTCTCCAGAGATTAAATGGAATCTACGGGTCTATGGAATGCAAATATAATCTGTCTTTCAATGTAGGCACCTGCGTGGTCTATGGAACACATATGCGTCATTTGAATGATAGTTCTATGTAAAGTGACATTTACCTTGCTTATCCCCAGGCTGAAAATTGGGGTGGCAGCAACCCACTGATCCCATAGTAGATATACTGTAGGGATGTAGGTTCATGTAATTTGCAGAGTTCATTGGTCCATCATCGTATTGGGTCAAGTACTCGGCTGGCATTATGTAGTTGGCTGGAGGCAGATACGTGGGTGGGACCATATCGCTGTGATCATTTACGGCACGTCTATTAAATCTATTTCTCCTTTGAAAGTTGTTATAATCCAACATACCCATCCATGACACGGGCATGGGCCAGTACCCGTCCTTCTTGCTGGTGTGTGCTATTCTAATAAAGCAATCATTAATGATTACGTTGTGTCGAACAGAATTCTTCCAGCCTTGTTTGTCGTTGGAGTAGAATGGGTACTGGGTAGTGATATAATAATATATTTCTTTCAGAGTTGTCTTCTTATCTGTTCTGTCTTGTATGGCATAAAAGATCCAATAAACATAGGTGATGGTCAGTTTGTGTGGTAGGTAGAGAGCGACATTCTGCCTCTAATTTTCCAACGTTCTGAGAGATTTTTTTTTTTCAAATGCATAGTTATTTTAATCAAGGGCGTGAAGGTCATTTAACAAAGAAATACACTGTTTAAAGCTATGCATGTCTACACTATCTTGGATTCGGACCCATGCATATTACTATAATCTAGCCTTTAAGGACATGGAATATAATAGATGTACATATTCGGTGCCACTCCTGCCGACTACATAGTGATCTCCAGTAATATCAATAATGGGATATATCATTATTCTGGCTGACCGTAGCCAAACAGGGTTTGATTGTGGGCAAAAACGTGTTGACGCCGCTGTGACGCTGAACCTCCCGGCACCCACGTCGGCAATACCATATTGTATATACTGTATATAACAGTATATGTAAAGTTTTTTTCAATCATAACACCTACCATAATGATATAAAGCATAAAGTAATATGTTCTATATTATCCCATTATTATAGGCGCATCCACGTCTAACGCGTCGGCCACAACTGAACATGTGGGTCACTCTCCACCAGGTGAGAAAATTATGTTATATCTGTTCACATTTCTTTAACCAGATTGGGCAGGAAAAACATTTATATATACGAATATACATGTTACATGAATAATATATTTCACAGCTCTCAAAACATAAAAAACAACAATATACATGGGTTGTAGCTATCAATTTACACCTTCACACAACATTAAATAATACACATTCAATTAGCATGTGTTATGTGTAACCTATTATAGGTCCATCACTATGTGCAACTGGGCATGAAAGCACATAACATATGCAACATTCAAGAGGCAAGTGCAAATAAATTAGTCGATTTGTGACTTAATTATTGTATATATTTTTATCCTCACTTATTGTATATATTTTCTATGCAATGGATGTGAAAAAGTGCAAATCAAGACTAATAGCAATTGCATATCTGAAAACATTACCATAAATGCTTAGATTTATAAAAGTAACAATACTCAACATGTAAATATTATCCACATAACAAACATATTAATAGAAGTTAACACCGTTAGGGAGTTGTGTGTATCTAAAAGAAACTTGCCTCATACATTGTTTTTATTTTAAACATTTCTAATTTTTACTGCAAATGTCACGTAGTACTGCACTTGTCACGCATCATACCAAACACATTGTCAACTAATAATTAATATACTTCAACAATGATCAGTATATCTTTTAATAGCAAAGTATCAATAATCATATATTAATTAGTACAAAGTTGTAGTGTTCTTGTCATATTATTGTCACTATTCAAACCACATTGCTTATGCTCTTCAGAGGTTGCAGAGCATGTGACACAGGAAGAAGAGTCTGAAGCGCTATATATACTGGTGCTAGAGCCGACAGCACAAAAATGCCCAGCTCCAGAAACAGTGATCGTTCCATAGAGACCATGCAAGCAACTGATGCGTAAACTAGCTCTGCTTCACCAAGATGTAGCACTGGTGAACAGGAGCTTTTAGGCTCACACATCACAGTGCAAAAACAATAATGAGGCAGCTAATTAAAATACAAAAAAGAATGACTACAGGCGAGTAGAAGCAAATCACGTCATGCTCTATAAAAATGTATATTTCACATAAACGTTTGGGAACCAATATGACTACGTTATCGTCACAAATCCAAAATAGCAATGACCAGGTGTGAGGCCTTTTACATCAGGCCATCACTATCTTGAGGCCACAAACACCATGGGCTCTATGTAGTAAGCGCCGAAAATGTGCTTTTGGCAAGTGTTCACTATCGGCATGATTTTGGCGAGTTGCCTTCGCAGTATTCAATAAGGGCGAATCTCCGGCAAATCACTGCGAAAGCAAAACGCCGATGAGCCGGTGGCGAAACAGCCTGTCTCCCGATAACCTGCCGATAGGCCGTTTCTGCGATATGTGTTTGCAGCAGAGAGAGATCCGCCATATATATATATATATATATACAGTGTTCGACAAATCACCCAAAAATCTCGCCCAACCAAAAAATCTACTCGCCACCTAGTCCCGCCCCAGTCCCGCCCCCAGTCCCGCCCCCAGTCCCGCCCCCAGTCCCGCCCCCAACCCCGCTTTAAAATAAAATATAAAAATAAAATACATTTAATAAATTCCTAGTCAGAACAACATTCATTTTTGACATAAATGTATTTATTGTATTACATTATACTACAATTAGTCCTTGTTATGTGTGTGTGTGTCTTTAACCAGTGTCTGGAC